>NC_056748.1:1160388564-1160720231 GCF_019279795.1 Protopterus annectens | reverse complement strand
TTTTATTCCATTTTTGTTTGTTTATTTGTTTTATTAAATAGAGACCGAGCTTTGGACCAAAATCTGTTTGTGGACAATATTGGATTTAAGAAGCCATTTAGGTGAACTTGCTGTCTTTGTTTTTGGTTTTGCCTTCATGTTGGACTGGACTTCTGAGAAGTAGATACCAAATAGGAGAGGACCCAGGACCGATCCCTGTGGGACTCCACTTGTGACTGGTCAGCAGTCTTACTTGGAGTCAGCTACTTTCACACTGTGGGTTCTATCTGTGAGCCAATTTGCAACCCGCCTAGTGATATAGGGGTTGATGCCTAGCTTAGTTTTTCTATGATTCCTGAGTGGGAATGGTATTAAAGGCCTTGGCCAGATCAATGTAGGCTGTATGAACCACCTTGCCTTCATCCACAGCTCTGGTGACTGACTCAAAGAAGTTGACAAAGTTAAGCAGGCATGACCCTACCCTTCATAAAACCAAACTGTGTGGGATCCAGAATTTGGAGATTCCCTATATCCTTGTTATTAGGTCCATGATGATGCGTTCCATAGCTATGCATATAAGACTTGTCAGGCTAACGGGATGATAGTTCCCAGGGTCAGTAGTCGCTCCTCCTTTGTGGAGAGGGATGACTATAGTAGTGCGCCATTTGGTACAGACAAAGCCTGAGGTGGGGCTGTGACTGAACAGGGCACACAGGTGAGGTGCCAGTTCACTCTGTAGTTCATGTAGAACACAGCCAGGGATATTGTCAGGTCCCACAGAAGCTGAATTCTTGGCCTTGGACAGTGCTGTTTTAACTTGTGCAGCAGTAATGCTGGGTGCCTGGCAATCTACTGATATTCTGATTAGTCCTTCTGGGGGGAGAGGGGTAAAGTTGGCACATTGAATCTGTTGGCCAGTATATTGGCAATATCTGTTGGCTCGGTATAGGAGGTACAATTGTGCAGTAGCTCAGAGCGAATCTGGGCATTTCCAAGGAGGTTTCTTTACATAATTATACAAGGACTTGTGGTTGCCTTCACTATCTGCTGCAATTCTGTTTTCATAGCTAGCTTTAGATGATTTGATGAGGGATCTCAACATTTTGTTGAGGTTGATAAGGGAGTTTTTCCAGTCTTGGGACTTCACCTTATTTTACATCAGTTTCCTCCTCCTGTTGTAGAGTTTGTTTATGGCACAAATGTGTTTGAGAGTTATTTCATAAGTCAAATTCAGTTACACATTTCTGTATATTTCGACAGGGGAGTATTGTACTCCATCAGGTATGTATCCATTTTGTTACCAAAATAATGCATATTCTGGAATGTACTTAGGATTGATGTGAAGTAAATCTGTATGCATTTGATAGAACTGTACTTATGATATGACTTTGTTTTCCAACCATTTGAGAGGTACAGAGGATGTAGAGTAGGCCAAAAGTATAATGTGTTATAACTATCTACATGTTTCATGGAAAGGTCCCTTGCTAGCACTTTTAACATTTCACTATTGTTTGGTTAGCACAGTTGATCCTTAGCCTGTTATTTTGTTTGTTTGTGGAGTGTGGGGGATGAGTTCCTGTTATGGCAGAAACTATAATGGACTGTTGCGTGGTTGAGCATAGTTGAGTACCTGTTATGGCACAAACAAGGATATGTTTGTCGTGCTGCTCTGCTTATGTAGCCCCTGCGTTATTTGTTGGCCACTGTTGAATCTTTAAATTGTGATCAAGTGGTGAATACTGAGAACTTTCCTGTACTGCCTTATCTGTACACAGTTTATTTGTACTTATGTGATCCTTATATGTGTTATCGTTATTTTGTCTTGCAGTAAACAATATGCCTGCTCGCCATAGGCCCCCATTTTCTGATGCAGAGAATGACCTCATAATTGAGGCATTATGCCGACGTCATGCATTCCTGATGTTCAGAGGGCAGGCCAGTCTGTCAGAACATGCAGCCCTGTGGGACAAATTGGTCTGAAACCTTAATGCAATTGGGTGACAAAGTCGCAGCTACAAGCAGGTGCAACACAAAGCCATGGGCATGATTCAATGCTGCAAGGAGGCATGCAGATGAAGTGGCATGTCACTGACAGATCACCGTTGGTGGACCTGCAGAAGAACAACCTGTCACTGCCACAGAGGAATTCCTGGCAAACATTGCCACACACGAGATCACCCAGCAATCCATTACCCAGTACGTTCCAGACATGGGTGCCACTTCTGCATCTCAGGAGGAGTTTCCAGGTATGGTTTGTTATATCATTGGTAGAATACTGTTGCATTTATGCTGTAATAGTGTATATAGTTTATATGATTGTCAGGTTGTTTTTTTGGTGGGGCTATTTAAGGTAGCTGTATTTTTAAGCTTATTTTGAGATTGTCAGCCACATTCTTGTTAACATTACAGTTACTGTAGATGTAGATGATTAAAAGTATTACCTCTTGTTATACTGTTAAATGAGGTGTTGCTGCCATTACCTCTTTCTTCAGGACCATAAGCAATTCACAGGTATAGGCTGCTGCAGTTGGTAAGCAGAATACATTTATGTTAGTACTTTAGATATATTCCAAAATATCTGCTAAAGTGTCCTCTCAGGCCTGCTGTATGTAGTGCTGTAAAATTTGCATACTTGTCAACTGTACAGATTTGTGCTGAATGTCCAGATGTTTGACTCATACTTCTGGCCCATATTTAAGATCATAGTGATTGACTTGCAAATTATTGACAAGTCATTAATGACTGGAGACATAAAATAATTCTCCCCGGGCCTTCAATGAAAACAGGCACTTCCAGGCCTAGTGGACTATCCTGGTCATCAAACTGTAATAAATAAATAAATAAAATAATGACAGAGAACTCACATTCAGACCGCATACCCTTCAGAAATGTCATGGTGAAGTAGTACCTGCTATTCTATCAACTTTCTAGGTTTGTAAGGGCAATATGTCACAGTGGTCCCTATTCTTCGGCCTTTGTCCACCCATTATTCATGGCTTTGTCCACTTTTCTTGCTCTAAGAGGTTGAAAGCTAAATGTCTGTAATAGTGACAGCAGTGTAAATTGCTTAACATATATTGCAGCATAGAGTTGCAGGTATTAATGTATTCCTGTTTTCCCTCCTTTTATCACAAGTGAACATGGAAGTGCTTCTGTTTCCCCTGTGCCACCTGATGTCAGTGTCGCATCAGACTCTGATGATGATGGTGGCCAAAGTGAAGCACAGCTGGGGGTTGCAGAGGCTTAATCTAACACAGAGGTTAACATCCAGCGACCCCCCCCCATTATTACCAGACATAGCCAGTATGCCTACACATACCCAGTCCACTGAGACCACAGATGTTGGGCATCTGGAGGGCAAGAACATAGACCTGGGAATTGTAACTACTGTGGCTTCAGTGATGTTGACACTGGCCATATCCAAACTGTTGGCGAGGTGCCACGCAGACAGACTGATAGGGGTGCTCGGAGGAGGCCTGCTGTCCCTCCTGCACCCGTTGCAGGTGTCTCTCCACATTTTACTTAATGTATGTTTAGGGCCATCATGGAGGCTCAGAATGGAACTTTGAAAAATGCTCAAAGTTATAGATGCAGCACAGTCTGACATATGTGACTGCCTCTACCGTATTGTTGATTCTCTGGATCTGTTGAATGACACATTGGATGACACGTTGGAACAGGATGTGTCTGTGAGGGAATACAGAGTATCTAACATGAAACGCACATTGTCTGTGATGAATCAACTACTGGGAGGGGAATGTTGGTCTTGTGGGCATAGGTCAGCAACTACATCTATTGAGAGCCAATGTGGCTGTGCCTTATCATGCTCATGTAGTGGCAGTACATTTATAGTGGATGCTTTTGTAAGGGTTGTGAAGTCAGAAAACGAAACGTGTCTTGTCAGTAATATCTAACTTTCTGTTTCAAGATTAGTACAAACTTATGGGTGCACATCCAAAGTCAACCCATCAGATTCAGAGCTCAGGATTGTACGTCAGCACTGAAGATAAATTTCACCAGAACAGTAATACAATGTAATGTTCATTTTTACTTGTACATCACCATAGGTTCTGAGGTTCATAGGATGTGACTAGGGTAGTGACCTGATGGGGTTCATAAGCATAGCCGTTACATCACAATATAATGTTCAGTGGCAGATATAATGCATGGCAAGGACTACCCATATCCATGTGAAAAGCAACAGTGATCCATAGCAGATAACATTTTCACATCAAGTCATCCAGCCTGTGCTTAATCAGGGTAATGGAGATACTCTCCATGACAAGGCTTTGAAGCCTACTACAGAGAAGTGACAACCTTTGAGAGCTGTATATGTCTGTCCGGCATGTCCTATATATATCGTAGTGTACATTGATGTCCCTAAAATGGGTAACTCTAGTCCCACATGACTTATGGATGTGCAGCATTTTCATCCCATTTTGGCCACAGATGGCCCTGTAAGGCATACATAATCTGCTCAAAACTATCTATACAATATTACACACAGTGACAGCTACTTCAGTCTGCTCACAGAAGACAAGTGCTGGAGACCCTCTGATGTTTTATTACTCAGAAATGTCTGAAGTCTGTCGTGTTTGTGCAGGTATCTGGTACAGTACATATCAAAAGCAGGATTATATTCATTAATACAGCTAATGAGGGATTAGTATAGGAGATTGATAACATATTCTGCTATTGATGTACTGCCTTTGCTAATCAGATGTAAGATGTAGAATGCCTTCCTCCCCACAATAGACCCATGTTGCAGTTGACATGGGTTTCAAGGTCTAGCAATACAGAATTGGGGAATAGTGTATTATTGGTTACTTTATAATAAGCAGGATCATTTGTTATTACCAGAGGGTATGCTGATGCAGTTGATGTAACACACATGGTTTTGTCAACAGTCATTAGTGCCACAAAGATGGTTTGCCAAAGACGCTCTGTTTTGTTCTGAACTTCTGAGAAGTGTATGTGAAACAGGAGGGGCCACAGCACTGACAATTCTGTCACCACACAGGTCAGGTCTGCTTCTTGAAGTGAAATCTCCCATTGCGATTACATGTTGCTGGTCTATGATCCTGTCTGCAAACCAACTGATAACATAGGATTTGGTATTCACCTTGGTTAGTTTCTCACTGAGACGGAATGTTGGATTGTGTTGAAGGCCTTGTCCAAGTTACGATAGGATGTGTACACAGCTTTGACTTTGTCTGTGTCTCTGGTCACAGTCTTGAATCCCACCAGGTTTTGCAGCCACACCCTACCCTTGAGAACACCTTACTGGAACACATCTAGTGTTTGGAGATCACCTATGTCCTTGTGTCTGAGATCCATGCAGGTTGTTTTCATTGCCTTAAAGAAGAGGTTGAATAAAATTATGGGTCTATAATTACACTTGTATTTTGCCGATCCCCTTGTGTGGTTGGAAAAATGGTCCCTATATTCCATTCATTGTGGACAACAGCAGTATTCAGACTGGTTAGATATGGTGCCTATGGGATTAGTTCACTGTTGAAGCACATGAAGAACACAGCCCAGAATGCCATCTGTTCCAATGGAGACTGTGCTGCTAGTCTTGGAGGGGGCAGTGATAACATTTTCTTTGTAGATACCATAGGTTGGAGGTGGTGATGCACACATGGTTTGTAGTAAGTTTAGTGGTGGGAGGGGGGACACTTTTCAGCCAAACTGGGTCAGTGTGTATGATACCATCCACAATTAGTTCCAAATACGTCTGAGTTACATATATCAGTTTGCAGATGTAAATAAAGAATGCCTTATGGTTACCCTGGATATGTTTTGTAAATTATTAGCATAGTTGCTCTCTGAGAGGTTTTGAAGGTGTCTTATATGCGTGTTTACACTGAGGAGAGTGGCCTTCCAGTACTGGTTTCTCAGTGCTGTACTTGTAAACAGCAGCTTCTTACACTTACCGTATAATGTAGTAATGACAGACATCTGCCAGTATGGTTTGTATTTTCCAGAGGATCTCTGAGCCTGTCAGACATGGCTGTGTGTGTACATTTATGTAGATGTGTAGACAGGGCATCAGGGAGTAACTTACTGTAGCTGTCAATGTCCTTTGTGGAAACTGGGGCTTGAAAGTAGATTAGACCATCCCTTAGGAGGGTGTAGTTACCTTGGATGATGATTTTGAACTTGACTCCTCCTTTAGGGAGTTCATTAGCTATATCTACTTCAAAACATACTGCTTTAAGGTTGGATTAACAGTGCAGGTGCAATGCACATGCCATTACTTTGTTCACTCATATTGTTGAGGAACAGGTCTGCAATATGAGACAATCTTGTGGGACAACAGTTTGGATATGGCCAGTGTCAACATCACTGAAGCCACAGTAGTCACAATTCCCAGGTCTATGTTCTTGACCTCCAGATGCCCAACATCTGTGGTCTCAGTGGACTGGGTATGTGTAGGCATACTGGCTATGTCTGGTAATAATGAGGGGGGGGGGTCGCTGGATATTAACCTCTGTGTTAGATTAAGCCTCTGCAACCCCCAGCTGTGCCTCACTTTGGCCACCATCATCATCAGAGTCTGATGAGACACTGACATCAGGTGGCACAGGGGAAACAGAAGCACTTCCATGTTCACTTGTGATAAAAGGAGGGAAAACAGGAATACAGTAATACCTGCAACTCTATGCTGCAATATATGTTAAGCAATTTACACTGCTGTCACTATTACAGACATTTAGCTTTCAACCTCTTAGAGCAAGAAAAGTGGACAAAGCCATGAATAATGGGTGGACAAAGGCCGAAGAATAGGGACCACTGTGACATATTGCCCTTACAAACCTAGAAAGTTGATAGAATAGCAGGTACTGTTTCACCATGACATTTCTGAAGGGTATGCGGTCTGAATGTGAGTTCTCTGTCATTATTTTATTTATTTATTTATTACAGTTTGATGACCAGGATAGTCCACTAGGCCTGGAAGTGCCTGTTTTCAGTGAAGGCCCGGGGAGAATTATTTTATGTCTCCAGTCATTAATGACTTGTCAATAATTTGCAAGTCAATCACTATGATCTTAAATATGGGCCAGAAGTATGAGTCAAACATCTGGACATTCAGCACAAATCTGTACAGTTGACAAGTATGCAAATTTTACAGCACTACATACAGCAGGCCTGAGAGGACACTTTAGCAGATATTTTGGAATATATCTAAAGTACTAACATAAATGTATTCTGCTTACCAACTGCAGCAGCCTATACCTGTGAATTGCTTATGGTCCTGAAGAAAGAGGTAATGGCAGCAACACCTCATTTAACAGTATAACAAGAGGTAATACTTTTAATCATCTACATCTACAGTAACTGTAATGTTAACAAGAATGTGGCTGACAATCTCAAAATAAGCTTAAAAATACAGCTACCTTAAATAGCCCCACCAAAAAAACAACCTGACACACATATAAACTATATACACTATTACAGCATAAATGCAACAGTATTCTACCAATGATATAACAAACCATACCTGGAAGCTCCTCCTGAGATGCAGAAGTGGCACCCATGTCTGGAACGTACTGGGTAATGGATTGCTGGGTGATCTCGTGTGTGACAATGTTTGCCAGGAATTCCTCTGTGGCAGTGACAGGTTGTTCTTCTGCAGTTCCACCACCGGTGATCTGTCAATGACATGCCACTTCATCTGCATGCCTCCTTGCAGCATGAATCATGCCCATGGCTTTGTGTTGCACCTGCTTGTAGCTGCGACTTTGTCACCCAATTGCATTAAGGTTTCAGACCAATTTGTCCCATAGGGCTGCATGTTCTGACAGACTGGCCTGCCCTCTGGACATCAGGAATGCATGACGTCGGCATAATGCCTCAATTATGAGGTCATTCTCTGCATCAGAAAATGGGGGCCTATGGCGAGCAGGCATATTGTTTACTGCAAGACAAAATAACAATAACACATATAAGGATCACATAAGTACAAATAAACTGTGTACAGATAAGGCAGTACAGGAAAGTTCTAAGTGTTCACCACTTGATCACAATTTAAAGATTCAACAGTGGCCAACAAATAACGCAGGGGCTACATAAGCAGAGCAGCACGACAAACATATCCTTGTTTGTGCCATAACAGGTACTCAACTATGCTCAACCACGCAACAGTCCAATGTCCTTCAAGGATGCATCTGCAGTCATAACAAATGGGTTGTCCTGTCGTCAGGCAGCCCTTCGGTCGGCCGGATTCCAAAGTCTGGGTCCGGCTTCGGCTGATGTCGCACTTCACCCGACGTCATCTCTGCTGGTCTTCGGGTATAAAGGCATCAGCCGACGCCATTTTCCTCAGTCTTTCTTGCCACGTGGCGCCCGAAGCAGAAGCTGTTCGCAAGTGCCGGTCGGTCAGATCCAGAGATTACTACTACCGAATACTACTTCGAAGACTTCTAAAAAGCTAAGTATCCCGTTGGGGACTCTTTCTTGCCTCAGCCAATGTCAGAAAAAGTCAATAACTGTTTAACTTGTGGGAAACAAATACCTCATAAAGATTTCCACTCTTACTGCCTGCCTTGCTTAGGCCCAGACCACGACGTAGCAGCTTGTTCGGCCTGTGCTTCCTTTAACCGACGAGCCCTTAGGCGGCAGGCGGAGTCTGCTGAACAGTTTTTCAGCTCAGATTTTGCGTACATTATGCCGTCGGATCCTCCGACTACCCAAATTGTTAAAAAACGCAAAGAAAAAGACCGACACTCGCGGTCCGCGGTTTCGGCCGAAACCACGGTTAAGCAAGCCGCGAGTGTCTCGGTTTCGGCCGAAACCGAGAAAACCAGTCAATCTTCAGCCGAATCCACGACTACTACTGAGGCTCCTGCTACCTTAGTTGAATCGGCCTCAGAAGTTCTGCCTACTACTGTGGTTCCTAGTGATTTATCAGACACCATTCCTTTGGATGTCTCTACCCCAGCACGTGGTGCTGCTAGGCCTCCTGCAGCCATGTCTATTAAGGCCTTTGCCAGGGCTAAAGCAACCAAAACTGTTAAATCAGTCCCTGTTAAGCCCCCCTCACACAGGCCCACTTCTAGTTCACAAATGCTTACTCTGGCAGAGGATTTAATATCCTTAATTAGGGGATCCCAATCTCACCCAGACAGGGCCTCTCAGCCCCCAGAAAAGAGACCTAGAGCAGAGCCCCCCGAGCATGCACCCAAACCTAAAAACCTTGCAACTGACTGCCTGGAACATCACATAGCAGCAACTAACCCAGACCTATCCCAAAGGGTTAAAGACATTATCCTTGAAGCCCGCAGACCTTCAACAAGAAGGAACTATGCAGGAAAATGGAAAAGATTTGTCATTTGGAGTACTTAAAGAGGAAAAGATGTGTCGAACATAGATATTGCTAACATCCTGGAGTACTTGGGCAGAGCTTCTACATACAGGCCTGTCCTATTCCTCCATCAAGATACATGCATCAGCTATTTCAGCAGAATACAGCTTCGATCCACCTGTCTTTTCGCATCCTCTACTCAGGCAGTTCCTCAGAGGGATCAAGAATGTAAAACCTCCTAGGAAACCACCATTACCAGCATGGGACTTGAACTTTGTGCTAGAAAAATTGACACTCCCTCCATTTGAACCAGCAGCAACAGCAGATCTTCAACACCTATCATGGAAAACTGCTTTCCTACTGGCAATTACTTCAGCAAGGAGGGTTTCGGAACTACAGGCCTTAATGGCAGTACAACCCTTCCTAATCTTCCATCAAGATAGGGTGTCCATGAGAACTAATCCTACATTTATGCCCAAGGTGGTATCCAGAGTGTCTTTAAACCAGGCAATCCACCTACCCACCTTCTTTCCCAATCCACAGAACAGGGGGGAAAGACTGCTGCATACCTTGGATGTACATAGACAGTTACGCTACTACCTGGACAGAACCAAAGGTGACAGAAAAACTGACCAGCTTTTAGTAGCCTATGCAACAGGAAGGGAAGGAAAAGCAATTTCCAAACAGACAATCTCCAAATGGATAGGAAATTGCATAAGATTCTGTTATTCCTACCACGGAAAACCAATTCCACAGAACATAAGACCTCATTCTACAAGGGCTACAGCCACTACCACAGCTTTCTTACGAGGAGTGGCAACCAAGGACATTATTGAGGCGGCTACTTGGACCTCCGTGCATACATTTGCCAAGCATTATAATTTACCTCTATACTCTAGATCCCGAGCAGGGTTTGCCACTGCTGTACTGCAAGGGATCCTAACTACACCATAATTCATCTTCCTCCTCCCCTAGTTTGGCTATGGTATTCAACCCATTTGTTATGACTGCAGATGCATCCTTGAAGGACATAGTACAGTTTTGTACCTACCATAAATGTAGATGTCCGAACAGGATAGCATCTGCAGTCAGGATTACCCACCCTCCTTCCCCTCTGTGGTACTCCTAGGGTATTTACCCTCCTAATAGCTAGCTGGGGGGGGAGTCTCTTATGGTGTATTTGTTTGTATATATGTACATACATTGTTATTTTTTGTGTTTGCCTTCTACTTTTTTGGAAACATTGGCATTTATCCAAAATTTAGCTTATCAAGAGGGCAACTGGCATCTGGGGCAAGAAACACTGAGGAAAATGGCGTCGGCTGATGCCTTTATACCCGAAGACCAGCAGAGATGACGTCGGGTGAAGTGCGGCATCAGCGGCCGGACCCAGACTTTGGAATCCGGCCGACCGAAGGGCTGCCTGACGACAGGACAACCCATTTGTTATGACTGCAGATGCTATCCTGTTCGGACATCTACATTTATGGTAGGTACAAAACTGTACTTTATAGTTTCTGCCATAACAGGAACTCATCCCCCACACTCCACACACAAACAAAATAACAGGCTAAGGATCAACTGTGCTAACCAAACAACAGTGAAATGTTAAAAGTGCTAGCAAGGGACCTTTCCATGAAACGTACATAGTTATAACACATTATACTTTTGGCCTACTCTACATCCTCTGTACCTCTCAAATGGTTGGAAAACAAAGTCATATCATAAGTACAGTTCTATCAAATGCATACAGATTTACTTCACATCAATCCTAAGTACATTCCAGAATATGCATTTTTTAGGTAACAAAATGGATACATACCTGATGGAGTACAATACTCCCCTGTCGAAATATACAGAAATGTGTAACTGAATTTGACTTATGAAATAACTCTCAAACACATTGGTTAGCCTAGCTACACATTTGCCTTTTTATAATGGTGCACAATAATAACTATTTGCATCTG
This sequence comes from Protopterus annectens, assembly GCF_019279795.1. Taxonomy (NCBI): domain Eukaryota; kingdom Metazoa; phylum Chordata; order Ceratodontiformes; family Protopteridae; genus Protopterus; species Protopterus annectens. The sequence goes on along the minus strand of NC_056748.1, from coordinate 1,160,708,978 downwards.
ACCTAGTCTGTGCTTCACAGATGCTTATTGCAGCATACACTGCTGAACCGCAGGCTAATAAACCAATCCTGTGGAGCTGCTCAACAAGATATAAGGCATCAATGTAGACTGCATGCCCTTTCTTGTACGTGGAGTGAGAAAATAGTGAAGTAGACACATTGTAAGCACAGACAAATAGTTAGTAGCAGCTACTTTTTAAATACACTTGTCTGTGCTATAGGCTGAAGGTGATGCTGCTGCCAACAGCCATAGACAGAGAGGGTGCAGGCCAAAAACACAGAACAGGAACTGTGGGGTCTCTGGTAGCCTTGAGTCAGATACACAGCCAAATGCAAAGAACCCACCCAAGTGGAAATTAAGGAATCATTGGTTGAACACACCTTAGCTACAGGCACCTTTAACAAACTACCAGGGAACATGCTTGGTGTGTCATAGGCATCAGCATCCACGATCTTCCAAACAGTCCTGCATGCTATGCTACAACATGACAGAGAGCAGATATATTTTAACATAAGTTCTGAGGAGAGAGTTGCAAGAATGCTACAACTGTAACATATATTGCACTGCCCTCCAGTAATGTGTGCCATGCATTGCAGTCATGTACACATGACAACACCACCTGTGGAACAGGGTAGGGTCTACATCAACCGTAAGGTCTACCACTGAAACAACTGGCAAGACATGTGTAATGGCATGGGAATCATCCGTGTGTGCTGGCAACCCTTGCCATTAACACGACTTCCATATGTGCCACATTTCCCAGCTGCACCAGATGTGTGCTATGGGGAATATCTCCAAGACTAACTTAGGTGTGGATGCATGCTATGGACACAGTCCAACCTGTAATGGCATACAGCACATTTTCAGCTACTGAACTGACAGTGCCAGTGCCTATATACCTCTGGCCAAGGATACCATTACAATCCACTGACATGTCCCTCAATGCTCACAGTATGTGCTATGCTATCCAAGTTAATATATTGGAAATAGCTGCAGCAGGATCATCAAGGAGACAGGGAATAGGTCCTATCAGCAATGCTAAGGTCACCACAGCCAGAGACCAGTGATTACTCAGAGGAGGAACCAGAGGCAGGTGTGGTGATAGGCAGACATAGGTATGCTCAATTTGTCCTTGCATTGGCTATGACACAAGCCATAGCACTGACTCACCACCCAAGAGCCTAAAACCATCATTCAACATCACTGTATGTTTGTACTAGGGAAAGCATTAGAGATAATGCTAATCCACCTTGGATTCCAGAAATTACCATCCCATCAGTCTGACAAGCCTTACTTGCAAGGCCATGGAGCGTATTATCATGGAACTTATAAACAAAGACATTGGCAACCTTCAAACACTGGACCCCACCCAGTTTGGGTTCGTGAAGGGCCGATCTTGTCTCCTGAACCTGACTGACTTCTTCGAATCAGTCTCCAGAGCCATGGACAAGGGTAAGGTGGTCCACACAGCCTATCTAGACCTTGCCAAGGCCTTTGACACCATCCCCCATTCTGGAATCATAGATAAACTTACTAAGCTGGGCATTAATCCCTATGTCACCCAATGGGTTGCTACCTGGCTTACTGACAGAACCCACACTGTAAAAGTAGCAGACTCCAAATCCAGCTCCAGACAAGTGACAAGTGGAGTACCTCAGGGTTCAGTCCTGGGACCGCTCTTGTTTGGCATCTACTTCTCTGAAGTACAGGCCAACACTAAGGGACTCTGGCTAACAAAGTTTGCAGATGACTGCAAACTGGGAGCCATTATTGAATCCCCAAATGATGTGGATACTCTACAAAAGGGCCTAACAGAAACAGATGCTTGGTGCCAGAACCATGGGCTCAAGCTCAATGCCAAGAAATGTATAGTTATCCCCTTTGGGAAAAAACATGTATCCGTGAATTACCACATAGGTGGCAGTACACTAAACACCGAAAGTGTGATAAGAGACTTAGGGACACAGGTGGACAGTGGTATCACCTTCGATAACCACATCGCCACAACAGTCAGGAAATCCTTCTATGTGGCATACCTCATCACTAAGGGCTTTTCATCCAGAAAAAAGGAGGTCATTGTCCCACTGTACTCATCCCTCATTAGACCCATTATAGAATACAATGCCCCGTTTGGTATGTACCTCTCAAGACATCTGCAACAACTGGAAAGGCCGCAGAAATACCGCACTAAAAGAATCACAGGCCTAAAGCAGATGCCCTATGCTGACTGCCTTAAAAAACTCCAGCTATACTCTGTCGCACATCGTCTACTCAGAGGCAATCTCTGCTTAACATACAAGGCCATGTCAAACCCAGAGCTGTTGGATATGCTACACTTGAAGAAATCCCAATCCCTCAGAGCCACACGCTCCAGGGATCTAAACCTTGTCATCACAATAAACAAAACATGCTGGAGGGATAGGTTCCTGACCCAGAGACTCCCCAGACTCTGGAATAGATTGCCCATACATGTCAAACAGAATGCCTCTTTGGCCCTCTTCAAAAGGAACCTTGACAACTGGATGGGAGAAAGGAAATTCACCCCAGGGATCACGTCAGTCACCCTGCTAGACAGGGTTGCAGGGAAGTAAACAGTGTGGGATGAAATAGCCAGGGAATTGTTATGGCTAGGCTTGTATAGGCCCTAGGACTTACAGCCTAGTAACAACATATGAACCTATAACAGTTCTCAACCATAACTAAAATAAAACAGGCAGGATGCTAGACATGCAGTGTAACCAGACCAAAATAGTATTTTTAGTGCCATAGCAGATACACACCTTTGCCCCCCCCCCCCCAAAAAAAAACAGTAGTCAAGGCTTGTTTATGACATGTAAAACAGTGCTGCATATTTTCATGTAAAAATCATAACATTGTGTGTAATCAGTAAGTGCAGAATTTTAAAAGTGAAACATATCACTACATGTACACGTAACATGTAATATTTTATTACAACTGTACATTATTTTCAATTTGATTGTGTGCTGGGTGACTGTTGATGCTTGCAACAAAAGTGCATGTGTGAAACACAGGGTTAAGGCACCCATCCCAAGTTATGCGTGTGCACTGGAAGGTGAACTGGATTGTAGACCTATGTAGGCAAATTTCCTGTGTAGTAAGACAGTCTACTGTGTATGTAATACACTGATTTTATTTTCACTTATTTTGATCTCAATATTTTGAGCCACTGTTTGCGCGTTGCTACATGTAACACAAATGGTTTCAGCTATGCGCAGCTGGTTTGCACGCACAGCGGCAGTGCATAAACTGCACAAGTGGACCACCCAGGAAGCAGACAGCACCCAGACATCTAAAAATAGACCTGGGATGCGTTCTTTTAATGTCAGTCTGCATAGTGCAAACCCACTGAGCGCCACTACACTGAGTATAACAGTGAGAACCTCTGGATAAATATTAATGTAGTAGATTTTCATGTAACATATCCTGTGGCTGCAGATTTTAAGTGCTGGCATGAAGTTTACATAGTCCTGGGTTCTGATACAAGGACTGCAACTTGTATTTTACTAATGTGACCTTGCATTAGCCAACAGTGAAATTAAAGATACATATGTATTCTTTAATCCTTCTACTGGAAACAGCTGTGAGTGTAGTGCTACCATGGGTAAGGTCCAGGGTATTAATACATCTGTCTTTTTTCAATGAAATCCCACTTCATGTGTATTAACTTCTTATCTGAAGGATTCTGTTGTAAATCTGGGAGTGAAGATGGATAAAGATCTTTGCTTTAGGGGACAAATAAACGGGGTGGTGTCATCCTCTTTTTATCAATTAAGGCGCTTGGCTAAGGTAAAACCATTTTTGCCTAAAGGTGATTTGGAAGTTGTTGTACATGCATTTATAACTTCATGCCTTGATTATTGTAATTCTATTCTATTTGGAGTGAGTCAAGGTGCTTTAGCCCGTTTGCAGCTTGTTCAAAATGCTGCTGGGAAATTCTTGGAGGGCAAACGAAAGTTTGACCATGTAATGCCTGTATTGGCGGCATTGCATTGGTTACCTGTTTTTTTCAGGGTTCGTTTTAAAATTTTGTTATTGACCTTTAAAGCTTTAAATGGTTTAGCGCTGGTATATTTGGCAGATATGCTCCATGCTTATATTCCCAATCGGACACTTCGGTCAGAAGATCTGTCCCTACTTGTGGTTCCCCGGGCACGACTAAAGATGAGGGGTGATAGAGCTTTTTCTGTCGCAGCTCCAAAACTTTGGAATGAGCTTCCATTATACATTCGGCAGTCTTCTTCTGTGACAATTTTTAAGCAAAATCTTAAAACTTATTTGTATGAATTGGCCTTTAATGAGGTGAAATGATTTTTAATGTTGTTTTGTTTTATGTTATTGTTATTTTTAGTTAAATTTTTATGTTATATGTTATTTATTGCTTTTGATTACTGTTTTGTAAAGCACTTTGGTGGCATTTTTTGTCTGTAAGGTGCTATATAAATAAATTTTGACTTGACTTGACTTGACTTCATCTTATAGTCACCCTCAATTATAGCAGCTGACCTAGTATTTCTTGTATCATAATTATTTTCCTGATGGATGACACACTAACATTGTCAATTATGTACTTATATGATAATATCCGTATTGGTTAACTTCTCTTTATTAGTTCCCATCGCATAAACACACTGCCTGTGTTTGTGCAATGCTAAGCAGCGCGCACCATTTTCAAATGTTACAAAATCCAATAGTGCCTGTTCTCAGTACCTGTCATAACTGGAACTGGTGGGAAAAGTCATTATAGATTGGTTTTCATCTGAATTAGACATGGCTGGTGTTTGGGGAGAGGTTTTTGAGATTTCAGTCTCAAAGGTGGGGTGTGCAGGAGTCCAAAGTGTTTGTTGGACTCCTAGTGAATGATTATGATCCCCAGCTGTTGCAAGAACACTATCATGAATCCGATTACAAATCAGATGCATGGACTAGTTTGGCCCGGGATATGTCCAGTGCTACCAGTATCCTCGCATTGGTGAACAGTATAGGAATCGCTACCAAGACCTCAAGATGAGGAAGAGGGATACCCATGACCATTAGATAGAGGCATGTAGGACTGACAGCACTCCACAAATGTGTAATTATCACTTACAGGCACACTGTTTATAAGAGGTAGCAGCTGTATTTGTTCAGGACTGGTGTTCTTAATGGTATTATGTTGTGCTCTGTTTTTCCCCACAGCTAATGTGGATTGATTACTGAATAAGCAAACTTATGAAGAAAGACTGAGAAGGATGCGAGATGCAGGTGTTATGTATGCATCCAAAGAGTACTGTTATTTTAGCATTAAGAATAAATACAGCTTATTGTGGTAAACACTTGCATCACATCCAGTATGCATTTGTCCATTGTAAAGCAGAAGTATGCATGCATTAGTATGTAAAGTAAAACAACATTCCAGTCTTACAGAGTAGACAGGGGTTGTCATTTAGAAAACCACACTTCCAAATGATACAATACTTGTTTCAGTACTGCAATGTAAAGTAAGACCTATAAACCAGGGACAACAAGAGCATGCTGCAGGTTATCATTATAATTAGGACACACAGAAGTGTCAATATGTATGTTAAAACAAATCATATGCAACTTTCCAAGTGTGTAAGAGCAATTCTTGAAATATGTTCATAAGTATGTGTCATTGCACCCCCATTATGTTATGATCTGTCCAAATGTCCTGCTCTAAAAGGTTGAGAGGTATGGTCTGTAACACAAAGCAACACTAGCACATTCTCAGTAACAGTGAACCTGTATCTATAAAGTGTAAAAGGAATGACTGCTTGCACTATGCTGTATTCCAAAGGAAAAGTACAGTAATACAGTAGTCACTGCTTGTGGATTCAAATACCACACACCTCAATGTTAAACTTAGCTGTTTACATTACTGTTTAGGTTGTCATCAATAAAGGTATAGCAGTGTTACATATTCATCATGATAGCATTTTAAGTTTGGACCTCTATACCTGTGGCTTGGATGGCCTGTTGCCAAGAGTAATCAGTGTATATGGAACATGCATACGTGCAATATATGCAACCATGTATGATTGCTGGAATCAATATGATCTGTACTACAGTGTGTGTGTGTTAGCAATAAAGACATTTCTTAGCATTTGGTAGTATTAAAAGTAAAATGTAACAGAATATAGCAAATTATTTGTAGAAAGTTATGTATATTATCTGTGAAGTTGCTAATGTTTTTTCCTCTCACCCCACCCTTTCTCTTCGTTTTTTTATGCATTTCTTATTTTTATTTATATAATCATATTTTTTATAATCATAAGTTTTTATTACTCATTTTATGTATAATTTTTTGTTTTGTTGTTAAATACATTTTCATTTTCATTGTGTTTATAATTATTATTTTATAATAATTTATTATGTTTAAATTTTATTTCATTATTTCATTTTAATTATATTTATGTTATTACTGCAGCATGGCAGGATAGGCTGGTTCCCCCGTAATCCACCTACACTCACTCCACTGGCTACAGTACCAAGGCCGACCACTTCTGGGCTGCAGCCTGATGGCACCCCACACCCACTGCCCCTGCGCTATCTGGACTATCAGGAGGTTCCGCACCAGAGGCTAGACCTGTGATTCCCTCTGGAAGCAGAGAGAGAAGGGGTGATTTTGTCACTTGAGCTGAACGTCGAGATCTGGTGGACAGGATAGTGTGCCACACAACTGGTGCTTGCCTACACCGAGTGGAGACACTGCTGCTCTCCATCATCTTCTTGAACAAGACAAGGACATGCAGATGTCACACACTGCAGCCATCGGTGCAGTGAGGTGACAGTGATGTCAGTCCAGTGGGTGAGGACTCTATTCTCACTGTCTCTAAACTTGACATGTATACTTCATGATCTCTCCACCCTCACCCCAACCATGGTGTTCACCCCCTCCTCTATCCTTCAACTAACCCTGTCCCTTGTCTTGTATGTCTTGTCTGTCAGCAAATGCTTCCTCCGTAAACATGCCTATGTCCCTTCCCCAGCAATCCACTCTCCTTTAAAAAAAAAAAAAAAAAAATCCCATACATAGCACTCCATTTTGCCCAAGTGTCCACTTGACACAATTTATTTCAATTGGCCTCAACGCAATTATGTTACTGTCACCCCTCTCTATCTGGAGGTGACAGTCCAAATTCAGCTAAGAATCTGTACATGTGCTCAGTTGTTACTGTTTAAGAAATGGATAACTATGGTTCTTACCTATACCCTTCCTGCAAATCCCTGCCTTCCTTTCATTTTATTTTTCCCCCTTCTTGCTCCCCTTCACTACTTTCTTGTCTCCCCATTTCTCTTCTTTACAGAATCTTTGTGCGATGGTGCTCGATGCACAGCATCACTCAGCAATAGTAAAAATAAGTACTATTGGTTATATAAACTTTTACTGGATACCAGTACCACGTAGCACCAAACATTTCATTATTACTGCATTGAGTGCTTGAACAGCTGACAACACAGATTCATAAATATCACAATTTATAATGCAGATGTATACAGAAAAGTATTTGAAATGATAGATTTCCCTGTATTTGAACACAGTACCATTTGAACCAAAACAAGATAGCATCAAAGCATTTAACAGACAGAGCTACAGAGTCAGCTGAGTAGCAGGTGTATTTTACACATTGTATAGATAAAGTACAGTTGTGTACACTTACCACAAATGTAGATGTTCAAATGTATTCACTGTTGCAGTCATTACATTTGGGTTATCTGCTTGCAGATAGTCCTCAGTCGGCCTGATTATCAAAGTCTTGGGTCCTGCATCAGTTGCTTTGGCAATCTTCCATGACGTCAGGTAGTCAGGGGTAAAAAGCATGCAGCCAATGCCATTACATCAGTTTTTCTTGCCCAAGATGTCAGGTGCCCCCATAATGGGAAGCAATTATATACAATGTTACACCTCCAACAAAAAGCAAATACACCAGAAAGCTTTAAGCATAGCAAACAAGAATAGAGGTATAGTCAATAGAAGTCAGGGGGCTGGAGGGAGGGTAACCAGGTGAACAGGGGGTCAAAAGTGAATATACTCGAACATCTACATTTATGGTAAGTGTACACAACTGTACTATGTTCTTCATCTTTCACTGTTGCAGTCATTACATTTGGGTAGATTCCCAAAGCTAAGGAAGGGAGGAGGCAATTAGGTAGCATTAGGACCAGCTATAAGGCCCTGCAAGACTGGTTCATAGGTTCATAGTTTAGTACTAAGCTAACTGCCCTTGCAAGCCATTTTAAGCCTAGCCAATTATCCCTTGTGAGATTCAAACTCTGCACCTTGTGTTTGTAAGGCAAACACCTTAGCCATTAAGCCACCCTCCCAACCCCTGCAGTGGCAAAACCAGCTCCGGATTTTGAAAAACTTAGCAAGTAGTAATGCTTGGTGAAGGTATGTACAGAACTCCAGGTAGCAGCTTCTAGGATGTCCATGGTAGGAACACCTCTGAGAAAGGCTGTAGAGGTAGATGCAGCCCTGGTGGAATGAGGTCTTATCCCCTTTAGGGTAGGTTTTCCATGATCCTTATAGCAGAAATGAATGCAGTGGCCTATCCACTTAGAAATGGTTTGCTTTGAAATGGCCTTCCACTCTGCCCCTGCAGCAAATGCAACCAGCAGCTGTTCAGATTTCCTGAGAGGCTTAGTCCTGTCCAAGAAAAATCTAAGTTGTTTGTGCACGTCCAAGGAATGCAGTATTCGTTCCACTTTGTTCTGTGGATTAGAAAAGAAGGTCGGCAGATGAATGGACTGATTAAGGACCACGCTGGATACCACCTTGGGCATAAAGGAGGGATTGGTCCTGAGGGACACCCTGTCCGCATGAAAGATGATGAAAGGCTCCACTGCCATGAGGGCCTGTAATTCAGACGCCCTTCTTGCTGAAGTGATGGCTAAAAGGAAGGCTGTTTTCCAAGAAAGAAATTTCAACTCTGCATTTGCAGCTGGCTCAAAAGGAGGTAGAGTGAGCTTTTCCAATACAAAGTTAAGGTCCCAGGCTGGAGTAGGGGCTCTCCTGGCTGGTCTTAAGTTTTTGGCCCCTCTGAGGAATTGCTTCAGCAGTGGATGAGAGAAGAGGGGTGGCTCTGTATTATAAAGAGCTGAAATGGCCGAGGCATGAATTTTGATGGAAGAAAAGAAAAGGCCCTTGTGAAGCATCTCAGTTAAGTACTGAAGAATGTGCGGTAAACTGGGCACTGTTGTGTCCATCCCCTGAGTGTGGCTCCAGGAACAGAATCTTTTCCATTTTTCAGCATAGGATTTTCTAGTAATAGGCCTCCTTGCCTCCAGAATGACATCCATCACTTGCTTACTGAGGGATGGTAATGGAGAGATCATGTAATTAGCCAGGCTGCAAGGTTCAGGGTTTGAAGCTGTGGTTCAGAATCTGGCCCTCCTGCTGGGACAGCAGGGCAGGGGTCCGAGGCAGGTGCCATGGTTCCAGAAGTGACACACTGCGCAGGAGGGGGTACCAGTGTTGGCGTGGCCAGTCTGGTGCAATAAGTATTGCCCTTGGCTTGTCCTGTTTGATCTTTAGTAGCACTTTGGAGAGGAGTGGCAGAGGGGAAAAGGCATAAACTGAGAGGTTTTTCCAGGTGAAGGACAGGGCATCCACTTTCCAAGCTTGTCTGTGGGGAGTCCTTGTGCAGAATTTGTCCAATTGGTAGTTCTGAGTGGAGGCAAACAGGTCTATCTCTGGGCTCCCCCATTAGTTTCTCAAAATGTTGAATATCTTTGGTTCCACTTTCCACTCGTGTGGGTCCATGAGATTTCTGCTTAGGTCATCTGCAAGTGTATTTAGACTGCCTAGCAGGAACTGAGCTTGTAGGTGCACTTGGTATCTCAAGGCTGTGTTCCACAGAGCCATGGCTAGTCTGCAGAGAGGGTAAGAGTGGGTTCCCCTGCTTGTTTATGTACCACGTAACAGTGGTGTTGTCCGTCTTTACCAATAATTGTCCTGGAAGAATGTGGTCCTTGAAGGCTGTCAGAGCATTCTGTACAGGTAACATTTCTTTTTGATTGATATGCAGGTGCATTTGACTCAGGTTCCATTTGCCCTGAATGCACTGCCCTGCCAAGTGAGCCCCCCATGCATAGTCTGATGCGTCTGTTGTTAGGGTTTGGGCGGCATGTGGTAGAGTGAATGGCAGTCCCTTGTTGTGGTGGCAGATCTCTGCCTACAAAAGGAACTCTGTCTTTAACCACACAGAGGCAGCGAGTAAACTGGTAGCTACAAACAGACAAAATGATTTATTGTGTTAGCGCTTTCGGAGGGGTTAATACCCTTCCTTCATCAGACAATTCAATACACAAATTAACCTTCCTTATATAGCTATAACATAATTACTAAGTGACATCATTATAATCAATTAAGAGATCAATTGAGCATGCAAAGCACTTGGTGAAGCTGGAGCCTAGAGTTTTACTTTCACCAAGCTTTAAAACTAAATAAGCCCATAAAAATCTAGTCATACATGTTTCAATACACATATTTACAAAAATCAGCTAAATAAAAATGAATTCACAAATATGTAATTCATTAAATAAATAGTAGATACTGCAAATGGTAGCAAACTAATAACATATTTTAAAAACCTTAACAATAAATCATTTTGTCTGTTTGTAGCTACCAGTTTACTCGCTGCCTCTGTGTGGTTTAAGTTTAAAGTTTAGTTTGCAGCAGTTTTCGATAATATGGCAAGCGACTTACTGGCAGCTTCTCAAGGATCTTTATCTTTATTTTCGCAAGTGGAGCCTATTAGTACTGGGACTGACAGTTCTACAAGGAAAACTGTTAACGCAACTGTTACTGCGACAAGCCCCAGTTCTGTTAATGCAACAAACGCTATTTCCGGTGAGGCGAACGCCGACGGGAATTTGACAGCACTAATTCAAGTGCTGTTGGGTCGTGTGGAAGCGTTAACACAACACATGGACTATTTTTCAAATGGCAGCAATTTAGTAGCAAATGGTGTTTCTCAGATACAGAATCAAGAGAGGAACGAGTCGGGAGAAGCTAATAATAATGGCAGTTTGGCAGGAAACTGTCAACTACCTGGACCTGACGTATCCAATACCAGATGGTTGAATATGGATAATAGGCAAGGTGGGCAGCCTGTTTTAAGTGTAAATAACGTTTGTCCATCTCGACAAACAGGTAACACATCTTTGCCTACTTTGACTAACTTTTTAGAGAATAAGTACACATTTTCTCAAGCTGTGCCTAATGTAACATTACAAGAAGATGAGGCAGTAGTGGACAATATTTTGACAAGTATAAACGAGTTTTGACAATAAATTGTATAAATGCAGGAGACTTCACTTGGAGGTTTCTTACTTGGAAGAGTGCTTGAGTAAGAAAATCATTCCTGAGGGCCTAAGGCAATGGAGATATCCAGTGGGTCTAGTGGAAGGATCGGACTTTCACAAGACTTTATTGGAGCTCTTTAACAAACAAGGTTTTTAATTTATTACGGTTCTAGTAAATCAATACAAAAGTGAAATGATTTCTTTAAAGAGCGAATTGGAAATTTTGGAACATATTATTATATCTCATCCAGATTTTTTACAATACAATTATGATTATAAACGCATTTTTACTAGCATTGAGGCATCTATGTGCAAATTATTAAATGGTAAGAAGGAAAAAATAACTAGAGATTTGCAACAATACCAAGAGGGTAAGGCCTACCCTAGACCACCAGTGTTTTTTTCATTCTTGGGTACAAACCCTGTACCACAAGAATCATCAGGTAATGAGCACCAGAGTAATAATGACACTGACTTGACAAGTGATAATGGTGCTGATGTTCAGCAAGGGCCGGTTGTTCGAAGTGAAAGAATCAATAAGTATAATAATAACAATAATAATAATAAAAATAACCAAAAGAACTTTTCCAATGCCTCATATAGTGCTGCTGTACAACAACAAAGGGATTCTGAGTACGAAAATCAACATGGTCCTAGTGGGCAACAGGGTTTTTCCAATGGCCAGCGCTATCAAGAGAAAACATTGAACTCGAACAACAACAATCGAGGGCGTCAGAAAAACAGACGCAATCAGCGCAGTCGGTGACTGAATTTCCAAATGAGGGGCCCCAGATTTTAAATGCTCATAGCAATGACTTTTGCATTTACAATTTTACTATGTTGCAATTGCCTTATGAAATTATTGAATTTTTTTCTAAAGGGTTTTCCTTTGTACCTGATGCTCACATGGATGTGGTCAAAACTCTAATTGACCTTAAGCTTTTTGTTTGTAAGCTTAATTTAAATGCATTTTTAGGACCAGCTAATATTAGTTCCGATTGCCTAAGAGTGTCTAGTTCGTTTAATCCTCCCCTACACGCTAATTTATTATTGTTTGAAAAGATGTGTGAAATTGACATGCGCTCTTTAAGTCACAGTTCTTATACTACTAAAAGAACTATCAAAAATATTAGTTCTTGTGAGTATGATTTTATTACATTACTACAGGATTGTAAAATTAGAGCAATGAAGCCTGACAAGGGGGGTGGATTGGTTTTAATGGACCATGGCAAATATGTAAGTAAAATGATGTTACTTGTAAACTCTCCTTCTTATGCATCGGTTAGTCGTAACGAGCTCAATGTAGCTTATAGTAAAATTAAGTCTATATTGCAAGATTTGTTCCTAGAAAGTTCTACAGACATGGATTTGTACAATTATTTGTCTATTATTTCTCCAAGAATACCTACATTATTTGGCACACCTAAAATACACAAAAGTGTTTTTGACCCTCCCTTTAGGCCTATAGTGGATGGTAGAGGGTCTATCACTTACGCATGTGCCAAATACGTTGATAGTGTTTTGAAACCTTTAATACTAGCTGAAAATCAAATTTGTAAGGACTCTTGGAGTTTTTTAGAACAACTAGGAGGAGTTCCTTTCAATCAAGATTATACGTTCTTAACAGTAGACGTTAAGGACCTATATACAGTGATTCCACAAGATACTGGTCTCGAATGGATTAGAAATTTTATGCATGAAAGACAAATCAAAGAACACAGTATATATTTAGTTGAAACTTTATTGGATTTGGTATTGAGAAACAATTTCATGTGGTTTGAAGGTCAAATCTACCTCCAAAAGACAGGTGTGGCGATGGGGTCACCCTGTGGGGGCAGCTTTGCCAATTGTGTGATGGCACATTGGGAGAAGTCCTTCCTATTTAATAATGATCTTTTTAAACATAATGTTGCCTGGTACACTCGGTACCAGGATGATATGTTTTTTATATGGAAAGGACCCTGTGAGCTTATTTCAAACTTTATTTCCAATATTTCATCTTTAACTAATTTCTTAGAATTTACATACGACATTCAACATGACCAAATTAGCTTTTTAGATGTGCTTATTCATAAAAACTCGGAAAAAGCTAAATTTAACAGTACAATATATAGGAAACCTACATACTCAAACTCATTCCTCCATTATACAAGTTGCCACCCTTCCCACCAGAAGAGAGCTGTTATTAAAGGACAAATGGTGAGAGCAGCAAGAATGATTTCCGAAGAGAATGATTTTTTACACTAATGTTCCCATCTGGAATCTATGTTTATCAAAAGAGGCTATCCTGTTTCTTTAATCAAAGAAATTTCTTTTGAGGTTATTAATAAAAGAAATTCAGGATTTTTTAAGCCCCTTTTAAGTACATCTGATGATATTATTAGAGCAGTCAGCCCAAACATAGATGTTATCTGTAATAAAGTTGAGAACTTCCACACAAGTTTTTTATGTACTTACAGTTTAGACAGTATTTTAATTAGAGAAATTATTAATAAAAATTGGGTTTTAATTAAGGAAGATACCAGTTTGAGTAAATTATTGGGTGATAAACCGAAAATCACCTATAGAAAAGGTCCTAACATTAAGGCACTACTTGAATGTCCTACAAAAAAGGTTAATGGTCACAATAAAGGAATGGTTAAGTGTGGAAGATGTAACCAATGTTAAGTTTTTGTGTATTGATAAGGAGGTAATAATCAGGAATGTTCATTACAAGGTCCAAGGTAAACACTCATGTTTATCTAAAGCAGTAGTTTACTGTGCCCTATGCCAAGATTGTCCTGCGTTTTACATAGGTAAAACCGAAAGGGAATTGAGACAGCGTATTTACAAAAGTACAGTTTTGTACCTACCATAAATGTAGATGTCCGAACTGGATAGCATCTGCAGTCATAACAACTGGGTTGTCCTGTCGTCAGGCAGCCCTTCAGTCGGCCGGATTCCAAAGTCCGGGTCCGGCTTCGGCTGATGTCGCACTTCACCCGACGTCATCTCTGTTGGTCTTCGGGTATAAAGGCATCAGCCGACGCCATTTTCCTCAGTGTTTCTTGCCCCAGATGCCAGTAGCCCTCTTGTAGGCTAAAAATTTTGGATAAATGCCAATGTTTCCAAAAAGATAGTGGTAAACACAAAAATAAGCATGTATGTACATATATACAACAAATACACCATAAAAGACTCCCCACCAGCTAGCTATTAGGAGGGTAAACACCCTAGGAGTACCACAGAGGGAAGGAGGGAGGGTAATCCTGACTGCAGATGCTATCCAGTTCGGACATCTACATTTATGGTAGGTACAAAACTGTACTATGTCCTTCATGGATGCATCTGCAGTCATAACAACTGGGTAGAATACCATAGCCAACTAGGGAGGAGGAAGAAACTAGATTATGGTGTGTTTAGGATCCCTTGCAGTACAGCAGTGGCAAACCCTGCTCGGGATCTGGAATATAGAGGCAAATTATAATGCTTGGCAAATGTATGCACGGAGGTCCAAGTAGCCGCCTCAATAATGTCTTTGGTTGCCACTCCTCGTAAAAAGGCTGTGGTAGTGGATGTTGCCCTTGTAGAATGAGGTCTTATGTTCTGTGGAATTGGTTTTCCATGGAAGGAGTAACAGAATCGTATGCAATTTCCTATCCATTTGGAGATTGTCTGTTTGGAAATAGCTTTTCCTTCCCTTCCTGTTGCATAAGCTACAAAAAGCTGATCAGTTTTTCTGCTACTTTTTGTTCTGTCCAGGTAGTAGCGTAGCTGTCTATGTACATCCAAGGTATGCAGTATTCTTTCCCCTCTGTTTTGTGGGTTGGGAAAGAAGGTAGGTAGGTGGATTGCCTGGTTTAAAGACACTCTGGATACCACCTTAGGCATAAATGTAGGATTAGTCCTCATGGACACTCTATCTGGATGGAAGATTAGGAAGGGTTGTACTGCCATTAGGGCCTGGAGTTCAGAAACCCTCCTGGCTGAGGTTATTGCCAGTAGGAAGGCAGTTTTCCACGATAGATGCTGTAGGTCTGCTGTTGCTGCTGGCTCAAAGGGTGATAGTGTCAACTTTTCTAGCACAAAGTTCAAGTCCCAAGCTGGTAATGGTGGTTTCCTTGGAGGTTTTACATTCTTGATTCCTCTGAGGAACTGTCTGAGTAATGGGTGTGAAAAACAGGTGGATCAAAGCTGTATTCTGCTGATATAGCTGATGCATGTATCTTGATGGAGGAGTAGGACAGGCCTGAATGTAGAAGTTCTGCCAGATACTCCAGAATGTTAGGCATATCTATGTTTGACACATCTTTTCCTCTTTCAGTACTCCAAATGACAAACCTTTTCCATTTTCCTGCATAGTTCCTTCTTGTTGAAGGTCTGCGGGCTTCAAGAATAATGTCTTTAACTCTTTGGGAAAGTTCTGGATTAGCTGCTGCTATGTGATGTTCCATGCAGTCAGTTGCAACGATTTTAGGTTTCCTTGCATGATGCTGTAGTTGTTCTGGGTTAACATCAAAGGCATCAGGGTATTGGCCACATATTGATCTGAGACATGCTCCTCAGCAGTGGGTACCAGTGTTGTCTTGGCCAGTTTGGAGCTATTAGGATTATCCTTGGACGTTCTTCCTTGATTTTTAGTAATACCTTGTGTATCAAGGGAAGAGGTGGGAATGCATATGCTGTTAGGCCTTTCCAGCTGAAGGAGAGCGAATCCACTTTCCATGCTAGTGGGTGGAATGTCCTTGTGCAGAACTTTTTGAGCTGGTGATTGAGAGGGGAAGCAAATAAATCTATCTGAGGCATTCCCCATTTCTTTGAGATGGTCTTGAAGATGTCCGGGTGTAGCATCCATTCGTGGGCATCCGATGTGGTTCTGCTTAATATGTCTGCTAGAGTATTTTCTTTTCCCGGTACAAATATTGCCTGTAACTGGATGTTGTAACTGAGTGCCTGGTTCCACAGCTCCAAAGTCATTCTGCATAGGGGGTATGAATGAGTGCCTCCCTGTTTGTTGATGTACCACATGACTGTGGTGTTGTCTGTCCTTATCATCAACTGGCCTTCTTTGAGAAATGGTCTGAAGTTTTGGATTGCCAGTTTTACTGCCAGCATTTCTTTTAGGTTGATGTGCAGGTGAAGTTGATCCTGCGTCCACAATCCTTGCACGCATTTGTCCAGCATGTGGGCCCCCCATCCTAGGTCTGAAGCGTCTGTTGTGATGGTCTGGCTTGCTTGACATCTGCGAAAGGGTAGCCCTGGGTTTGACTGGCATGCTTGAGCCCACCATAGGAACTCCTGTTTTAAGCATGGAATTAGTGGAATTTGTGTTTCTAGGCTGTGCCTGTGTTGGGACCATAAATTCTTTAGGTACCATTGTATTTTTCTCATATGTAGTCTGGCAAGTGGAACCAAGATTATGCATGATGCCATGAAGCCCAAGGGCTGCAGTACTTTTCTTGCTGTTAACTTGTTCTGTTTTGTTAGTGCCAAGAAGTAAAGAGGGAGTTCTCTTTGTTTTTCTGCAGTTAGGAAAGCCATTTGTTTTACTGTGTCCAATTCCGCGCCCAAGAATGTCCTTGTCTGGGATGGGATCAGCCTTGATTTTTGTAAATTGACTGTGTATCCCAGTGCTTGTAGCAAGTAAATGACCCTTTGTAAATCTGTTGTCAGCTTGCTTTTGTTGTCCCCTTGTAGCAGGCAGTCGTCCAGGTATGGATAAATTTGAATTCCCTGTAGTCTGCAGTGGGCGATTACTGATGCCAGGCATTTTGTGAATACTCTGGGCGCAGTAGATAAGCCAAAAGGCAATGCTGAGAATTGATAATGCTCTGATCCTGCAAGAAATCTGAGGTATCTTCTGCAGATTGGTCGAATGGGGACGTGCAGGTATGCCTCCTTGAGATCTAGAGTTACCAGCCAACACTCCTTGCCCAGCATGGGAAGAAGTTGCTGTAGGGTCAGCATTTTGAATTTGGGAACAATGATGTATGTATTTAAGGAGGACAGGTCGAGAATAGGTCTCCAACTTTTTTCCTTTCTTGGAACTAGGAATAGTCTTGAGTAGAATCCCTTTCCTTGTTCTGTTGTTGGCACTCTTTCCACAGCTCTCATGTTTGCTAACTGCATTATCTGTTGTAGAGCCTCTGTTTTTTGATTTGGAGGTAGATTTGGCATTCCTCTTTTGACTGGTAAAGTGTGGAAGTGGAACCGGTAACCTTGATCTATGGTTTGCAAAATCCACTTGTCTTTTGTGATATAGTGCCAGTTCTTTGAAAATAAGGTTAATTTGCCGCCTAATGGAGCTGCTATTTGTTCCCTGGTAGGCGGATTTAGAGTTAAGTCACTGTGGCTGTGTTGTTGTAGTGGCAGTGGTTGTGTCTGTGCCTCTGTTGTTACCTTGCCACTGTCGTCCTCTGTAGGCACCTCCTCTGGATTGGTTTCTGCCTCTGAAACGTCTATTCCTGCCCCTTTGGGGTCTTGTGGAGTCAGGAAAGGACCAATTTTTGGCAGGCCAGTTCCTGCTAAACCTTGGGGGTTGGACCTGCAAGAAATCTTTAACCGTTTGAACAGATTTTGCCTTTTCTTCCATTTTCTTCATTACCTGCTGGGCAGGTGTACCAAACAAGCTGGTCTTATCCATAGGAGCATCTAATAACTTAGCTTTAACATGATCCGGTAAAGCTTGTTCCTTTAGCCATGCATGCCTTTTGGCGCCACGCGGCAAGAAAGACTGAGGAAAATGGCGTCGGCTGATGCCTTTATACCCGAAGACCAACAGAGATGACGTCGGGTGAAGTGCGACATCAGCCGAAGCCGGACCCGGACTTTGGAATCCGGCCGACTGAAGGGCTGCCTGACGACAGGACAACCCAGTTGTTATGACTGCAGATGCATCCATGAAGGACATCACCAATACGCAATAACTAAACGGGACAATAATAATGCTTTGGCAAGACATTTGGCTAATAACCCTAACCATAGTTTTAGGTTTGTAGTATTATATCAGGTGACACCAGATCCTAGGGGTAGTCCGTGGCAATAAGATTTAGAATGCCACGAACTTTATTGGCAGATTAGAACTATAGCTTATGTCCATCCAGTTTGTTTCCATAAAATGTGTGCTTAGAAAATTAGCGTTGAAAAGATAACTTCGTTTATGTTCTGGTTTTTTAAAAAAAAAATATATAAGTTAAAATTCACATAATGTATAAAACATGTTAAGTTAGAGTACATAAAGAATAAGATATTTAACAGGTTTTATATACATTACAATTTTAGTGTACTTATTAATTCATAAATAACAATTAACAATAATTTTTAAACAGTTCATATATATTTATATTCATAAAGTTAATAAGATTAGTTATTTAGGAATTTTATATCTGGGATATGATAGATGAAATTAGTATTTATTATACTTATAACATTTTAGCATATTAAATGGATTTTAGAAAGTTTTTAAAATATGTTATTAGTTTGCTACCATTTGCAGTATCTACTATTTATTTAATGAATTACATATTTGTTAATTCATTTTTATTTAGCTGATTTTTGTAAATATGTGTATTGAAACATGTATGACTAGATTTTTATGGGCTTATTTAGTTTTAAAGCTTGGTGAAAGTAAAACTCTAGGCTCCAGGTTCACCAAGTGCTTTGCATGCTCAATTGATCTCTTAATTGATTACAATGATGTCACTTACTAATTATGTTATAGCTATATAAGGAAGGTTAATTTGTGTATTGAATTGTCTGATGAAGGAAGGGTATTAAAACCTCCGAAAGCGCTAACACAATAAATCATTTTGTCTGTTTGTAGCTACCAGTTTACTCGCTGCCTCTGTGTGGTTTAAGTTTAAAGTTTAGTTTGTTTGTAGTAACCCTGTCTTTAAGCAAGGAATGATAGGAATCATTGATTCTAGGTCCTAAGAATGTTGACACCATAGGCTTTCTAGATACCATTGTAGTTTCCTCATATGCAGTCTTGCATATGGAATTAGTAGAATGCAAGAGGCCATGCACCCCAGGACGTGCAGTATTTTCCTTGCAGATTGCTGGGTCTTTGTGGCCAGTAGTTTGAAGTAGGCTGTCAAATGAACTTGTTTCTCTGGCGTGAGGTAGGCCATCTGGGAAGTTGTATTCAAGCTTGCTCCCAGGAATACAATTTGTTGGCAGGGTACTAGGTGTGATTTCATTTTGTTTATGGTGTACCCCAGAGAAGTTAGTAATTTCTTTACAAATGCCAGATGATGTAATAGTATGTCCTGGCTTTCTGCCTGAATTAGACAATCGTCCAGGTATGGGTATATCTGAATATTTCTTTGCCTGCAAAATGCAATGACTGGAGCTAGGCACTTCGTGAATACCATGGGCGCAGCAGATAAGCCAAAGGGCAGCACAGAGAACTGACAGTGCATGTAGCCTGCTCTGAAGCGTAGGCATCTTCTGCAAGATTCCCTTATTGGGATGTGCAGGTAGGCTTCCTTTAAATCCAGTGTTGCCAACCAGGCATTTTTGCCTAGCATGGGAAGCAGCTGATGAAGAGTTAGCATTTTGAATTTTGGGATTACCAAAAAAGTTTAGGCTAGATAGGACACCAGGAATTGTCTTTTCTGGGTACCAGGAAAAGTCTTGAGTAAAAACCTTGTCCCCATTCCTCTTCTGGGGCAGGCTGAATAGCCCTGATGCTTAGAAGAGAGAGAAAGTACAGTTGTGTACACTTACCATAAATGTAGATGTTTGAGTGTATTCACTGTTGCAGTCATTACATTTGGGAGTAATCTGCTGGCAGGTTGCCCTCAGTCGGCCTGATTAACAAAGTCTTGGGTCCTGTGTCGGGTGCTGTCCCTTCTTCCATGATGTCAGGTCGTCAGGGGTATAAAACATGCAGCCGACGCCATTACATCAGTTTTTCTTACCCCAGATGTCAGGTACCCCCCAAATGGGGAGCAAATAAAATTAAAAACACAAAAATATACCTCCAACCAAAAGTAAATACACCAAAAGGCTTTTTAAGCATAGTAAAAGGAAGTAGAGGTATAGTCAGAGAAAAATGGGGCTGGAGAGAGGGTAACCAGGACTGCAACAGTGAATACACTCGAACATCTACATTTATGGTAAGTGTACACAACTGTACTATGTTCTTCGTGTTTCACTGTTGCAGTCATTACATCTGGGTAGATTCCCAAAGCTATGGTTGGGAGGAGAAAGTTATACAGCATTAGGACCAGCTATAACTCCCTGCAAGACAGCAGTGGCAAAGCCAGCTCTGTATTTAAAGAAAATTGGTAAATGATAATGCTTGGTGAAAGTATGTACAGAACTCCAGGTAGCAGCTTTTAGGATATCCTTGGTAGGAACACCTCTGAGAAAGGCTGCAGAAGTAGATGCAGCCCTGGTGAAATGAGATCTGATCCCCTGGGGGGATAAGTTTTCCATGGTGCTTACAGTAGAAATGAATGCAATGGCTTATCCATTTATAAATGGTTTGTTTTGAAATTGCCTTCCCCTCTGCCCCTGCAGCACATGCTACCAGCAGTTTTTCAGATTTTCTTCGAGGTTTAGTCCTGTCCAAGTAGAATCTAAGTTGTCTGTGCACATCCAAGGAATGCCGAATCCATTCCCCTTTGTTCTGTGGATTGGGAAAGAAAGTTGGCAAATTAATGGATTGATTAAGAGCCACATTGGATACCACCTTGGGCATGAAGGATGGATTGGTCCTGAGTGACACCCTGTCCGCATGAAAGATGATGAAAGGCTCCACCGCCATAAGGGCCTGTAATTCAGATATCCTTCCAGCTCAAGTGATTGCTAAAAGGAAGGCTGTTTTCCAAGAAAGAAATTTTAAGTCTGTAGTAGAAGCTGGTTCGAAAGGAGGCAGAGTGAGTTTCTCCAATACAAAGTTAAGGTCCCAGGCAGGGTTTGGAGCTCTCCTGGGTGGTCTCAAGTTTTTGACCCCGCAGAGGATGAGAGAAGAGGGGAGGTTCTGTGTTATAATGAGCTGAAATGGCTGAGACGTGGATTTTAATGGAGGAAAAAGACAGGCCCTTGTGAAGCATCTCAGTTAAGTATTGCAAAATCTGAGGTAAACTGGGTACTGCTGTGCTCATCCCTAAAGACTGGTTCCAGGCACAGAATCTTTTCCATTTATCAGCATAAGATTTTCTAGTACTAGGTCTTCTCGCCTCCAAGATGACATCCATCACAGGTTTGCTGCGGGATGCAAAGGGTGTATTTAAGTGATTAACCAAGCTGAAAGGTTCAATGTTAGGAGCTGAGAGTGCAGAATTTGGTTCTCCTGCTGAGACAGCAAGTAAGGTGTCTGAGGTAGGTGTCATGGAGATATTTGTGACACACTGCGCAGGAGTGGGTACCAGTGTTGTTGTGGCCAGTCTGGAGCAATCAAAATCATTTTTGGTTTGTACTGTTTGACTTTTAGTACAACTTTGGAGAGCAGAGGCAGAGGGGGAAAGGCGTAGACTGATAGGTTTTTCCAGCTGAAGGACAGAGCATCCACTTTCCAGGCTTTTTTGTGAGGTGTCCTTGTGCAAAATTTGTCCAACTAGTAGTTCTGGGGGGAGGCAAATAGATCTATTTCTGGGCTCCCCCATTTGCTTGTCAACATGTTGAAAATCTGTGGTTCCAGGTTCCACTCGTGTGGGTCCATGAGATTTCTGCTTAGTCCGTCTGCCAGTGTATTCAGTTGTCCTGGCAGGAACTGAGCTTGTAGTTGCACTTGGTAGCTCAAGGCCATGTTCCACAATGCCATGGCTAGTCTGCAGAGGGGGTAGAAATGTGTACCCCCCTGCTTGTGGTGTTGTCTGTCTTTACCATTAGTTGTCCTGGATGAATGTAGTCCTTGAAGGCTGTCAGAGCATTCTGTACAGCTAACATTTCTTTTTGATTGATATGTAGGTGCATTTGATTTGGGTTCCATTTGCCCTGAATGCACTTTCCTGCCAGATGAGCCCCCCCATGCATAGTCTGATGCGTCTGCAGTTAGAGTTTGGGAGGCAGGGGGTAGTGTGAATGGCAGTCCCTTGTTTTGGCGGCAGGCCTCTGCCCACCATAGGAACTCCAGGCATAGGCAAGGTATGACAGGAATCATTGTTTCCAGGCTGTGACAATGCTGACTCCATAGACTTTTTAAGTACCACTGTAGTTTCCTCATATGCAGTCTTGCATATGAAATTAGAAGAATGCAGGAGGCCATGAACCCCAAGGCTTGCAGTATTTGTCTTGCAGATAGCAGGGTTTTTGTGTCCACTTGATTGAAGTAAGTTACCAAATGAATTTGCTTTTGTGGCATGAGGAAAGCCATCTGGGCAGTTGTATTCAAGCTTGCACCCAGGAATGTAATCTGTTGAGAGGGTACCAGTTGTGATTTCGTTTTGTTTATGGTGTACCCTAGACAAGTTAGAACCCTTTTTACAAACGCCAGATGATTTAGAAGTATGGCCTGGTTTTCTACTTGAATTAGACAATAGTTCAGGTATGGATACATTTGAATATTTCTTTGCCTGCAAAATGCAATTACTGGAGCCAGGCACTTTGTGAATACCCTGGGCGCAGTAGACAAGCCAAAGGGCAGTGCAGAGAAAGTACAGTTTTGTACCTACCATAAATGTAGATGTCCGATAGGTATGCATCTGCAGTCATAACATATGGGTTGTCCTGCCTCAGGCGGCCCCTCGGTCGGCCGGATTCCAAAGTCTGGGTCCGGCCTCGGCTGATGTCACACTTTCCCTGACGTCAGAGTGTCTGGGGTATAAAAGCATCAGCCAACGCCATTTTCCTCAGTTTTTCTTGCCCCAGATGCCAGGTGCCTTCTAGGAAGGCTAAATTTGAATAAAGGCTGAGAAGTTCCAAACATTTGCAAATTATATACATATATAAACAAACAAACAAATACACCATAATAGATTCCCCCAGCTAGCTGAAAGAGGGGTAAGCACCCTAGGAATACCACAGAGGGGAAGGAGGGTGGGTAATCCTGACTGCAGATGCATACCTATTGGACATCTACATTTATGGTAGGTACAAAACTGTACTATGTCCTTCAAGGATGCATCTGCAGTCATAACATATGGGTAGAATACCATAGCCAATCTGGGGGAGGAGGTACTAAGAGAATTATGGTGTAGTTAAGATCCCCTGCAGTACTGCAGTTGCAAATACTGCTCGGGATCTGGAGTATAAAGGTAGATTGTAATGCTTGGCAAATGTATGCACAGAGCTCCAAGTAGCAGCTTCTAAAATGTCCTTGGTAGCCACCCCTCGTAGGAAAGCTGTAGTGGTGGCTGTGGCCCTTGTGGAGTGAGGCCTGATATTTTCAGGAACTGTCTTTCCATGAAAGGAGTAGCAAAAACGAATGCAATTTCCTATCCATTTTGAAATTGTCTGTTTGGAAATTGCTCTTCCTTGCACCCCAGTTGCATATGCTACAAAAAGTTGGTCAGTTTTTCTGTTAGTTTTAGTTCTGTCCAAATAGTAGCGTAGTTGTCTGTGTATATCCAAGGTGTGCAAAAGTTTTTCCCCTTTGTTCTGTGGGTTAGGGAAGAACGTAGGCAAGTGAATAGCTTGGTTCAAGGATACCCGAGATACCACCTTTGGCATGAAAGTAGGATTGGTTCTCAGTGACTCTCTATCCTGGTGAAAAATAAGAAAAGGCTGCACTGCCATTAATGCCTGTAACTCAGATACTCTTCTTGCTGAAGTGATTGCCAGAAGGAATGCAGTTTTCCAAGATAAAAACTGGAGGTCTGCTGATGCTGCTGGTTCAAAAGGAGGTAGTGTCAGTTTTTCCAGCACAAAATTGAGATCCCATGCAGGTAGGGGGGGTCTTCTTGGAGGTTTAACATTTTTGATCCCTCTCAAAAATTGTCTGAGAAGAGGGTGTGAGAAGATTGGTGGATCCATATTGTATTCTGCTGAAATTGCTGAAGCATGAATCTTAATGGATGAATAGGACAGGCCATTGTGGAACAATTCTGCTAAGTATTCTAGGATGTGTGCTAGGTTTGCCACTGTGACATCTGTGCCCTTTGATGTGCTCCAAATGAGAAATCTCTTCCATTTAGCTGAGTATGTCTTTCTTGTGGAAGGTCTGCGAGCCTCCAGGATAATGTCCTTCACCCTCTGAGATAAAATGTTTTGGTTGGGCTTTAAGGAATCTTCCAGGCAGTTAGCTGCAATGTTTTCAAGTTGGGATGCAGGGTCTTGAAATTGTTCTGCGTTAGAAGAAGAGGCCATAGGGGAAGAGGCCATGAGTTTGCCTGAGACATGCTTCTCAATAGCGGGTACCAATGTTGTCTTGGCCAGTCTGGAGCTATTAGTATGACTTTTGGCTGTTCCTCCCTGATCTTCAGTAGAACCTTGTACATCAATGGGAGAGGTGGAAAGGCATATACTGTTAGGGCATTCCAGCTGAAAGAGAGAAGAGTCCACCCTCCAGGCTTGTGGGTGGTATGTCCTTGAGCAGAATTTCTTCAGTTGGTGGTTGAGTGGAGAGGCGAACAGATCTATCTCTGGGATTCCCCATTTCTTTGTTATGAGTTTGAAGATGTCTGGATGCAGCATCCATTCGTGTGCATCCATGGTAGTTCTGCTTAAGCTGTCTGCTAGTGTATTCTCTTTTCCTGGTACGAATTTGGCCTGCAGCTGGATATTGAGATTCAGGCATAGGTTCCACAGATTCATAGCCATCCGGCATAGAGGATAGGAATGTGTGCCTCGATGTTTGTTTATGTACCACTGTTTATGTACCACATGACCGTGGTGTTGTCTGTCCGTATTAACAGATGTCCTTGCTGGAGGAAGGGTCTGAATGCCTCGATTGCATGCCTTACTGCCAGCATTTCCTTTTGGTTTATGTGCATGCTTAACTGCCCTTGAGGCCATAGGCCTTGGATACGTTTGTCCTCCATGTGTGCTCCCCATCCTCGGTCTGAGGCGTCCGTGGTGATGGTCTGCCTTGTGTTTGGTTTGTTGAAAGGCAACCCTCTGTTGGACTGGCAGGCCTGAGCCCACCACAGGAATTCCTTTTGAAGGCATGGAATGATTTGAATCATGGTTTCCAGACTGTGACTGTGTTGAGACCATACATTCCTTAGGTACCATTGTAATTTCCTCATATGCAACCTGGCATGTGGAATTAAAATTATGCAGGATGCCATGTAACCCACGGCCTGCAGGACTTTCCTTGCAGTAAGCTGAGTTTGTCTTGTCAGTGTCATGAAGTAATCTGGAAGTTGTTTTTGTTTTTCTTCTGTGAGAAAAGCCATCTGAGTGATTCTGTCCAGATCCGCACCCAAAAAGGTTATCCTTTGGGATGGTACTAGTCTTGACTTTTGGATGTTGACTGTGTATCCCAAGGTTTGTAGCAGGTGTATGGCATAGGCCAAGTCCTTTAACAATTTCTTCTTGTTGTCCGCTTGTATTAGGCAGTCGTCCAGGTATGGATAAATTTGAATTCCCTGAAGTCTGCAGTGTGCAATTACTGATGCCAGGCATTTCGTGAATACTCTGGGCAGTAGATAAGCCAAAGGGCAATGCTGAGAATTGATAATGCTCTGATCCTGCAAGAAATCTGAGGTGTCTTCTGCAATCTGGTCGGATAGGGACGTGCAGGTATGCCTCCTTGAGATCTAGAGTCAGCAGCCAAGACTCCTTGCCCAACATGGGAAGAAGTTGCTGTAGGGTCAGCATTTTGAATTTTGGCACAATGAGATAAGTGTTCAGTGCGGACAGGTCGAGTATAGGCCTCCATTGGTTTTCTTTTCTTGGCACAAGGAATAGTCTGGAGTAAAATCCTTGGCCTTGTTCTGCAGATGGCACCCTTTCTATAGCTTTCAACTGAAGTAACTTGCTGATTTGTCTTAAAGCCTCTACCTTCTGGTTTGGTGGAAGGTTTGGCATTCCGCCTCTTTTTGGCAAAGTATGGAAGTGAAACCTGTATCCTTTGTCTATTATTTGCAATGTCCATGTATCCTTTGTAATGCAATGCCAGTTTTTCGAGAATAAAGCCAACTTTCTGCCCAAGGGTGCTTCCAGTTGATCCCTGGTAGGCGGAATCAGAGTCAAGTCATTGGGTCTGTCCTGTAGTAGTGGTAGTAGTTGTAGCTGTTGCACTACTCCTCTGGTTTGCAGGCTGCCACTGACGGCCTCTGTAGGGGCCCTTGGATTGACCTCTGCCTCTAGGGCGCCTGTTTCTGCCTCTCTGTGCTCTGGAGGAGTCTGGAAAGGACCAATTCTTTGTAGGCCAGTTTCTGCTGAACCTCGGAGGTTGAACTTGCAGGAAATTTTTAACTGTTTGCACAGATTTTGCTTTTTCTTCAACCTTCTTTAGAATCTCCTGTGCAGGGGAGCCAAATAAATGTTGTTTCTCCATTGGAGCATCGAGGAGTTTAGCCTTGACATGGTCTGGTAAAGATTGCTCCTTCAGCCAGGCATGCCTACGAATTACTGCCCCAGTCATAGCTGATCTAAATGAAGCCTCCAGTGCATCATAGTCACATTTTAAGAAATGATTACTGACCTGTTGTGAGTTGTGTACCAAATCCTGAAGGGATTTACGGTCTAAGGGTTCAGGTGAAGAAAGTTTCTTATTTAGCTGATCTAACAAAAATTCTTGGTACTGTATCATATGGAATTGACAGTTTAATGCCCTGGCAGAAAGAGTAGCAGATGTACAAACCTTTTTTCCCCATCTCTCTAATGCTCTAGACTCTCTTTCAGAGGGTAGGGGATTTTTGGCAGTAGCGGCTGCAACCCCTTTAGGGCCCTGAGAAATAGTTTCTGGGTCTGCAGCATGGGCCTTATACAGGTGGAAGTGAGAATCCGGGACCCTGTAATATCTGTCAGGTTTGCAGGGGGCCGGAGGAAGAGAATCAGGTGCAGTACTGACATAATTGTACACATCATCAATTACAGTTAGAACCGGAGGTATAGCTAAGGGCCTATGCTGGGGCAAATGCAAAAAGGTCCTTAATCTTTTTCTAGAATCAGAGAAATCCTGACCCTGCCATTGAAAGTGTTCTCTCATGGAGTGTAAAGTCTCCCCAAAAGAAAATTCTTCAAGGGGGGAGGCCGAAGGGATAGATTCTTCTGCATCTGAATCCTCATAAGGCGAGTAGGCCCCTTCCTGGTGGTCTGACAAATCAGATCCATCCATGGAGTAATCTGAGGAGCGAGGTTCAGAGGGGTCCAGTCCTGGGCCTTTTGTCTGGAGGAGGTTGGGAGGCCCTGTCTGGGTGAGGTTGGGAACCCCTAATTAAGGAGATAAGGTCCTCAGCAAGACTGAGGATCTGAGAACTAGAGGAAGGCCTCTGGGATGTAGATTTGGCAGGCAAAGCTTTTGAAAGTTTGGCAGCTTTAGCCCTGGAGAAAGCCTTAATAGACATAGAAGCTGGGGGCCTAGCTGCCCCACGTGCAGGGGTAGAAATGTCCAAAGGTATGGTGTCGGACAAATCCTGAACACTAGCTTCGGTAGGGAGTTCTGAAGCCGACTCAGCCGGGGCCTCTCTGGCCTCGGTGGTCGGAGGTATGGTTTCGGTAGTAGGAATAGCCGTGGACTCGGTTTCAGCGGAAACCGAGACAATCGCGGTAGGCCTAGCCGTGGTTTCAGCGAAACCACGGGCCGCTAGTGTTGGTCCTTTTCCTTGCGTTTTTTGACCATATGCGAAGTCAGAGTCTCCGACGGAATTTTATAAGCAAAAGCGGTTCCAAAAAAACTCCTCTGCAAACTCCGACCGACGTCTAAGAGTCCGTCGGTTAAAGGAGGCACAGGCTAAACAAGCTGATACGTCGTGGTCTGGGCCTAAGCAAGGAAGGCAGTAAGAATGGAAATCCTTATGAGGTATTTGTTTCCCACAAGTTAAACAATTATTTACTTTGTCTGACATCGGCTGAGGCAAGAAAGAGTCCCCAACGGGGTACTTAGCTTTTTTCAAAGTCTTCGGTAGCTGAAATCTCTGGATCTGACTGACCGGCACTTGCGAAAAGCTTCTGCTTCGGGCACCGCGCGGCAAGAAAGACTGAGGAAAATGGCGTCAGCTGATGCTTTTATACCCCAGACACTCTGACGTCGGGGAAAGTGCGACATCAGCCGAGGCCGGACCCAGACTTTGGAATCCGGCCGACCGAGGGGCTGCCTGAGGCAGGACAACCCATATGTTATGACTGCAGATGCATCCTTGAAGGACATCTGATAATGCAAGTAGCCTGCTTTGAAGCGTAGGTATCTTCTGCAATATTCCCTGATTGGGATATGCAGGTAAGCTGCTTTTAAATCTAGAGTTGCCAACCAAGCATTTTTGCCTAGCATAGGAAGTAACTGGTGAAGAGTCAGCATCTTGAACTTTGGAATGTCCAGAAAGGTGTTTAGAGTAGACAGGTCCAGAATTGGACACCATGATTTGTCCTTTCTGTGTACCAGGAAAAGCCTGGAGTAGAAAACTTGTCCCTTTTCCTCTTCTGGTACAGGATGAATAGCCCCCATGTTTAAGAGGGAAAGTACTTGGTTTTGAGCCTCTGCCCACTGATTTGGGGGCAGGTCTGGCCACCTGTTTGGAGTTAGCAATGTGTGGAAATGAAATCTGTATCCCTGGGACACTATATTTAAAACCCATTTGTCCTGGGTTATGAGTTCCCAGTTTTTTGCATGAAGAGCAATCTTTCCCCCAAAGGGGCAGCTAAAAGGTAAGTGCTTGGTAATTTTAAAGGAAAGTCATTGAGACTGTTTACCATAGGGGGTGTCTTGTTATTTCCAGATTTGGAAGTGGCGGGGCCCCCATTGCTTAGTTTTGAGAGTCTCTTGGGACTGAAACCTGGTGCTTTTGGTGTGTCTGGATTTGGCTTGAGTGGATCTGGAAGGAGCTGGAAAGGACCAATTCTTAGTAGGCCAGTGTCTACTAAATCTTGGAGGCTGCATTTGTAAGAAATCTTTTACAGTTTGCATAGCTTTAGCTTTATCTTCCATCTTTTTTAGAACTTCTTCAGCCTTATTGCCAAACAGGTGGTTCTGATGTAAAGGAACATCCAACAATTTTGCTTTAACATGATCAGGCAGAGATTGCTCCTTAAGCCAAGCATGCCTTCTAAACACAGACCCAGTAACAGCAGCCCTGCAAGAGGCCTCTAAAGAATCAAAACCACATTGCAAAGTATGTTTTCCAACTTGTTCAGCAGAATGTAATAACTCCTGTAAATCTTTATTTTCCACACAGTCAGAAATCAACATCATTTTCTGTTTAAGCAGTCCAATAATATGCTGTTGATATTTTAACATATTAAATTGGCAGTTTAAAGCCCTGATTGCCAAGGTTGCAGAAGTATAAACCTTTTTACCCCATCTATCCAGCGCCCTGGAGTCTCTATCAGAAGGTGTAGGATCTTTAGCAGTAGAAGCCTTAATGCCCTTGGGCCCCTGAGAAATGGTTTCTGGGTCCGCAACAGGATTTTTGAAAAGGAAGTTGTGGGATTCAGGAACCCTGTAGTATCTGTCAGGTTTACTGGGAGCCGGAGGCAGGGAATCAGGGGCCATACTGGATTCCGAAAACACATCATCAACAATGTCTAGTGCAGGAGGTATAGCCAAAAGCCTATGCTGAGGTAGGAGGAGGAAATCCCTAAGCCTCTTTTTAGATTCAGAAAATTCCTGTCTTTCCCAGTGGAAATGCTCCCTTAAGGTATGTAAAGTTTCTCCAAAAGAATAATCCTTGGCGGGGGGAAGCAGAGGGAATGGAATCCTCTGCATCAGAATCCTCATAAGTAGGTATGGAAAAATCCAGGTCATTAGAAGAGTCAGAAGAAACAGAGTCCTGATCAGAAAATTCATAGTCAAGCTCAGCCCTAGGCCTCTTAGAAGGGGGGGGGGGGTGTTGACTACCCCTGATTAGAGTAATTAGATCTTCAGCCATTTTGATCATTTGTTTATTAGGCATAGGGCCCTGAACATGTGGCCTGGGCATTGGTTTTAGACATAGATCGAGATTTAGGCCTTAGTACTGAAGGTGAAGTCAGTTTAATATGCAAGCCTGTAGGCCTGAATACACCCTCAGAAGCCGGTACCTGCACAGCAGCTCCGGACCCATTCAAGGTAGAGACATCCGTGGGTTCTATAGGTGAAGTATCTCGCGGCATACCGGACTCCGAATGGGTCTCAGTAGAGGCCTGCGAGTCAGAAGTAGCGGGTATCAGGGGCTGCGAAAGCACTTCACTGAGTACCGGCGAACTGGCGACTAGCTTAGAAGCGTCGTCGGCAGCTTTGGACCTATGCGGCCTGTCTCTGTTTTTATCTTTGCGTTTTTTTGGAATGTTGGTAGTCGGGTGGCTTTCCAAAGCCATTTCTGGATAATTAAACAGAGTAACAAAATATTTAGATGCAAAAATGAACAGACAATGAATAGTTTGAGGTTTGAATAAGGCACAAAACCGACAGCGAGGTACGTCATGGTCTGAGCCTAAGCAAGGAATGCAGTACGAATGAAAATCTTTATGAGGTATTTGCTTTCCACAAGAAATACAATTGTTAACTTTTACTGACATCGGTTTAGAGCAAGAAAAAGGATCCCCAATGGGGTACTTAGCTTAGTTGAAGACTTCGGATCTGAAACTCGAAAACGAAAATTTCAAGAGTCGGCCAACTGGCACTTGTGAACTGCTTCTGCTTCGGGCACTGCACAGCAAGAAAGATGGATGCAATGGTGTCAGCTGCATGTTTTATATCCCTGACTACCTGATGTCATGGAAGATGAGACAGCAACTGATGCAGGACCCAAGACTTTGATAATCAGGCTGACTGAGGGCTACCTGCAAGCAGATAAACCCAAATGCAATGACTGCAACAGTGAAACACGAATAACATCTACACACTAAGCTGCTGTTGCATACACTTGCAACTTCAGTAAATGTTTGGCTGCGAGTATTAACTGACTTCCAGAACTGTTACTTACGTTTCTTGGCCCACATGCAACTGTTTTAAAATGCATGTGTAGGTAATAAATTTCAGTAATATTCTCATTCCTCTTCATTTGTCTCAACTGTACAGAATTTTGCATAATGTCCACAGTTTTTGCCTTGTATGATTGGTGTGTTTCCCCATAACTTGTGGTTATACAATAATAATTACAGATAATAAAAATCATGAAATACCTGTTACTCTATCATGTTTCTAAATTTGTAAGAGCAATATTTACAACTTTTCCCTTTATTGATGGGCCTTTGTTCCCCCATTGTGTATGCCTTTGCCCAGAAATATTGCTCTAACAAGCAGACAGGTATGTTCCTATGTTCCTTTACTGAATTAACATTTTATCTGCCATGCTGAGCAATGCTGCGCAATACACAGCATCATGCAAACATGTTTTATTGAGAATATTTGACAATTAGTATTGACTGTATACAATACATCTGCTAATTTACTGACTGTGGCTGGATTGGTTAATGCATTGGTGATGAAGGCAGATGGTAGTAGATTAAAAATGGGGTGTCGGCATAATTTTTACAAGTGTGTATTACACTTTTACATACATTCAATGATACTAATGCTGCTTACCATTGCTTAGTGATGCTGTGCACAGTGCATCATTGTGCATAGTTTCTTTAAAGAAAAGAAATGGGGTAGACTGGAAAGTGGTGAAATGGGGAGCAAGCAGGGGGGAAAAACAAAGTGAAAGGAAGGCAGGAATGTGTAGGTAAGAACCATATGTATCATTTTTTTCAATAATAATAACTCAGCACATGTACAGATTCTGAATTTAGACTGTGAACTCCACAAAGAGGGGTGACAAAAATATTGCACTGTGAGGCCAAGTGGACCAAATTAAGTGTGTCAAGTGGACACATGCGCAAAATGATGAGCCATGTGTGGGACGATTTTTTTTTTTTTTTTTTTTTTTTGAGACAGGTGCCCCTTCTTTTTTTATTAAGGAGAGAGTGGAATGTCATGGAAGGGATGCAGGCAAGTCTGGGGAGGCAAGTTGGGAAGGTGATGAAGCATTTGCTGACAGACAAGATATACAAGAGAAGAGACAGGACTGGTGAAGGATACAAGAGAGGGGTGAACACCATGGTAGGCGTGGGGGTTGGGAGACTGAGGTCCCTCGAACATCAGGCATAGGAACAGTGTGACTCAAGCCCTCAGCCAGTGGACTGTTATCACTGTGCTACTGGCTGTAATGGCCGATGTCTGCATCTACAGCCAATTTGCCATGCTTTCCATCCAGCATAGGCATGTGCCCAGAGTCTGGAACACAATCCTATACACCACACCTGGCAAGTCCTCTTGGGTCCTCTCCCAGAGGAGACCACAGGCCTAGCATCTGGTGCAGAACTACCTGAGGGTCTAGGTAGGGCAGGAGCAGCAGGGGGGGTGTTGGCAGTCTGCAGTCCAGAAATGCCAAGCGAGAGTAGGCGGATCATGGGCCCACCCTGCTGTGCTGTAGTAATAACATAAATAAAATTAAAAACAAATAATGAAATGAAACATACACCAAAATAAATGAAAATAACAAAATAAAAAATAAATTATAAAAAGTTTTAACTAATATAATTATGAACACAATGATAAATAAAAATGAAAAAGTATTTAATAAAATATAAAATTATAAACACGCATAAGAATTAATATGAATATTATAAATAATATAATAATAAAATAATACAAAATAAGAAATTCATAAAAAAAGAGAAGTGCGGTGAGAAGAAAAAAAAGGAGAACATTAGTAACTTCACAGATAATATACAAAGGTCTCTACAATCAATTTACTCTATTCTGTTAGTTTTTTACTTTTAACAATAAGAACTGCTAAGAAGTTTCTTTATTACTTGGAATACTACCCTGTTCCTAAGCCATACACACTATAGTACAAATCATATTGCATCCAGTAATCATTCATGGGTGCATATACTGCACATGTGCATGTTACATGTACAGTGATTACACTTGACAACAGGCCATTCAAGCCACAGGTACAGAGGTCTGCACTTCAAATGCTATAATGACTCCATAACAGTACTGTATTTTTTACTGATAGCAAGCTAAAACAGTATTGTAAACAGCTGAGTTTTATATTTGGGGAGTGTGGTATTTGAACCCACAAACACTAACTAATGTAATACTGTACTTTTCCTTTGGAATACAGCATAATGCAAGCACTCTTTCCTTTTACACTTTATAGAGTCATGTTCACTGCTATCTGAGAATGTACAAGTGTTGCTATGCGTTACAGACCATGCCTCTCCACCTTTTGGAGCAGGATATCTTGACAGATCATAAAATAGTGGGTGTACATTACCCATAACTAGGAACACATTTCAAATATTTCTCACACACGGACAGTTGCATAGGATTTGTGTTAACATACATTTTGGCACTCGTTATTTATTAACTTCAACATCAATTAAATGCCAGACAGCCATGAATCCTACAACGAACAGACCAAAACAGTGATTCATAAATCTGGAAATTCAGCAAAAATACATACAATTGAAAGCTGTGCTACAGAGTGATGCACACATGCATACTTGTTTTTACAGTTCAGATATGCATTCCCAAATTCATACAACTGTATGATATAACAACTAATCCGTCTTTAACTGTTAAGGCTATAATTACTTTACACATACAAGTACTTTATATAATTATGCTTATATACTGCATGCTTCTCGCATCCTGGCCAATCGCCTGGCATGGGACCTCACATTCAAGACCCTCTGTTCTGCAGCTGCGGAAAAAGAAAAAAGCATTATGAATATCAGTTTTTACCATATTCAGCTTGAATGTATATGAGTACTACATGAAATTCATATGTAAACATGTCTGGAGTGCTCCCTGCCTGACACTCGCTGATCCAACGATCAAGGGTATCCCATTTCCTCTGCTGGAGGTCGTCAAAATGATGATGACATTGTTCTGCAGTGCGTGGGATACTAGTCGCACTGGACAGAGTCCTTGCCAAACTAGACCAGGCTTCAGATTTGTATTGTGAGCCGGTATAGTTTTCCTACACGAGGCGGGGCTCATGATCCTTAACCAGGAGCCCAATAAAGACCTTGAACTCCTGAACACCCAAGTGCTGTGCTCAGAACTGCACACCCTCTCCAGCACCTGACATTTGCACAAGTTCAAGTGCAATGACTAATGGGCAATTCTCGCCAATTTACCATTAAATATCATGTTTTCCCACCAATTGCACTTACTGACAGTGCGCACTGTCTGCATTTTGATGCATTTGAAAAAGCTGCTCACCGCTTACCATTGCACAAACACTCTAAACCAAGTGCATTGGTTTGCGAGATGCTAAGCAGCACACATCTTTTTCAAATGTAACAGAAAATAACTTTCAACCAATGCAATTCCATGATTATTTCATTAGAGTACCACTTTATTTGTATAAGCTGCAATGTCACAAGACTATAAGTAAAGTTTGCATACCCTGGTCTAGAACCCATGACCATCTGCACCTCAGTCTAACACTCAACACATGTTGCCACATGATTTGTTACACGAGGTCATGTATTTTACTATTCATTGTCAACTTAATGGTATGAGCGTAGCGCAGCCCTGCTTACCATGCATGCTTGATGCCCAGCGTTGATCAGCAATAGCAATTGAAAGCATCAGATTTGTATTTTTGGATGTCTGGGTCAAGTCTGATACATGGGTGGTCCAGATGCACAAACGAGATAAGCATAGCCAAATTACATGGCACATCCTGCAAACATGGCAAAAATAAAAAAAAATGAGAAAAGCCAAAGTATACAAATATAACAAGTTCTGGCATTTTTCCACAACATTACTCATGGCTTTGGCCACATGTTTTCCGCTAACACACTGAGAGGACTGGTCTGCACATCTAACAGGGATTACTGTTTATTTCTGTGCGGGGCAGACATACCTCTCAACTGTACAGAATTTCACAGTATATCCAGAGTTTTGGTTGGTATTTTTGCTGTGTTCCTCATAAAATTAGTTTTCTTTTAAAAAAATCAATTAGGATGGAAGTCACTAAATAATGACAAACATTTTCGTTTCGGACTTCATATTCTTCAGAAAATACATGCTAATACATAACCTTGTATTCTGTCAACTTTCAAAGTCTATAAGGGCAATATGTCCCTATCTCCCTATTTTTTGGCCTTTGACCCACATTTTGTTTAAAGGCTTTGTACAGCTTTCTTGCTCTAAGAGGTTTAGAGGTATCGGGGCGGACCGTTGGTGCTCTCCTGCACATCCATTCGATATCCATGTTGTTCTATGAGGTTTCGAAGCCAACACTACTAGAATGCACCGTGAAACCTCACTTGGGTGTGATGCGCATCACCAATATGCAATTCACATTGCAGAGAGCACACTGTTGCCGTGTACACGGAGCCTACACAGAGTTTACTGAATCCTGGGGACAGTGGTTTTAGTTCTGTACAAACTAATTTACCTAGTGGAGTACACTGGCTATATTTAGAAGATAATTTGCAGATTTATTTACTTTATTATAAGTCTGATGTAGCTTTTAAAAAAACATTGTTATGATACTTGAGGTACAGAGAAGAAAAAGGATTTAGAAGTAATTTCATGGATGTAGTCAGTATGACATGGACTGGTTTTATATAATAATCAAAGGAATAAGCAAAGAATAAAAAAATTACATTTTTTTTTCAGAAAGACATATTGTTCAAAGCAACACACCAAATGGAAACCAGCATTAAATGTTTATGTTTTGATACCTTTTCTATTACTCTGAAGAAAAATAAAAACTATACGTTTGCTCCTAGTTAACTGTTTTGTAAATGTTGCAACTGATCATCTCATTTTGGCCAGAATTCTACCTTATTTGCAACTGACAATATCTTTGGTTCAAGGTAATCTTATGAAATTTTCAGGAAAAAAACCCTTGACAATCCCACTTTCATTCTGTTTTGCACAATAATACATTTTTTATTGTAAGGAGACAACAGAATCTCAAATATGTGCATGCCTGTTAGAACATGTAAAAAGTATTCATTTTGCTATAACATATTAAAAAACAGAAAATATGACCTCATCTACAAATGCACATAGCTGGAGATTACAACAGTAAAGAGACAACTCCATCTTCATTTAATATTGATTTTCTGCACACACAAGTCTAAACAGGAAAAGGGGACATCAAGTCAACTTATGCAGTATTCAGGAGATACAAACAGGATTTTTACTTCTGATATACTGACTAATTAAGGTAGGATTCTAGGACATAACTGCAGTTAAACATACTGAAATGAAGTCTGATACATTGCCTACAAAGGAATCGGAATGCAATGCAAAATTTCACACTATGGCAGTACAGGCACATGACCTAAGGCCTCTGGTACCTATCTGTGAAAGACTATACCTCTAGCTACATTTCAGATTTCATGAAGAAACTCAAATAATAAAAACATGATGTTCAGCTACAAAACAGTCATAACACTGTTATTCTAATCTCGGGAGGACCTCTCTGATATACCTTTGAATTTGATTGTACAGAGCCTGCAATGAATATTGAGTAAAATACATAATGCCAGACGGTGGCAACAAAGAAACATGAACAAAAGTCATTGGGGCTTGTCTTTTAAAGGCTGTTTGTCACCATCAGCAATTTCATTTTGATGACTTCAGATGACTTCAGATAACAGGTGGTCAGCTACAAAGCTCACCAAAGACTGAGGTTCCACTGCAACTCACCTCAACATTTGACCCACAGTTTTCGTAGCTTGAAAGCATGGCACTGCAGCACAACATATGACAAGTAAAATTATACTTTCTGATTAAATATGTTGTGATTTACATCTGACATGAAGATAATCCTGTAGAAAAGTACTCTAGGCCCTTACTCTGGTCTGCACACTAAGCAGAAGCTCAAAGCAAAACACCAGATGGAAACCAGGTATAAAGCAAATTGATAGGTCGCAGTACAGAACACCACTAAACATACTGCTGTAGTACCTAACTCTAAAACACCATATCTCAAGTCCCTCTTTGATATTTCATTATGAAAGTTTTAGAAAAGTTAACAGCAAGCCATCAATTACAAAATCAGCAAATTCCTATTCTACCCTTTGGAGTTTCATTGTAGCCCTATGCTTAATTTAACCACACCTTATTAGTTGCTAAAATATCTGAAATGTCAAGCTGCAACCAAAAAAAAATTTTTTATAACAACTTTATTGAATTATCATGTAAGACACTGGCAAACATACATTTATATAAAAAAAAAACAAACCATACCAATATGTTCCCAGTTACAAACATTATACAATACAATTATTCTTATGTATAACTATCAATCCAGCTTTACATAAATTGTACAATTCCTGCCTTCCCTTAAACATCACTCCTCCTCCAAAACAATGTTCTATATGTACTGTACTCACAATTTCCATTTTTTCAAGTAATTTGCACTTGCCATTTTTTAAAGATAACCACTTCCAATTCTTTACTCTTTCACAATATTTAATACTTCAAGTATGGTTGGTTTAGACTCTGCTATCCATTTTCTAGCAATTGCTTTTTTTGGCAGCCACAAGAATTAAACCTAACAAGGCCTTATTTTGTCTTGGCAATTCAGATCCTGTGTCCCAGCTCAGAAGAATCATTTTCTTACTTACACACATTTCCTCACCTAATATTTTTGTCCAGGTACTCTGTATACAGTTTTTAAAGTCTGTCAACTCATTACACTCCAAAAGCACATGCTCCAAGTTACCTCTTTCTTCATCACACCTCCAACATTTGCCATCCACCTGAGGAAATGCTACAAAATACCAATGCAAACATTTCCAAGCAAAAATTCTAAAATACTTTGCTGCATACCTGGGAGCCATACCATATTTCTTCCCAGTGTTTTCTTGTGAATTGCTTATCCACTCTCTCTCCCCAATATTTTCTAAACTCATTGGATTTATTCCTTTAGTTATTGTGCAATATTTTATATACCCTATCTTTTTTTAGCAGCAGCTTCTGTTCTACAATCAACTAAGACCTCAACAACAGCATGTCTTTCACTTAATATTCCCCATCCCTTTCGCTTTGTCTGTACTCAATTTGTGATAGGGAAGGCAGTCTTTTAGCATGTAGTCCAAATGTCCTCTTGGCCACTTTCGATTCTATTACCATTCCTTTTCTAGTTACCTGTTGTCAATTGTTTGCCCTCCTCTCTTCAAAAACCACACTGATTCATATCTAACGGTTTTGGCAACACCTTTGCCAATCTTTTAGCTATTACAGAAATAAACACTTTATAACCATGGCTTAAAATTAAAATGACCCTATATGAAGCTGAGTTTAATGGGTCTTTACCACTTTCAGGCATTACAGCCACCACAGCTTTCTTCCAGAACGTTGATTCTTCCCCTCCTTTTAAAATACTGCTAAACAAAACCTTCCAGATCTTT
Source organism: Protopterus annectens (assembly GCF_019279795.1). NCBI lineage: Eukaryota > Metazoa > Chordata > Ceratodontiformes > Protopteridae > Protopterus > Protopterus annectens. The sequence continues at coordinate 1,160,670,263 of NC_056748.1, read as the reverse complement.
ATTATTTTCTTACCTTATAGCTTCCAAACTTTCACATGAATGCCATCTATTACAGGAGACTGTCCTGCAGATTGATTATATGCCATCACTTTTGTCTCGTTTTCCCCTGTCCCAACTGATCATTTTTGAGCTTCATATACATCTAACCTTGACATATACAAGCCTTCCAGAAATATTTCCATCTGTGCTCTTTCTTGATTTTTCATAAAATTTCCAAAATACCTCTATAACAGGATCTCTGGATATGTTTCTTGTTACAAGCTCCTTAAGTTTGGCAACAACCCTTTCTACTTTATGTTGCCTAAGTCATTGTGCCAAAAGTTTTTGAGCTCTAATGTTATCAAAAAATATTTGCTTAAAAGGAATCTTTCTAAACCCATGCATATTATCCAGATAGTCCCTTACTTTCTCTTTAGCACTCTGCAGCTGTACCTTTTCTTGTTCTGTGAGATTCCCCTTACTCTGCAATACTTTAAACTTTGTCAAAACCCGTCCAAATTCCTGTTAACTTCTTAACCGCATCTTTTTACTTCTACCCTACTTTTAAACTGTACTTTCATTTTTCCCTCTCAGTAGCTAAAACTAATGAAGACGTTTCTGCATTCCCTAATAATTGAATAATTTCCACTACTCAACTCCTTGATTTCCTCTCTTTTTAACAGACAGGTAGGGAAGCACCAGTCTCTCATTTTTACTTTATCAACCTGCATTTTTAATCATAGCTGTTACTGATGTATGACTTGAAATAGTTAACTGGATATGTGTCAAAGCTTTTGATTAAATGCCCGTTCCTGTAAAATACAATTACTGTCTTGTGTAGCCCAATTATTGTACCTTGGGGAATAATATGTAAATTCTCTCTGACTCCCTACTACTGAGTTCCTGTCTTCTATACCAAATATTTTCATACATTTCTTCAGAAATCTGCCCTCTTTTGTGATATTTCCCTTCTAGGTCCCCCAGATACATACTCACTGCTGCAAATCAAGTTCCAGTCCCCCCCATAACTAATATTCCCTGTTGAAATCTGATTTCTACCAAAGTTTTCTTAAGCTCTATAATAGCAATTTTAGGTGGAATATAAATACATGTCAGCATAATCCTTCTTCCTTGACAGTAGCCCCTTACTGCCACATACTTACCACTATCTTCCTCCTTATTCTACCACTACTAGAGCTCCTCTACCAATTAATATAAGTACTCCTGTTTTCCTCCATCTCTGATATTCTGCTGAATAACCATCCTGAAATCCTTTTTTGATCAAATTCTCATGCTTATTTCTTTCTATATACCTCTTCTGTAGCATCGTTATTCAATACTCTTACCTTTATATCTATATCTGTGAAGCCACTAACTTCCAAATTAATATGGATAGCACAGCCATTATGATAAGAAGTTATTATTCCAGCTATTACATATATGACAGCTTTATAAAATGTCTCTCTAGAACTTCTGAGTTGCATGCACTCACTAATGTTTTGCAGGTCGATCTTTTACACAGTTTTTTCTTATCTCCATTTGAACGTACACCACATTTTACAAGACTTTTTGTTTTAATGAGAACCCTCAAACAAAAAAAGAAACAAGTCCCCATAATCTATCAACTTAAAGCAAAACACACAAAACTATGTACTTCTTCAAATAATGAGGTTAACCCTCCTGATAGGGACAACTGTCCCAAATCAATAGCTGTATCAACTGGCATTACATAACCTAAAATTACAGTTATCAGTGCTAAGGAGAATATTACAGTCTGTGCTCCTACTTACCCTAATTGATGTCTGTTTTTGTCTTATCTTTTTATTCCCCTCCAGATGTGAAACACAGCTTGTATGCATTAATAAAACATTAACTTTTAGCCTTAAGAAAAATGTACTGTTAAATACAACTAAATTATATACTGTTCTAGTAAATGCAATGATGTACTTAAGTACCAGGAAATCTGCAATCTCTTATTCACTTCCAATAATTTCAAACTATTTTTACTGAGCTGCTTGACCTTGTACCATTTAATTTTCACTCAACACATAATACCCAGCCTCAAGCTTTATTGCCTGCATCTGTAGTCAGCCTGTCTCATAGAAATATAAGAACACACTGTACAAATGCCCTCAGCTGCATACTTCTCAACTCATACTAAAGGAAAACTTTTCACTGCATTCACAGTATTCTCTTATTTTTAAAGCAAGCAGAAAACTTTTTAAATGAATTTATCCAGACATTCACCTATACAGAAGTAAGTGAAAACATATCAACTCTACATATGTTACAATCAGTGCACTCTGACTCCCGACCTCTACACCAACAGCCCCAAATTACAGCATATTAACTTTATTTTATTTTTATTTGACATTTGTTAACAGGGTTAGTTTGACTGGGTTACACAGCCCTTTTTCAACGGAGACCTCAGCAGAAAAGCTCCACAGATAAACAAATTCAAAAACAAAATATCATACAATATTAACAAGCCAGTGTATATACACAAGAGAAACAGAATGCAACTTATAAATGAATATGTTAGATTACAAGAGTGATATTGAGGGTTTAAACAGCTGCGGTATATATTAAGTACATAAAATATAACATAAAAAGTTAGAGTCTATCTAACAAATGCCAGAGAGAAATTCAAGGTTGGTAGACTATCACCGAAACCTTAAATGAGTAGTTGTGGGTAAAGTGTGAAAGAAGAGAGGGAGTAATTTAGGTGGGAGTGGGACAAGGACAGGTCCAGGAATTAGTAAACAAGTCCTTTAGAAGTTTTTTGAAATTAAGGAAATTGCAGTTTGTTCTTAGAGAAAAGGGAAGTTTGTTCCAGGCAATGGCGACAGAGTGGCTGTATAAAAGTTTACCAATATTATTACTGGGTTTGTAGATGTCTAAGAAGTGTAGGTCTGTGCTGCATAGGTTACGCTTATGAGAGCAGGAAATGTGAGGTTGAGGAGTTTGGATAGGGGGGGATAGGGGCAAGGAGAAAGAATGACCAGGTAATGTAGTGGAGGTGTTAGATGGGTAAGTATGTCTACATGTAGTTGGGTTAGAGGGTGGGCCAGAGTTGAGGTGAATAATGCCGGCCAGCAGAAGGCTTGGAATGGAGGGTTTGTATGTGGTGGTAAGTGGGCTGTAGAAGAGAAGTTTGGGTTTGGGTTTAGGTTTTGTGGGGGATAGGGAGGGAGAAGTATTTTAAATTTATGTAAGAGAGTTTGAAAGTGAGTGCACAGTGAGGGAGCTATTGAGAAGTTTATACACGTCAGTGGATTGTAGTGATTGAAGGAGATAGTAGAAGAGTGGGAGTGGTGGTAGTGGGAGTGATAAACATGCATTTTAGATACCCCTGACTACATACTGCATAAATCTCCTTTACTATATAATATCCAATTTATAAAATTATATGTTTTGTGCAAATACTGTTAAAAACATAAAAAAATTGTTTTATTTACAATTACTTATTTTCTTTTTAGTGTCCTTCCAAACGTGGACTATATGCTATTCAGGCCACACACAAGTTAAACAAAGTCAATAAAAGTTCAGTCATTCTCAGCCACTTTTTCCTGTAAAGCCAGAGTTCACAAATATGACAGATGCTTTACAGTCTCACATTTATTTACTAATTTCACTGCTGTTGGTCTTCTTCCTGTTCATCTCCATCTCCTAACCCCTGACTCCAGTTCAAGTCAAAGGTACTCAGTAGTCCAGAGTCTGAGATTTTTCTCTCTCTCTTAAGGATTTTCCTTTGGAACACTGGAAAAGGTTTCACAGGTAACGTTTTTCTATTAACTTTATTATCAGAAGAATGAAAAGCAGAATCACCTTTGGTTTGATAGCTTTTTGGTTTGACGGAGTTTTTGTGCTTCGACCTTAGTTTGCTCTGCATCAAAAATGTATTTGATCCTCCAGGAAAAATACTGAAAGGCAGCTGTATACAACAGCTTGAATCTCAACATTCACTGATAATCACTCTCCACAACACACTACTGTCTTCTACTATCACCAATATTATATATTTTGCCTTTTTGCCACAGTTTTGTCACAATCAACTCTTTCTGCTGGTAAGATTACATCTTTACTAATACAGGTCTTGGCTGCTTTCTCATGGTCAGGTTTGGAGCATACATATGGTGTGTCCTTTCAATTAACAAAACTTGCTGTGGAATACCAGTCCAGTTACTTAATTGTGCTTTCATAAAGTTAAGAGTCTGTTTCTTCCAGTTTCTGTGGTACAGCAGAAAATCTCAGGTTTTCTCTGTGTGCTCTGTCCTCTCACTCTTCCATTATTTGAAACCGCTTGTCCTGAGAAGTCTCATACTCAGCTAGCCTTTTCATTTCAACCTCTGATTTTTGCAATTTTATCCAGCCTATTGTTCTTTGAATTGATATATTCCTTCAAGCTTTCATTTATTTTAATAATCTCTGAGCACATTTGATTTATTTTCCCTCTAAAATACTGGAAGCTATCTCTTGTACCAAAGCTGGAGCTTGAACTGCTTTTTGCTGAACAACTGCAGGATTTTTCTAGGTCAGCATTTTTTCTTCATATTTTCTACCTGATACTCTTTCAGGCTCTCCAAGTTTCTTCTTTGCTGGCATCCAGGCAGGGCAGTGTGTTTACTAGCCGGTAAATGAATTTTACTAAACTGTCAGAATTACTTGCCCTTATCTCTCAGTTTCTTTTTCCAAACCGGAAGAGCTGAGATTAAGCTGTTTATCAGTATGCAGCCATCTTGGAAGTCCTCCAAAATATTTTCTGGTAAAACATAGAGTATTTTACTTAAAAAATGTAGAGGACTTTTACTTATGATACAATGACAACCCAATAGAGACATATTCTAATCAAATACTGTAGTCAGGTGTACTGAGCACAAGTTCAGTATAGCTCCCAAAATTAAAAACAGTACAATAGAAAATGTCAGACTGCGACAGTAAAAAGATGTGAACTGGAAATGTCTTTTAAAGGTTGTGTTTTTGTCCAAGTTAGATATTTCACTATGAAGCCTTCAGGTAATAACAAAATATATATAAATATAGACCTAAGACTGCAGTTCTGATCTCAGAGTTTCCTAGGCAACACTTCCCTGAATCTGACATTATCAGCTTTTGCCTCCTGAAAGCACATCATTTAACAGCAATATACTTTTCTGATGAAATATACATGATTTTCACTTCTGATCTTGTGATAACGTAGTAAAGAATTATTCTAATCAATTACTGTGTTCTGTACCAGAACTTCAGAAACAACCCTTTCACTGGAAAATGGGTAAAGGACATTTTAGACTGTGGCAATGAACACAGTCTATCTGTATCAGTGAACAACTCAAAAGAAGCTGATGTACTGCCTTTCTGCATGTCGTTTACCAGTCCTCCTTTAAGATTTCATTATGAAACTTTCAAGAAAAAGCCACAGGATGATCAGCTACAAAAAAAAATCCTTCCACTTATTTTCCAGTGCTAAAGATGTCATTGATCCCTTACATTCACAGCACTGATTAGGGCAATTATTGAGTACCTCAGTAGATATATCAAGCAACCAGACAAAAAAACAGGTTTCTAACTAAAAACATCTCAGGCTGAAAGAACCTCCTGAGTTATCAAGAAAGAGAAGCACTGTCTGTTTATTCAGTCTCTTACACAGACTGCTGAAGCGGGGATCTATGCTTTCAGTGTCATTACAGACCCAAATGAATCTCCAAAAGTTTAGCACAGCTCCACAAATACCAGAACCTAAATTCTTCCTAGCAGATAAAATGTGATGGAAAGACAGATTCGTCATGCAGCCCTCTGTAGCACTGGATTTACAAACTGTATGTAAAAGGTCACATGTCACTTCCCAAAGGTAGTTCACAATAAAAAACTGGGGATTCCTATTAAGATACTGGGGTACAAAATTCAAGAGTGTTATTCTTCCCCTTCTCCAGTGATGCCACCGAACCTCATACAATAAAATTTAGATCTCATCATATATCAAGTAATAGAAATACTGCCTTAGGAGGTGAATTAAAAATTTTAAAAAGTTCCCCTTTGACATGCATCTTTGCAGACACATGACAAACAGAATGCCCAAAGAGATACCATACAAAAAGCATAAACACTGCTAAGAGGTGACACCTGTGTCTGGCATACAAGATGTCCTCTGACCCAATACTGATGGATTTACTACACAACAGCAAGTAAAATGTCATCAGAAATAATCAGTACAGGATCTAAACCACTTCTGCAACATAAACAGAACAGTCTGGAGGGATAGGTATACCTCACATTGGATATCACTGCTGTGGAACAGACTTCCCATCCACATAAAACAAAGCACATCCCAAATTTTGCCAAAGTTTGGCAAACAGAAAATTTACCCTAGAACTGCCCCCTGCACTACTAATGGACAGAGGCAAAGTTCAGTTGTGAACACTTACCATAAAAGTAGATGTCTGAGTGTATTCACTGCTGCAGTCCTGACATGGGATTTCCTGCCGTGAAAGCCCATGGCCAGCCAGACTACCAGAGAAAAATTCCCTTCCTCCTTAGGTTGGTGTACACTCAAACCAACATCAGTATGGTAGGGGTATGTAAGGGAGCCAGCTGACATCATGATATCAATATTTTCTTGCCACTGGAGCCCAAAGCAGTGTTTCAGTGCATCGGTCTGTCCACAGCAGAGAGAAGTCACCAGAAAGATAAGTACCTCATTGGGGAACACTTTTCTCTTACTTTGACTCATGCCAGATAAGGTAAACAACTGTGTCTGCCGTGATAAGCAGACCCCATATAGAGACTTTCATTCACTTTGTAAAATCTGTTTAGCCCCGGATCATGACATCCCTATGTTTCCACTTTTGTGCCCAATTTAATTCTAGGACAATCAGATGGTGGGCTGAGATCTTAGCTAGATTCCTTAGTCTTGAATTTTCCCATAAGCATCCAATGGCATCTGCTGGTCATTCAGAGGTTGAGTAGCCTAGGCGTACGAGGGGAAAAAGATAAGAGACATAAGAGACCCAAGCTTATGGCCTTGGATGACAACCATTCTCCGACTGTTTCTCCTTCTAAGCGTGTGGTCATTGAAGAAGGTGAGGCGCTTTTGCAGCCCGCTTCTACTTCTGATGTGGTGTTGCAGGCCTCTGTTGAGACCCATTTAGTGTCTGACATACCTTTATACCTTCTACTTTGGGCCTGCCAATGACTTTCAGGGCAGGAAATCCCACAAGTCAGGATTGCAACAGTGACATATGAAGAATATCTTATAAATGCTTTATCCCACGCATAGGTCCCCTCAAATTATCTATGGTATGATCCCAGTTACTCTCATTAGGGGTAATATATAATTAACGATAAAGGGATGGGAAAGACCAAACAGTAACCAAATAGGATATGTTAATTCAAGCATAAAAAAAGAAACTGGTGAGGCTTAAAGCAGTCAACAAAAGCAGCTAGCTTAGTAGTTACCTATTAACCAAAAATAGAAGTTATGTTCTTACCATAACGTTCCATGTTAGTTGTCTTCTTCTCGCCTTCTTTCTTGCTGGATGGGTTCGGAGCCGACCTCGGCTCCGACTCGGCCACTCTAAAGCTCGAGAGTTGGTTCCACCGGCTCGAGGCTCCCCTTATATCCCACAATGCTAGGCGAGAATTACCTCAGATCTCGTTTGTGAGCTAGGCCCAGCTAATAATATAACCAGAAAAACTGGAAAAAGAATCCACCTCTATAAACAAGGGGAAGAGGAAAGGTGACCTAAAGCCTGATCTAGGAAAATATGCACAGCAGAGCATATACCTATAGCAAAGAGGTGGTAGAAAGAGAGGTCACAATCAAACTCCTCTAGGTCTGTCCAGGCCAGGGGGAAGGAGGGTGGGGCGAAGAAAGAAGGCGAGAAGAAGACAACTAACATGGAACGTTATGGTAAGAACATAACTTCTATATGTTAAGTTGTCTATCTCGCCTTCATTCTTGCTGGATGGGACCGCATCCCTAGCACCTTGTCCCGGGTGGCCTAACGGAACAGACTCTTGAGAACAGTGGAACCAAAATTAGCTCTATGCCTAGAAGCTAAATCCAACTTATAATGAGAAATGAAAGTGTGAGGAGTAGCCCAAGTAGCCGCTGCACAAATGGTGTCAATAGGCAGTCTGTCTTGGAAGGCTATAGAAGTAGCCAAAGCTCTGGTGGAATGGGCTTTAGGTTTGTTAGGCAGCTTTTGGTGTCTAATTTCATAAACAAGGGAAATCAGAGATGTTAGCCATCTAGATAATGATACCTTTGAAACTGAAAGTCCCTTTCTGCCTTCTGCATAGGAGACAAACAGCTGGTCAGATTTTCTGAATTGTTTGGTTCTATCCAAATAGTACCTTAACTGACGATGAACATCTAGCCAGTGTAATTTTTGTTCAGACCTATTGGAATATTCTGGAAAAAAGACACAGGAGGTCAATGCTTTGATTTAGGTTAGACGAGGCTATCTTAGGCAAAAAGACGGGTTGGTTCAGAAGATACCCTGTCCTTATGGAACAACAGGTAAGGAGGTCGACAGCTGAGTGCATGAAGTTCTGAAACTCTTCTAGCTGAAGTAATAGCTACCAGAAAGGGAGTCTTCCATGATAGCAATTTTAAAGAACAGGAGGCTGCAGGTTCGAAGGGGAAGAATCAAAGAACTAAGAACTAAATTTAGGTCCCACGGAGGAGGAGGATTTCTTATAGGAGGTCTGAGTAGAAAAACTCCTTTCAAAAAGGCTTTGCAAAGCTTGTGGGACATTATGGCAGACTCAGAAATACCCACATGAAAATTAGAAATAGCTGCCAGTTGAACTTTAAGAGTAGAAGGAGATGAACCTGCATGGAAGAGTTCAGCTAGAAAATCAAGGACCATTTGGATGGAAGCAGTGAAAGGATCTATGTCCCTTCCTTGAGCCCAATAGGCGAAACGTTTCCACTTACTCAAATAAATCTTTCTAGTGGAAGATTTATGGGAAGCTATCAAAATATCTCGAACAGAGTGAGATATTTGAGGAAGCCTGGCTAAGGTTGGAATTGGAGGAACCAAGCAGTGAGGTTCAGAGAGGGAAGGGAGCGATGAAACTGACCCGACTGATGGATCAAAATATCTGGAACTAGGTCCAGATGCCAAGGTCGCTCCAACAGAAAATGATGCAGAAAGGGGAACCAAACTTGTCGAGGCCAGTAAGGAGCAATGAGGATCAACGAGGCCTTCTGAGCGATAGCTTTCTGTATCACTTGAGAGATTAGTGGGAAGGGAGGAAATGCATACAGAAGTCCCCGGGGCCAAACTTGGACTAGAGCGTCTCTGCTGGGTTGGCCTGGTAAAGGGAATAGGGTGAAATAATCTCTGCACTTGCTGTTTTGGGGAGTAGCAAAAAGGTCGCAGCAAGGCTGACCCCACTTGAGAAATATTTCTCTCACAACAGAGTCTTTCAGAGACCACTCGTGAGGCATGAGGATAGCTCTGCTCAACTTGTCCGCGATTTGATTGGACTTCCCGGGGATGTGCGTTGCTATCAGAAACCGCTGAGAAGAAATCGCCCATTGCCACAGTCTGAGTGCTTCTCGACACAGGGGGTAGGACCTGGTTCCGCCTTGTTTGTTGATATACCACACTATGGACATATTGTCCGTCTGGATTGCTATCGTTCCCAAGGGAAGAGAGTCTTGAAGGGCTTGCAACGCTAAAAGCACTGCTCTCATCTCTAGAACATTTATGTGCAAGTGGCATTCTTCTGGTTGCCATGTGCCCTGGACAGTTCTGCCCTGATAATGCCCCCCCCACCCGATCAGGGAGGCGTCCGTTGTCAGTGTAGCAACCGGAGGAGGAGGAACAAAGGGTCTTCCCAAAAAAAAGCTGAGGGGAAGACATCCACCACAGAAGATGATTCCTGCATATTTGCGTGATCATAATGGTGTGGGACATCGGAAGTTGCTGGTATGACCATTGTGTGAAGAGCATCCATTGAAGGATTCTCATGTGGAATCTGGCTAACGGAAGCAAAGGAATGGCAGCCGCCATAATCCCCAATACTTTCAGAACTAACCTGGCTTTGACTCTGTTGCTGCTGAAGATGAGCGAGACCAGTTTTTGTATGTCTGTTATTCTCTGATCTGTCAGCCTCGCAGACATGTTGAGTGTGTCTAGAATTGCGCCTATGAAGGTAATAACACGACAAGGCGACAAAACAGACTTTTCGCAATTTATTGAAATGCCTAAATTTTGACAAATGCGAAAAGTGTAGTCCCTGGCCAATAGAAGAAGATGCTTGGTGGGAGCTGTGAGGAGCCAGTCGTCCAAATATGGAAACACCTGGAATCCTTGACGTCTCAGGTGAGAAGCTACCACTGCCATGCATTTGGTAAACACCCGGGGGGCAGTGGTGAGACCAAAGGGCAGGGCCCTGAATTGAAAATGACTGGTTCCCAGCCTGAAGCGGAGGAATCTTCTGGAGCGTCTGTTCATTTTTATGTGATAGTACGCATCCTGAAGGTCTATAGAGCACATCCAGTTTCCTTTTCCCAATAGGGGAAGGATGGACTGCAGCGTGACCATCCGAAATCTTGTTTTCTTGACTGACTTGTTCAAGATACTGAGATCCAAAATTGGTCTCCAGTCCCCTGTTTTCTTTGGAACTAAAAAGAACCTTGAGTAGATTCCGGATCCTTGCTGGTCTGCTGGAACTGGCTGAATTGCTCTTTTTGCAAGCAGCTTTGAAATTTCCAAAGCTGCAAGATCCCTTTGAGCGGTGGAACATCTGGAAGGGATTTTTGATTGGTTTGGAATGTGAACAAAGGGAATGGAATAGCCTTCGGAAATGATGGACTGTACCCATTTGTCTTGAGTCAGGGATAGCCAGGCTTCTGGGTACAGTGACAATCTTCCCCCGCAGTCGGGCAACACCTCAGGGATGCTGAAAGGGCTTATCAGAAAAAGCTTCGATTGCCCTGGTTCTGCGGACCCCCTGCCTCTAGGGCGGCGTCTACCATTGTTGTTCCGCCTCTGCCTCTGGCGGGAACCGACTCTGTCGTCAGGCGAAGACCCTTGAGATTGTTTATGGAACCACATTTTCCCACTTTTCTGGCCTTTGGCGTAAGGCCTAGAAGGAGTAGAAAAACGGACTCCGACGGCAGAAAGAGTCTTGCCATCTGTAACGCACCTAGTCAAGGTTTCTTTCACTTGAGGACCAAAAAGAGATGATCCATCGAAGGGGAATTAGTGAATGACGTTTTAAAGGGGTCCGCAAAGTTGCATAGCCGCATCCAGGCATGCCTACGTAAGGCCACACCTGTCCCTGCGGCTCTGCTCGCTCCATCAGCCGCATAAGAGAGGAGGCGTATGGAGGAGTTGGCTATGGAGTTCAGGGTAGCCAGCTGAGTGTTCATCTTGTCTTGAAAACCCGCAGCCGTAGGATCCTTCAACATGTCACTCGCTTCTTTGATCAAGTCCCTTTGAAGACGAGTAAAATGGCATAGGTAGTTCAGCGAACGCATTGCAAATGTCGCTGACGAGAACATCCGCTTCGTACCTGTCCATGGACCTAGATTCCTTGTTAGGTGGATGGACAGGCACTGAAGGATCAGCTAGTTCCTTCTTAGTGGCAGCAGCAACCACCATAGCATCCACAGAAACTCCTTTTGTCAGAAACTGTTTACCTGCTGGTGCTGTAATGAATTTTGAGGGTCTCCTGGGAGTGGGGTCCACTGAATCAGGAGCCGTCCATGCCTTTTTTGCTACCACCTGCATGAGGGGGTCAAAGGGCGGAGACACCCAGCAGGTGGAAGGACGAGAGCCAAACGCCTCAAGGTACACAGATTCATCCTCCGAAGGGTTGAGGGCTGGCCAATTTCCCCTCTGCTTAAGGATTTCTAGAATGTCTGCAAATGAGACATCTTCAGAAGGGGAACGGGGAACCCTCGGAATCCTCTAAATCTGTGTCAGAGGTGACGGACTCAGGTGAGTCTATGTGTTTCCTCTTACACTTTCTCTTCCGAGGGCGCTCTTCTGCCAAATCAGGAGAGGTCTCGGAAGAGGATGAGATCCCCACAGGGGATTCCTGAGGAGCTGGCTCTCTGCGGTCCGGGATGAGGGAGTGAGTCGACTTGACCTGAGGCACTGAAGAGGGGGGGGCGGACGGAGCCGACTGTGGGGTAGAACCAGGTTCTAACACACTCCGCATGACCTCGAACGCACCCCTGTCAGGCAGAGCCAGAGGTCCCCGCTCTGAAAAGCTAAAAACCTCCCTCGGCACCGACAGTGATGGCTCCGAGGCCGATGTCGGAGCCGAACTCACCAGCGCCGAAGCCCCGAGAGGGAGAGCGGGGTCGGACAAGGGTCCGATGCCACTCACCCCCTCGGAGCCGACGATGGAAGTCCGGCGCTGAGATTCTTCTAAGGAAGAAATCGGAGCCGACGATGGAGCCGAAGACAATTGTATCGGCTCCGACGCTACCACAGTCTCGGTTCCGAAACACCCCGGCTCCGAGCTCAACGGAGTCGGAGGAGGAATATATTGAGGGCCAGGGGCAGGCATCGACTGATGAGTCGGGCTCTGAAGCATTTGGGCCAGTGCCTCGGACTTAAGAAGTCGACTCACTACCCTCTGAAGGTCATGGTCCGACAGCCTCGATGACCTAGAGGAGTGAGATCTATGGCTCCATTCAGACAGCAGAGGAGATGCTGGAGCTGAATGAACAGAGCCAAGGGATGGTGACCTAGACCTCTTCCTAGATGTCGGTTCCGAAGGTCTGGTCGGAGCCGACATGGGAATTTCTAATACCTCGGCTCCAGTCGGAGCCGAGGAAACCACAGAAACTGTAGACTGAGACTCATCGGCTCCAGCCGGAGCCGATGTAGACGGAGGTTTAGTAGCCTTAAGTCTCGGCTCAGGAGCTGGAGCCAAGGACCTAGAAGCCTTGGAGGGCTTCCCCGAAGAGACAGTAAGGGAACCCTCAGGCTTGAGTAAACCTCTCAGAATCAGTTTGTTTTTTCTTTCCTGCAGGACCCTGGGGCTGAAGCCGTGGCATACAGCACAGGAGTCCTGCAGGTGCAAAGGCCCCAGGCAGTAGACACAAGAAGTGTGACCGTCTGTCAGAGACATTTTCTGACAGCACGAGTCACACTTCTTGAAGCCTGAGACCTTTGAGTCTTTAGACATTTTAGAAAAGTGTAATCACACACACACAGTCAAACACACTGATTACACCCTATCCTATTTTAAACTCAAAAATTAAAACAAACTACCAAGTTTTAAATTATGAGAAAACACACACACACCACTAGGGGATGGGGAAGAAGGCCTGAAGGCCCGAGGAAAGAACTTATAAGTTCTTGTGGAGAAAAAATGGGATTTTAGAGAAAAGGTGGGGGAGATTCCACTAAACTAAGGGAAACAAGTATTAAAATTAAAATTAAAGGGGTTTAAGTATACTAACTTTAATCCAAAATCACTCACCAAGAAGCCGGTAGAAAACCAACACCTTGATCGCTGTAGCGGCAAACGAGATCTGAGGTAATTCTCGCCTAGCATTGTGGGATATAAGGGGAGCCTCGAGCCGGTGGAACCAACTCTCGAGCTTTAGAGTGGCCGAGTCGGAGCCGAGGTCGGCTCCGAACCCATCCAGCAAGAATGAAGGCGAGATAGACAACTTAACATCATTATTTTTGCTGCTAAACTTATGAGGACTTTTAATGCACACATACATTCTGGACATTAGTTTCACTAAGTCTGGTGATCAATAATCACAGAGTCCTCAGATGGAAATTGGGTAAAGCGGCAGGTTGTGACAACAAAAGCCTCAGAAATGATGGATGTGTTACCTATATAAAAAAAAATGTTTTCTTGCCTACTGAAGTAAATATTACTTTTCCCCCCCTTTTGGTTTAATGAGGACTTAGTGCATGTACATTCTGGACATTAGTTTTACTCAGCCTTGCAACCCAGAGGTCAATGGTCCTCAAGTCATAAACGAGTATAATGGCAAGTTGTGACAACAAAAGCCCTCTAAATCACTGGATTTTGTCAGCTGTACTTAAGAGGCTGTATGTCAATTCCCTTAATGCGTTTACAATAAAAAATAGGAAATTTGCATACAATATGTGAATACAAAACACACTCAACAATGTCATTCTAATTCAAAGATTTTCACTGTACCCCAATCCTAATTTATATGCCAACTCAATGTTTTTGTCAGCACACAGAACCCAGCAATACTAATGCTACATTGGCTGGTAAAATAAAAATAATGTTTTACTTCTTGTCTAATGAGGATTCACTGCAAAATATTCTTGGAACATTAGTTTAATCCATCCTTGGAAGCAACAGTCAAATAGCCCCAATATGGAAACTGTGTATAATGACAGACTTTGGCAATAAAAGCATAATAACCTCTGGATTTTTTATCTGCATACAAGAAGCCACATGCTGGTTCCCCATGGCAGTTCTGAATAAAAGCAAATGCAGGGATGTCTAATATGATACTTGTGTAAAACACATAAGAATACTGTTCTACCACCAGTGACCTCAAAGCAACTCTGGCAGATCTGCATGCCAGAACAATGCAAAAAAGAAGTTATGTACTCACCATAATGTTTCACCTGAGTAGTTGTTTTTCATTTGTCTTCAACCTGTGGGTTCACGGATCTGTATCGGATCCGACTCGACTGCATATCCAGCATCTGATCAGAGCTCAAAGCTCCTCCCCTTACCCATAATGCCCATCTTCTTCCTCCCTTCAGATCGAGTTTGCTGCCCAATCAATTACTCACATCCGATCCAACAGGCCCTTGTCACTACCAGAAAAAGATTCCTGAATAAAGAGACGGACACAAGAGCATCCTAAAAGTGTTCACCTTCTCTGCTTATATAGTCACCAAACAGTTCAAACAAAGCTGGGGGAAGGAGGGGGGGATGGTTGAAGACAAATGAAGAATAACTACTCAGATGGAACGTTATGGTGAGTATATAACTTCTTTATCTGAAGTAGTTGTCTTCATTTGATCTTCAGCCTGTGGGACAGAGTCCCCATCTACTAAACACCTGGAGGCCCTAATGAAAGGATATTCCGCAGCACAGCGGAGCCAAAGGATGCCCTGTCCTGTATACGATGTCCAACTTATGATGTGAAATGAAGGTTTGAGGTGAGTACCAAGTAGCTGCAGAACAAGTATTGTCCAACGAAACTCTGGACCAAAAAGCCACAGAAGTGGCCATAGATCTAGTAAAATGTGCTTTCACCCAACCTGGCGGGGAAATCTCCCTGACAGAATACACCCAAATAAAACATTGGGAAATCCAATGGGCAATAGTAACTTTGGAGATTGGTTTCCCTAAAAAGGGGTTGGAGTAAAAAAATTTTGCCCTGTTAAATAGAAATGTAACTGTCTGTGTACACCCAACAAGTGCAATTTATATTCTCCCTTATTTTGAAAATTTGTAAAGAAGACCGGGAGATTAATCATCTGATTAATGTTGGCCTCTGAAGCTACTCTTGGAAGAAAAGATGGGTTAGTGCGCAAAGAATCCCTGTCCTTAGCAAAAATAGGGACTTTGACCAATAGGGCTTGAAGTTCCGACACTCTCCTGGCAGAAGTAATGGCAACTAAGAATGCAGTCTTCCAGGACAGAAACTGCAGATCCACTGAAGCTGCAAGTTCAAGGGGGGGGGGGGGGGGCACTAAAGCCTGAAGAACTAATGTAAGATCCCATGGTAACATAGGATCCTTCACCGGGGGTTTCAGAAGAAAGGTACCTTTAAGAAAAGTCTTGCAAAGCTTTGAAGATGACAAGGAAGCCATATTTCCCTCCCACATGAAAGTTAGAAATTGCAGCCAGTTGAACTCTGACTGTGGATGAACTGGCGCCTTGTTGAAAAATCCCCGATAAGAATTCCAACACCGCAGAAACTGGAGCAGTAATGGGATCCACTGCATGCTGCAAAGCCCATATAGAAAAATGTTTCCACTTGCTATAGTATATCTTCCTGGTAGAAGACTTATGAGCTGCCACCACCAGAATTCGTTTGACGGGAGAAGATAAACCGGGAGTCCTGATAATCATGGGAACTGGAGCAACCAAGCAGTGAGCTTCAGACTGTCCAGGTCTGGATGGGGAATCTTTAAGAGATGAGAAATGATTTCCGGAACTGGATCCAATGTCCATGGTGGAGCCACCAGATGAGACCACAGAGAGGGAAAACAGACTTGGCAAGGCGAGAATGGGGCAATGAGGGCCACGAAGCTCCCCAGCCTGTGAGCTTTCTGAAGAAATTTTGGTATCAAGGGTAGTGGAGGATAAGCATACAGAAGACCGGGAGACCAATCATAAGTCAGAGCATCTCTGGGGGCTTCCCCCGAGGGGGATTTACAGCGAAGAACTCATTGAATTTCACACTGGAAAGAGAGGTGAAGAGATCGCAGCAAGGCTGACCCCACTTGTGAAAGATCTGTTCCGCTACTGAAGGATTCGGGGGGGGGGGCACTAAAGCCTGAAGAACTAATGTAAGATCCTATGGTAACATAGGATCCTTCACCGGGGGTTTCAGAAGAAAGGTACCTTTAAGAAAAGTCTTGCAAAGCTTTGAAGATGACAAGGAAGCCATATTTCCCTCCCACATGAAAGTTAGAAATTGCAGCCAGTTGAACTCTGACTGTGGATGAACTGGCGCCTTGTTGAAAAATCCCCGATAAGAATTCCAACACCGCAGAAACTGGAGCAGTAATGGGATCCACTGCATGCTGCGAAGCCCATATAGAAAAATGTTTCCACTTGCTATAGTATATCTTCCTGGTAGAAGACTTATGAGCTGCCACCACCAGAATTCGTTTGACGGGAGAAGATAAACCGGGAGTCCTGATAATCATGGGAACTGGAGCAACCAAGCAGTGAGCTTCAGACTGTCCAGGTCGATGGGGAATCTTTAAGAGATGAGAAATGATTTCCGGAACTGGATCCAATGTCCATGGTGGAGCCACCAGATGAGACCACAGAGAGGGAAAACAGACTTGGCAAGGCGAGAATGGGGCAATGAGGGCCACGAAGCTCCCCAGCCTGTGAGCTTTCTGAAGAAATTTTGGTATCAAGGGTAGTGGAGGATAAGCATACAGAAGACCGGGAGACCAATCATAAGTCAGAGCATCTCTGGGGGCTTCCCCCGAGGGGGATTTACAGCGAAGAACTCATTGAATTTCACACTGGAAAGAGAGGTGAAGAGATTGCAGCAAGGCTGACCCCACTTGTGAAAGATCTGTTCCGCTACTGAAGGATTCGGAAACCACTTGTAAGACATCAGGATAGATCTACTGAGCCTGTCCACTAGAATGTTGGACCATCCCAGAATGTGCATTGCCACCAGAAAATGGCCAGTGGAGATCGCCCATTTCCACACTCTCATGGCTTTGGCAACAAAGGGGATAAGATCTGGTTCCCCCCGTTTGTTGATGTACCAGACCACCGACATATTGTCTGTCTGTATAGCAATTGTTCCTGAGGGAAGATGGACATGGAGAGCCTACAACGTGAGAAGCACCGCCCTCATCTTCAGTATGTTGATATGCAAACTTGTCTCGTAGGGGGATCATGTGCCCTGAACTGTCCTTCCCGAGCAATGCCCATCCCATCCCAGCTGGGAGGCATCCATAGTCACTGTGGCCTTGGGAAATGATGGGAGAAAAGGATGTCCCCACACCAGATCTGGGGAATGAATCCACCACCAAAGCGAGTCCCTACACACTCGAGAAATTCGAACAGGGTAAGACAATGGGAGATCTAACAGAGACCATTGTACGGAAAGGGTCCATTGAAGGATCCATATGTGAAGGCACACCAAGGGTAAAAGTTTGATCATGGCCGCGATGGACCCCAATGCCCACATTACCACTTCTGCCATCAGAGAGTGAGTTTGAAGACCGTAGAGAACATGTAGCTTCAGACTGCGTATCCTGTCTGGAGTAAGGAAAACTCTTGTCTGAATTGTGTCTAACCAAGCCCCAATGAAGTCTAAGGTCTGAACTGGGGCCAGAAATGATTTGCTGAGATTTATGGTGGTGCCTAACATCTGGGCTAGTAGTAGAAAGGAATCCCTCGCTTGACAAAGCTGATGCCTGGAAGGGGCAGTGAGGAGCCAATCATCCAGGTAGGGAAATACCTGAATACCCTGGAGTCTCAGGTGAGCCGCTACTACTGACATCACTTTGGTAAACACCCTGGGGGCTATGGTGAGACCAAGGGGGAGCATTCTGAACGGATAATGATTGTCTCCAAGCCAGAAGCGGAGGAACCTCCTAGAGTGTCTGTCCATCTTGATATGATAGTATCAACTGAGCACATCCAATCATTCTCCTGCAGGAAGGGCAGGCTAGACTGAAGGGTGAGCATCCAAAATTTCATTTTGGCCACTGACAGGTGCAAGGTGGATAGATCCAGACTTGGTCTTAGGTCCCGCGTCTTTTTTGGCACTAAAAAGAACCTGGAATAAATGCCTAATCCAGACTGGTCTTGGGGGATGTGTTGGATGACCCGTTTTTCTAGCAGCTTTGCTATTTCCAGTGCTGCATCCTCCCTGCGTTTTGGTGGAATGTCTGAGAGGTGTTTCAGTGGTAGAGGTGGCTCAAGGAATGGGATTGAATAACCTCTGGATATAATCTGCAACAATCTGTTGTGATGGACTCCCACTCCGTTAGGTGTAATGATAACTGGCTCCCGACTGCCTCCAAAGATGAGCAGTCGAACAACCCTTCAGGGCTGCTGTGCAGGTCTCTCTGAGAAAGGTTTGCAAGACCCGAAATTTCTCACACCACCCTCTGCCTCTAGGGCAATGTCTATCGTATCCCCTCTGCCCCTGGGGGAAGGTGAGTCCTCAGTGCCTCGGGAAAGGTCTGAGATTTCCAGAACCACATCTTCTTAGTCACTAGATGATTCCTAGAAAAGGACCGTTGAGGGATAGAGAAGCGTATCCCGATGGCAGAGTCTGCCCGTCCTTCTCACTCTGAACTAATGTCTCATGTACCGACCGACTTTCCAAACAGGGAGGAACTGTCATACGGGGCATTGGTGAATGACATCTTAAAAGGTTCTGAAAACTGACAGAGCCATAGCCAGAGCCAGGAGTGTCGCCTGATGGCAACGCCTGTACAAGCTGCTCTAGCACCGACATGGACTCAGGGATCGACTCAGTGATCTCCTTCACTAGGTCTCACTGCAGCCAAATCGCATGTGCCATGTACTTCAGTGCTCTTTCAGAAAAAGTCACTGAAGTGTACAACCGCTTCCCAAAGAGGTCCATCGACACTGACTCTTGGTCCGGAGGATGAATGTAGAGCTCTCCTGAGACAGCTCTTTCCTAGTGGTAGCTGCCACCACTGTAGCATCAACAGAGGACTCCTTATTCCAGTGTGACCTATCTGAAGGGGGGCTCAAAACCTTATTCGGGCATTTGGGGATTGGCTCCACCATGTCCGGTTCCTTCCACTCCCGAGATGTTATCAGGTCCACTAAAGGATCTGCAGGAGGGGACACCCAGGAAGTAGAAGATCCTACCCCAAATGCCTCGAGGAACACCAATTTGTCCGAGGTTGGTTTCTGGGCACACCACCCCCTTCGCTGGTGGAGGAGTTCCATGATGTCTCCAAAGGAGACATCCTCGGGGGATTACTGGGGGGGAACCTTCCCCTTCATCCAAATCGGTGTCTTCAGTGAGAGACTCCAGTGGGGAGTCTAAATGCCTCCTTTTGCATGTACATTTGCATGGGATCTCCTCAGTGGGGATCTCTGGGGAGGACTCGCCAATGTATTGCTGTTCCCAAGCGGAAGCTTCCTGAGGCAAAGTGGCGGCAGGCTGTCCCTGAGATGGCAGGAAGGCCAGAACCGTACCAAATAGAGGGAGTTGAGGCAGAGTCTGAGGACAAGATGGTCAAGGGTCTTGAAATCGAAAGAACCCTCTCCACTACATCAAAAGCCAAAGGGGGAACGGACATCCTGAGAAAGGCCAATAGGAGCCATCACCCTCTGACCTGATGGGGGAGCCAGAGCCGAGCCTCCAAGCGCCGAGATACTGAGAGGAAGGCTGCACTCCCACACACTCAGAGCAGACACCAACCCCTCAGATCCGACGTCAAGGCTACCCCTCCGAGAGCTTGTCGGATCCGACCCAGTCGGATTCAACCTTCTCAAAGTCACAGCTGGCATGGAGGTACCGTCGGCACAGACCCCGAGTCCTCGGATCCAAGGGCCTCAAAACTGAAGGTCAGATTGGAGAAGGAGTAATCGGGGTGAAAAAGGGCTGTGTGCTCCCCGCTCCAGAGGGAGGGGGCAGGCAAGACTCCCATCTGAATCTGGGTGCAGATAAATTTCTGCATCCATCTCCACTTCTCTAAGGCTACAGGTGGAGAAGGAGGAGGAGGCGACAGACACCGGTCTGAGAGGGCGGTGAGGAGAAGCCTGCATCTGCGACCTGATCCTGGGCTCCTCCGGCTACAGGGAGAACCGAGGAGAAGGGACCCAGGGAGACTCTGGTCTTGCAGTTGACCTAGATTTAGGTGGAGGGCCGGTCAGAGCTGAGCAATCCGGAGATCGCTTTCTCGGCCTATCTTTCTTAGATGACTTATCTCCATCCCATGGCCTCTTTCAGAGAGTTTGAGTCCCTGAGGCCGGGGAGGAGGTAGAAGCAGAAGCTGGGGGCACAGGGACTTGAGTCTCAGGACTTATCCCTCCTGTCCTTCAGTGCCCGTGGATTAAACCCAGCACAGATGGAGCAGGAGGCCTGAAGGTGGGCCATCCCCAGACACACTATGCACAGAGTGTGACCATCAGCTGGTGAAAGCTTATGGCAACACTCTGTACACTTTCTGAACCCTAGCTTGGGGAGTGTCTGACATTACCCCAAAGGAGGCCCAGCACACACACACGCACTCAAACACAAACGCTAACAGAAGAGAGAAAGAAAGAGTTTTTTTTTTTTTTTTTTACTGGTGACCACGTGAAAAGGGAGGTAGAAAGAAGAGGGACAGATATTAACTAGGGAGTGAGAGAGTTAACCTCAAAAAACACTTATCACAAGTACAATGCAGAAAGCTCAGACCATGATGCGGACTTTACAGGCAGCAAATGAGATCTGAAGGGAGGAAAGAGACAGGGGCATTGTGGGTAAGGGGAGAAGCTTTGAGCTCAGATCAGACGCTGGATATGTGGCTGAGTCGGATCCAATACGGATCCATGAACCCACAAGCTGAAGGTCAAATGAAGACAACTACTTCAGATTATCCCTTTATACAGTGAAAGGTGACAGAAATGCTACCACAGTAGCTGATGTCCATCCCAACAACTCACTTTGACCTAGAATTCTTGCAGTGTGCCGCATCCCTTCAAACTCCTATCTCAAGGAACTGTTTAAATCAAACTTTTGTTTGATTTGACACCAACTGCCCTGTACAATGCAGTAGCTCATTTTCGCCCAATATAGTCTTTCTTTCCTTCCAAGGAACCTCTCTTCTACCGGAACACCACTAGTCTGTTTGTGTCTTTCGGCTTTTCCCAGTTAGGGGTCGCCACAGCAGAACTCTGGTCTGCTAATGATTCGCAGTAGATTTTTACGTGCTGGCTTGCCGGGCCTAACGGACAACCTTCAATGAAGGAACGCCCATTCACACATGTCGCCACACAGAAGACACTCTAACTGAGAATCGAACGGACAACGTCTAACTGTGAGGCGACAACGCGCTACCGCAGCACCACCACCGCAGTATATCGGAACACCACTAGTATGGTTACCAAATAGGCAAAAGCATATCTCCATTTATATTCTGGCCCTAAGGTCATCTAGGAATTGTAAACTTGAGGACCCATCCATTGATCCAAATTATTCTTAAAAAAACTATTAATGTTTTGAACATCCTTATGCACACTGGTAATTTGTTCAATATTCTGGGCATCTTCTGTATTATATATGATCATCTCATCAAAGTCCTGTATCCGTTATCTTGAAACTTCATGTCACTCTCCTACTTTGGACACAACAGAAGAGTCTTTGTCGGGTCTGTTCAAGCAGCTTTATTTTATACAAATACATCACTATAGAAGTTTACTCACGTTAACTTAAGTAACTTATATACAGACTAACAACTGTGATCATGCATGCTCTCACTGTGCCTGCTCTTATAAAATGGCACTAGTGAGTGCATGTGTCTGGGATTTACATGTGCATGTACATCCTTGACATGCTTCTTAAAGATATAGCACACTTCACTTGCACGTTGATCTACATCCTCCCTCTTTGAGAAATAGATCATACAACACTAGGAGTCTATTTAGCATGCAGAAATCACAGGTAATTATCATGCATTATACAATACTAAGTACACACACACACACACATTATATATATATATATATATATATATATATATATATATATATATATATATATATATATATATATATATATATACTACAATCAAGTCCACGTTGCTGCATATTTCACACTAGGCTTTGATAATCGCCAGTATCATGTGACATAAAACTGTGAATTAGATTTAGCAACTGAAACTGTCTCTGCAAATTGTTTGACCTGTGGAATGTTCGGAACATTTTCTTGAATGGAGTCAGAATTTTGAACACATTCTGGTATGGGAACAGTGCCTGATTCACTCTTAGATTTGAAGTCTGCATCACAGAAACAATGTTGTGATGGTGATGATTCTGATACAGGAAGAAGATGTTTACGGTTCCTCCTATATTCTACACCTTCGGAATCTACCAAGTAGCCTCTTGGCTTGGCACAGATGCATGTAATCTGTCCAATTTGATCAAAACCTTCCATTGTCTGGATTTGTACCATCTCTCCTTCCCTCAACGGATGAAGTAATCTGCTTGATCTGTCATAACTAGACTTATGGATATTATGCTTCTTAACCAACTGAGCCTTGATGGTTTTATTGTTCTTAGGTTTAGGCTTCAATAAACTGAAGTAAGGGGTAGCGTAGTTCTAGTTTGCCTGAAGGAAGTCTTTGAGCAGGTGACCAAGAAAATCATCACAAGAT
Source organism: Protopterus annectens (assembly GCF_019279795.1). Lineage (NCBI taxonomy): Eukaryota > Metazoa > Chordata > Ceratodontiformes > Protopteridae > Protopterus > Protopterus annectens. The sequence goes on along the minus strand of NC_056748.1, from coordinate 1,160,647,251 downwards.
ATGTTTCTGAGATTAAGCAAATTCAAGAACACATCCGTATTGTCATGCTTTGACCTTTCAAGTAGTTGCTTTGCACTTTGTACTGCACGTTCAGCTAGACCATTTGACTAAGTATATTCAGGACTACTTGTGACATGTACAAAGTCCCATTCTTTTGCAAATTTCTGAAACAACTGGCTAGTAAATTGAGTACCATTGTCAGAAAGAAGTTTGTGTGGATTACCATGAAATGAGAAATTATGTTTTGGCTTACTAATAACAGCAGACAAGTTACCAAAAAGTGACCAGAAAATGACCAATAAGTAAATATCCGTTCCACCAAGATGAGAAACCAAGTCTGTTTATAGAAGATCACAATTCGTCTGCTACAAGGCAAACTTCATCAGATAAATCACACTGGTGCAGATACTTTTTATATATACAAAACCCTCCCATCAATCTTTCAATAAAATCAAACAATTAAGTAATTAAGAATTTTTTAAAAAAGTTTTTTTAAAAAATTTTTTAAAAAGACACATTGAATCTCAATAAGTTGGGTCCTTTCTAAACTCCTGTATTTAATACATGATTCCAACCAAGATGAAAATATTATAAATGATATAAGTGAGTAATCCACATAACTAAATTGGACACTCACCCCTAATTCCCAAAAGTACATATCTGACCAAATAGATATGTAAATCTGTTTTTAATCTGTTTTTAATCTATTTTTAATCTGTTTTTATCTGGTATAGAATCGAGCTGGATGCTTGTATGATTTTGATATAATTTTATACATTGTGAGCTTTGCCTACAAGTATCGCCTTTATATTAATATACTCATTGAGACCAGGATAGATATTTGACCTGAGTCTCAATTGCCATTTAATCTCCTTCTGTAACAGCAAATTCTTATTCTCCCCACCCCTTGGGTTGATATTGACGGAATCAATTATACCAAATTTAAAATGTGGAGTGTATTGACAAACCAAAGTATGCTTGTAGAGGGCACTGGTTTCCTTTTTAGTTCTAATATCGCTTCTATGTTCATATATCCTTTCTTTTAGTGCCCGTTCTGTTTTGCCCACGTAAAAACATGGACAATGGGCACAAATTGCCAAGTAAACAGCCATCCTGGTCTGACAATTCCCCTTACAAAATTTCACTGTGCTTCTAAGACCATTGTCCAAAGAAATACTGTCTGCCAAATGGATACAAGTGCGCTGGGTACATCTACCACACGGATGGGTACCACTGTCATGCCTGGAGGATATATCCCTTCTTTCTAGGGTTCTCTTAAAGTTGATACCCACCTTATGTGTAAAGGTAGGTTTACTTCCTACCACCTCCATTATATCGGAATTGGTCTTAAGAATAGACCAATTGTCCTGTAAAATCTTTTTGAAAAAAGAAAAGTTGTTGTGTTCAATGGAACATGCCCCCATGAAATCCTTACATTCCTGTGCATTCGGGGCCTGGCAGGACATCTGGTGGCCAAGTAATGGTTTGTAACGGGTACCCCATCCTTGGTACACTTCACCCAGGATTTCACCTAACATTTCTTATGGATAACCTCTCTCGAGGAACATTTCACCCAAAAGGTTGAATTCCTGTAGGAGATCATCAAAATCCGATGACATCCTTGTCACCCTGACAGCTTGCCCCTTGACAATACTTCTTTTTTGAAAATATGGGTGTTGACTGTCAAAATGGAGGTAACTGTTACACCAAGTAGATTTTCTATGTATCCTGGATTTAAAACCTCCGGTGGTCTTAATAAGGGTGATGTCCAGATAACTAATACTGGTGCTGTGTACTTGGTGTGTAAAGGACAAGAAAGATGTAGAACCATTAATGTAAACTATAAAATCTTCATGCTGTTTTAGAGTCCCTTCCTAGATCACAAAAATGTCATCCAAAAATCTGAAATAAGCTTTAATATTACTAAAGAATTCGCTCTGAAAAACAAATCTGGTTTCCCATTCCAATAAAACAAGGTTGGCATAAATGGGGGCGCAAGCCGCCCCCATAGCAACACCACTCACCTGTTTATAAAACTCACCCTCAAAGATGATAAAATTGTTGTCCAACACCACCTCCATTAATTCCAAGATCAAACGTTTCTTGTCCAAAGGTAATTCAGAATACTTATGGATACTTTCCTCAAAATTCTCAAAACCCTCCTTCCTGGGAATACAAGAAAATAAATCTTTTACGTCACTTGTTATAAATAAACTGTCCTTGGGCCATAGGTTGTTGTTAATCTTTCCTAAAAAATCCCAGGAGTCCTTAATAAGATGTTCCTGGTGTATGACTATCTTGTTGATGTTCTGATCTATAAAAACAGCTAGTGGATGTGTCTTCGATCCCGTGGCTGAAACAATAGGTCTAAAAGGAGGGTTGAGAATGGTTTTATGAATTTTGGGTGTACCAAAAAACCCCGGAATAATGGGGTGGGTTTGTTTAAGAAAATGGTAAGTTACTAAATCAATATGTTTTTCTAAAGCGTATTCTTCCAGAAGCGAATCAATCCTGTGATAAGAAATCTGAATCTCATTATAGGATGCACTGATGTAAGTATTCTCCTGAACCAGAATTTTGGTTAAAACATCTTTGTAATCTTTCTGGTTGAAGATAACCAACCCCCCTCCCTTGTCCGGTTCCATAAATCGTAAATTGTTATCTCTTTTTAAATTTTCTAACAGTGTTGCTTCTTCATTTCAAATTATAATGGTACTTAAAACCCCTTGTTACCGTATTTATCATATATCTCTCTGGTGACTATATTTTCAAAGGTACTCAGAACGGGGTGAAGGGGTGGATTAAAAACACTCCTTCTAGTAGTTCCAGAAGTATTCCTGTCTTCAGATTTCTTACTGGAGACTTCTTTGTTATAAATTAACCTTAAATTTAATTTCCTAAGATATAATTTAAGGTCAATCAATATTTGGGCTAAATCACCTTTGGAGGATTTAACAAATTTGAATCCTTTAGAAAACAACAGGAAATGCCTTTTATCCAAACCCAAATCCGTATAATTATAGATTTTATACCCCTGGTATTCAGAAACTATACCATCAGGGTGTATAATGATAGAATCTATCTGCCCCTTCTCCCTCTGCCTTTCCAACCATAATGTTTCCCACTGAAATTGGGATGGGGGTCCAACATTGGAGCGTGCTGGGCTTTGCTGGCTAAATGCTCAGACCTCCGTGGACCTAAAAAAACTTTATTCGATTCCTGAAAGGAATCTAATTCATCAAGTGCCCCTTGATGGTAACCAGTTGGTTCCCTATATTGGTTCGTGTCAGGTGTTAAGGTTCTCTCTGGCTTAGATGGCAACCTATAATGTTGCAATGGAAAACCTGCCTTTCTGGATTGTCCCTCCCTAGTATCTTTATCAGAAACATGGTTTGTAGTGTAAAGAGGCTTAGGATAACTCTTTCCTTATGGCCACACTCTGTACACTTTCTGAACCCTAGCTTGGGGAGTGTCTGACATTACCCCAAAGGAGGCCCAGCACACACACACACGCACTCAAACACAAACGCTAACAGAAGAGAGAAAGAAAGAGTTTTTTTTTTTTTTTTTTACTGGTGACCACGTGAAAAGGGAGGTAGAAAGAAGAGGGACAGATATTAACTAGGGAGTGAGAGAGTTAACCTCAAAAAACACTTATCACAAGTACAATGCAGAAAGCTCAGACCATGATGCGGACTTTACAGGCAGCAAATGAGATCTGAAGGGAGGAAAGAGACAGGGGCATTATGGGTAAGGGGAGAAGCTTTGAGCGCAGATCAGATGCTGGATATATGGCTGAGTCGGATCCAATACGGATCCATGAACCCACAAGTTGAAGGTCAAATGAAGACAACTACTTCAGATTATCCCTTTATACAGTGAAAGGTGACAGAAATGCTACCACAGTAGCTGATGTCCATCCCAACAACTCACTTTGACCTAGAATTCTTGCAGTGTGCCGCATCCCTTCAAACTCCTATCTCAAGGAACTGTTTAAATCAAACTTTTGTTTGATTTGGCACCAACTGCCCTGTACAATGCAATAGCTCATTTTCGCCCAATATAGTCTTTCTTTCCTTCCAAGGAACCTCTCTTCTATCGGAACACCACTAGTCTGTTTGTGTCTTTCAGCTTTTCCCAGTTAGGGGTCGCCACAGCGGAACTCCGGTCTGCTAATGATTCGCAGTAGATTTTTACGTGCTGGCTTGCCGGGCCTAACGCACAACCTTCAACAAAGGAACACCCATTCACACATGTCGCCACACAGAAGACACTCTAACTGAGAATCGAACGGACAACGTCTAACTGTGAGGCGACAACGCTACCGCAGCACCACCACCGCAGTATATCGGAACACCACTAGTATGGTTACCAAATAGGCAAAAGCATATCTCCATTTATATTCTGGCCCTAAGGTCATCTAGGAATTGTAAACTTGAGGACCCATCCATTGATCCAAATTATTCTTAAAAAAACTGTTAATGTTTTGAACATCCTTATGCACACTGGTAATTTGTTCAATATTCTGGGCATCTTCTGTACTATATATGATCATCTCATCAAAGTCCTGTATCCGTTATCTTGAAGCTTCATGTCACTCTCCTACTTTGGACACAACAGAAGAGTCTTTGTCGGCTCTGTTCAAGCAGCTTTATTTTATACAAACACATCACTATAGAAGTTTACTGACGTTAACTTAAGTAACTTATATACAGACTAACAACTGTGATCATGCATGCTCTCACTGTGCTTGCTCTTATAAAATGGCACTAGTGAGTGCATGTGTCTGGGATTTACATGTGCATGTACATCCTTGACATGCTTCTTAAAGGAAAACAATGGGATAACAAATAGAAAAGCTCTATCTGTTGTCTCCTCAAGTCCCCCTTATTTGCTGCAGGCCAAAAAAATTAAAAAACGCAGCTTTAAAATAAAAAGACAGAAACTGTTTTACAGCTTACCTTCCTAACCCTCCGTACTGTATTTGTTTCCGTTTTAAAAACAAAATGAAAAACGGCTTTCCGGCACAGAAATAATGATGTCACATCTGCCTCCAGTAGATCCCAGGACGTTTCCTCCCCCTAAGTGACGTAAACTCTGCCTCATTAGCATGCTCTATTGAAGCCCCCTGTTATCCGCCCACATCGTGACGTCATTGCCGCCTTGGCCAGCCCACTATATCCATAATAAAAGGAGTAGCTGCTGTGTGGAACTTCTTTTCATCTGGAAGTCAATCGTATCGGCTCTATTTCCTGTGAAGGACCCGCAGCAACTGTATTGCCTGCATATTCTCGAGTGTTGGGTAAGTGTTCTTAGTCTATTTAACTGTGTTTAAATGTGTAAAAATATAATTTTAAAGCCGTAGCGTTTATAGTGTTGATCATGTGTAAATACTGATTTTAATTTGTGGTAGTGCGGTCGTAGTTCAGGTAATTTGTAAATACTGCTTTTAACTTGTGTTAGTGCGGTCATTTTTTAAAGTAGTGTGCTCCGTTTGCTTAATTGTGGTAGTGTTGTAAAATTAAAATAAAAGTTTGAGTTGTCCAAGTCCTGTGATAGTAATCAAAATGTGCGTCAGCCACGTGGAAACAAGTCCGCCAAAACAGTTCATACAGTGTAGGATTTTGGGTGCAAATGTTTTAGGTTTGTGGAAGTTTTAGATGTAGTTTGTGTTCGGTAGGAGAGAGAGTGTGTATGTTAATGTTGAAAGTGGTGAATTTTGTACGTGTGTGTGTATGTGTGTGTGTGTGTGTGTGTGTGTGTGTGTGTGTGTATGTGTGTAGTCTGATTGCGAAGTAGATCGTGTTTTTTTTTTTTGTTTTATTAAATTGCAGCTAGCATATGGGGGCCTTTAACTGATGACCCCGTGTAAATATTCTTTATGCGGCGCAGGTGTTTGTGGACTTAGAAGTACTGGTTGTTTTGTAAATATACGTGTTTGAATAAGCGTTACGGTTTTTAGTGCGTCACGGTTAAATCTAGCTTCCCGTTTTGTGTCTAAGCAGGACCACTAAGCTCGCCTACCTAAAAATGAAAAAAAAATTAAAACCGCTATCTTGCAGTTGTTAATGCTCACTTTTACTGTGCAACTGTATTCCTCCCCAGGAGAGCTCCACCAGTGGATTCTGGCAAATGGAGGCTGGGTATGTGCATAGCTATATATGCTATGTATAAGTTACATCTACGTGAAATTACTTTTTTGGAGTTTGTATTACCTAGCATACTCTTAGCAATTTTACGTGTAAGATAGATACCCCCACCTCCCTCTAAAATTGTTTGAAGCAAATGAGGGCTGATTAAGCTGAAAAATGCAAGGGATTGCAGGATGTTGCTGTAGCGAAATGGTTTGCTGAATTAGTCACTACCCGCCTCTGTGGGCGGTCGAGTGTTTGTGGGTGTGTATGGGAGAGAAAGAGAGGAGGAAGGAGAATGTGGATAGCTGTAGTGAGCCAATATAACATAGCTAGTACTTGGTCAAAACTTGTATATTTCTAGGGTGTATATGAGCAGATATAATTTGTTTATCTACTAACATTTTCGTTGCGCTTTTGGTTGGTATTTTTGTGCGGTGGGATTTCCTTTGATTCGTTGTCAGACTTTACGCTGCTCTCGGCCATGCTTACTAGATGCCTGCGATATTTTACCTCTGTTAAATTGTGCGTGTTTTGGGAGGTGCAGCAGTCGGACGCTTTTCTTTTCTAGTACACTTATAAAACGTGCCCAATTCTTCTTCCCATAATTGCCGAAGTGAGAACGCTCAGCTTTAACATAATTTCTGCCTCAAACATCTGTATTTGTGTGACAAAACAGTGATAATTTCAGTCATTAACGTTTTTATTCTTTGCAAACAAAAGTGTTCCTGATTATTTTCATATTTTTTGTAATTTGTTAATGGAGAGGTTGATGGATATATTTTTCACTAAAATGTGGCAACTTTTTACATGGTGCATGATGGAAATACATCTTTTATTGAACCCTTTTTGCTGGCTGAACAACCAAATACAATCAATAAAATACATACCACATAGATTTAAAAGTTACTATTATATATCTATCTATATATATATATATATATATATATATATATATATATTTATTTTTATATATATATATATATATATATATATATATATACACACACACACACACACACACACACACAAGATGAACATCTGGTTATTGTGAGTTCACTTAGCTGTCCAGACCATTTTCAAAGCTAAAGAATTTCTGTTCTGGCTTTTCCTGCGCTAGTAGTCTGGAGCTAGCTTACCCCCTTTGTCTGTATGGAGCAGTACTACTCTCTCTCTTTACTCTGGCAAGTGCTTTTTTTCTCTTTTATGGTGCCTAGACCAAACACACAATGTTTGTCATAATATTTAGAGCCTGGTGCAAAAGCAGAAGAATGACTTTGTTGGCAGGCTTTTCGGGGAATTTATCTTGTGTGCTTTTGTTGATATGTTACTAATTTTGTATTTTTTCGAGTTTTGCTTTGTACACTACTTGTAAACTGCAACTCGTATTTTCAGAAGGCCAGCATTTTCACCCTGTAAACACCCCTACCTATTGCATATTCATTGCACATGCATCAAATTATTTGACACTGACTGTTATGACCAATAAAACACAATGCTCACCATCTCTAGGAACTATTCTGTACTCTCCGTTTGCAGAATGTACCTGTTTTCTTGAGGGATCAAAGCTTTGCATATTGCGGAGTCACTCGTTTCAAAATAAGTATTTTAAAATTTTCACAGGTACGATATTAGTCTAAGAAAGCACTTTTTCGTTATTTGCACTGCGCAAACTGCTTTATGTTGAATTACTTTGCAATTTTAATTATTTTCAAACTGTGAGCATATTAGTAGTTAAATTATATATTTTAAGCTGTGATCAGTCCAGAACTGTAATCCCGCTTCCTGGTATACAGCTGCCAGAGCAACATTGTCAAAGCCTCCGCACGAATGAGATGTGAGTGTACTACTTTTAATAAAAACATGGTTAGGATATTGTCTTAGTCTTTACTGCATCTTACCTATGTGAACTAAGCGCTCACATTTTGAAAGCACAAGCTATCAAGAGCAAACAGTGTCTGCACACTGATAGCCCAGTCAGTTTGGTATGTGTTGGACGTTTGTCCTCCAGTTACCACCTTTTGTTTAATTGATGATTTGATTACCCATTCCTTGGTCCAAGTGGCGCTTGTATGCAGGTAGGGCGGATCGCTGCTTCGCATGGATGAGGAGTCTGATCCAGACAATGGGAATGCTCTTTGAAGCATATCTGTCTCTAGCATGTTCTGTTTATGCGGCAAACAAAATTTAGGTATTTTATTTATTTGACATTTGTTGACCAGGCTAGTGTGAGTGAGTGCAAGCAAGGGGGCTAGTGTGTGAGTGAGTGCAAGCAAGGGGGCTAGTGTGTGAGTGAGTGCAAGCAAGGGGGCTAGTGTGTGAGTGAGTGCAAGCAAGGGGCTAGTGTGTGAGTGAGTGCAAGCAAGGGGCTAGTGTGTGAGTGAGTGCAAGCAAGGGGGCTAGTGTGTGAGTGAGTGCAGGCAAGGGGGCTAGTGTGAAAGTGAGTGCAAGCAAGGGGGCTAGTGTGTGAGTGAGTGCAAGCAAGGGGGCTAGTGTGTGAGTGAGTGCAAGCAAGGGGCTAGTGTGTGAGTGAGTGCAAGCAAGGGGGCTAGTGTGTGAGTGAGTGCAAGCAAGGGGGCTAGTGTGTGAGTGAGTGCAAGCAAGGGGGCTAGTGTGTGAGTGAGTGCAAGCAAGGGGGCTAGTGTGTGAGTGAGTGAGTGCAAGCAAGGGGGCTAGTGTGTGAGTGAGTGAGTGCAAGCAAGGGGGCTAGTGTGTGAGTGAGTGAGTGCAAGCAAGGGGGCTAGTGTGTGAGTGAGTGCAAGCAAGGGGGCTAGTGTGTGAGTGAGTGAGTGCAAGCAAGGGGGCTAGTGTGTGAGTGAGTGAGTGCAAGCAAGGGGGCTAGTGTGTGAGTCAGTGAGTGCAAGCAAGGGGGCTAGTGTGTGAGTGAGTGAGTGCAAGCAAGGGGGGTAGTGAGTGAGCGAGTGCAAGCAAGGGGGCTAGTGTGTGAGTGAGTGAGTGCAAGCAAGGGGGCAAGTGTGTGAGTGAGTGCAAGCAAGGGGGCTAGTGTGTGAGTGCCAGCAAGGGGGCTAGTGTGTGAGTGAGTGCAAGCAAGGGGGCTAGTGTGTGAGTGAGTGCAAGCAAGGAGCCTAGTGTGTGTGTGAGTGAGTGCAAGCAAGGGGGCAAGTGTGTGAGTGAGTGCAAGCAAGGGGGCTAGTGTGTGAGTGAGTGCCGGCAAGTGTGTGTGACTGCCAGCAAGGGGGCAAGTGTGTGTGTGTGTGACTGCCAGCAAGGGGGCAATTTATCTTCTTGATTCACATTTTCGGACCATTTAACATAACGTTGTGATGTTTTTTTGTGGACCGTTAGTGGCAAAACATTATAGAATGAATATAGAAAATAATGGCTGACATTGCAGTTTCACATTTCATACCCTTTCGAAAATTCATAATAATGCAAGACCTACTGTTGGATGATCTTTCAAACTTTGTAAGAGCAATATTTGAAATTTCTACTTCTACTTGTGCCTTTCTCCCACTTACGTATGGCTTAGTCCAGATTTAGTGCACTGAGGTTCATAGGTATGACATGTCAGGACCATCGCTCTCAGCCGGAGACATTTCAAATTGTGACATACTCGTTGCAGTGTATTCTGAGCTGATGTCATGTTTGCTTTTCATTTTTTACTGTGATCATGTTTTACCCATGAAGCCAGTAGATAGTTGTTTTCAGCCAGCAGATTTGTTTTGGATAACCAACATTTCTACAAGTGGGGGGTATCACAGCGATTGCTAGTTGCAGCACGTTGCTTGGCTATGTTACTTGGTAGTTTAATAAAGCTGAATATAAATTATAATTAGAACTGTAGTCCAAGGAGAAGTGGTTTGCGTTTAGTGCTGCTTGTTTTACTCTATTTGAGTTTGACTAGACTTGTGATGGAAATGTTCTGAATTGGGTAGTACTGTCTTTATGGGGTGCATGCATTTAGTTTCACTGTTTTCTGGAATATTTTAACCCAATTAAAACACCCAATAAAACTTTACTGCATTGTACAAGCAATATAATTATATATGTGTGTGTGTGTGTGTGTGTGTGTGTGTGTGTGTGTGTGTGTGTGTGTGTGTGTGTGTGTGTGTGTATCTGTGTCTGACTTCAAGCAAGGGGGCAAGTGTGGGCAAGTGTGTGTGACTGCTAGGAATGGGGCAAGTGTGTGTGCTTGTGTGTGACTGCAGGCAAGGGCACAAGTGTGTGCATGTCTGTGTATGTGGGCAACTGCAAGCAAGGGGGCAAGAGTGTGTGACTGCAGCCAAGGGGGCAAGTGTGTGTGTGTGACTGCAGCCAAGGGGGCAAGTGTGTGTGTGTGTGTGACTGCAGCCAAGGGGGCAAGTGTGTGTGTGTGTGTGTGTGTGACTGCAACCAAGGGGGCAAGTGTGTGTGTGTGTGTGTGTGTGTGTGTGTGTGTGTGTGTGTGTGACTGCAGCCAAGGGGGCAAGTGTGTGTGTGTGTGTGTGACTGCAGCCAAGGGGGCAAGTGTGTGTGTGTGACTGCAGCCAAGGGGGCAAGTGTGTGTGTGTGTGACTGCAGCCAAGGGGGAAAGTGTGTGTGTGTGTGTGTGTGTGTGTGTGTGACTGCAGCCAAGGGGGCAAGTGTGTGTGACTGCAGCCAAGGGGGCAAGTGTGTGTGACTGCAGCCAAGGGGCAAGTGTGTGTGTGTGTGTGACTGCAGCCAAGGGGGCAAGTGTGTGTGTGTGTGTGTGTGTGTGTGTGTGTGTGTGTGTGTGTGTGTGTGTGTGTGTGACTGCAGCCAAGGGGGCAAGTGTGTGTGTGTGTGACTGCAGCCAAGGGGGCAAGTGTGTGTGTGTGTGTGACTGCAGCCAAGGGGGCAAGTGTGTGTGACTGCAGCCAAGGGGGCAAGTGTGTGTGTGTGTGTGTGTGTGTGTGTGTGTGTGTGTGTGTGTGTGTGTGTGTGTGTGTGTGTGTGTGTGTGAGACTGCAGGCAATGGGCAAGTGTGTGTGTGTGTGTGTGTGTGACTGCAGCCAAGGGGGCAAGTGTGTGTGTGTGTGTGTGTGTGTGTGTGTGTGTGTGTGTGTGTGTGTGTGACTGCAGCCAAGGGGGCAAGTGTGTGTGTGTGTGTGTGTGACTGCAGCCAAGGGGGCAAGTGTGTGTGACTGCAGCCAAGGGGGCAAGTGTGTGTGACTGCAGCCAAGGGGGCAAGTGTGTGTGTGTGTGACTGCAGCCAAGGGGGCAAGTGTGTGTGTGTGTGTGTGTGTGTGTGTGTGACTGCAGCCAAGGGGGCAAGTGTGTGTGTGTGTGTGACTGCAGCCAAGGGGGCAAGTGTGTGTGTGTGTGTGACTGCAGCCAAGGGGGCAAGTGTGTGTGTGTGAATTCAACCAAGGGGCAAGTGTGTGTGGCTGCAAGCAAGGGGGCTAGTGTGTGTGTGTGTGTGTGTGTGTGTGGCTGCAAGCAAGGGGGCTAGTGTGTGTGTGTGTGTGGCTGCAAGCAAGGGGGCTAGTGTGTGTGTGTGTGGCTGCAAGCAAGGGGGCTATTGTGTGTGTGTGTGGCTGCAAGCAAGGGGGCTAGTGTGTGTGTGTGACTGCAAGCAAGGGGGCTAGTGTGTGAGTGCCAGCAAGGGGGCTAGTGTGTGTGTGAGTGCCAGCAAGGGGGCTAGTGTGTGTGTGTGAGTGCCAGCAAGGGGGCTAGTGTGTGTGTGTGTGTGTGTGACTGCCAGCAAGGGGGCAATTTATCTTCTTGATTCACATTTTCGGACCATTTAACATAACGTTGTGATGTTTTTTTGTGGACCGTTAGTGGCAAAACATTATAGAATGAATATAGAAAATAATGGCTGACATTGCAGTTTCACATTTCATACCCTTTCGAAAATTCATAATAATGCAAGACCTACTGTTGGATGATCTTTCAAACTTTGTAAGAGCAATATTTGAAATTTCTACTTCTACTTGTGCCTTTCTCCCACTTACGTATGGCTTAGTCCAGATTTAGTGCACTGAGGTTCATAGGTATGACATGTCAGGACCATCGCTCTCAGCCTGAGACATTTCAAATTGTGACATACTCGTTGCAGTGTATTCTGAGCTGATGTCATGTTTGCTTTTCATTTTTTACTGTGATCATGTTTTACCCATGAAGCCAGTAGATAGTTGTTTTCAGCCAGCAGATTTGTTTTGGATAACCAACATTTCTACAAGTGGGGGTATCACAGCGATTGCTAGTTGCAGGACGTTGCTTGGCTATGTTACTTGGTAGTTTAATAAAGCTGAATATAAATTATAATTAGAACTGTAGTCCAAGGAGAAGTGGTTTGCATTTAGTGCTGCTTGTTTTACTCTACTTGAGTTTGACTAGACTTGTGATGGAAATGTTCTGAATTGGGTAGTACTGTCTTTATGGGGTGCATGCATTTAGTTTCACTGTTTTCTGGAATATTTTAACCCAATTAAAACACCCAATAAAACTTTACTGCATTGTACAAGCAATATAATTATATATGTGTGTGTGTGTGTGTGTGTGTGTGTGTGTGTGTGTGTGTGTGTGTATCTGTGTCTGACTTCAAGCAAGGGGGCAAGTGTGGGCAAGTGTGTGTGACTGCTAGGAATGGGGCAAGTGTGTGTGCTTGTGTGTGACTGTAGGCAAGGGCACAAGTGTGTGCATGTCTGTGTATGTGGGCAACTGCAAGCAAGGGGGCAAGAGTGTGACTGCAAGGGGCAAGTGTGTGTGTGTGACTGCAGCCAAGGCGGCAAGTGTGTGTGTGTGACTGCAGCCAAGGGGGCAAGTGTGTGTGTGTGTGTGTGTGTGTGTGTGTGTGTGTGTGTGTGTGTGTGTGTGTGACTGCAGCCAAGGGGGCAAGTGTGTGTGTGTGTGTGTGTGTGTGTGTGTGTGACTGCAGCCAAGGGGGCAAGTGTGTGTGTGTGTGTGTGTGTGTGACTGCAGCCAAGGGGGCAAGTGTGTGTGTGTGTGTGTGTGTGTGTGTGTGTGTGTGTGACTGCAGCCAAGGGGGCAAGTGTGTGTGTGTGTGTGTGTGTGTGTGTGTGACTGCAGCCAAGGGGGCAAGTGTGTGTGTGTGTGTGTGTGTGTGACTGCAGCCAAGGGGGCAAGTGTGTGTGTGTGTGTGTGTGTGTGTGTGTGTGTGTGTGTGTGTGTGTGTGTGTGACTGCAGCCAAGGGAGCAAGTGTGTGTGACTGCAGCCAAGGGGGCAAGTGTGTGTGACTGCAGCCAAGGGGTCAAGTGTGTGTGACTGCAGCCAAGGGGGCAAGTGTGTGTGGCTGCAAGCAAGGGGGCTAGTGTGTGTGTCTGTGGCTGCAAGCAAGGGGGCTAGTGTGTGTGTGTGTGGCTGCAAGCAAGGGAGCTAGTGTGTGTGTGTGTGGCTGCAAGCAAGGGAGCTAGTGTGTGTGTGTGTGTGTGGCTGCAAGCAAGGGGGCTAGTGTGTGTGTGTGTGTGGCTGCAAGCAAGGGGGCTAGTGTGTGTGTGTGACTGCAAGCAAGGGGGCTAGTGTGTGAGTGCCAGCAAGGGGGCTAGTGTGTGTGTGTGAGTGCCAGCAAGGGGGCTAGTGTGTGTGTGTGAGTGCCAGCAAGGGGGCTAGTGTGTGTGTGTGTGTGTGTGTGTGTGTGACTGCCAGCAAGGGGGCAATTTATCTTCTTGATTCACATTTTCGGACCATTTAACATAACGTTGTGATTTTTTTTGTGGACCGTTAGTGGCAAAACATTATAGAATGAATATAGAAAATAATGGCTGACATTGCAGTTTCACATTTCATACCCTTTCGAAAATTCATAATAATGCAAGACCTACTGTTGGATGATCTTTCAAACTTTGTAAGAGCAATATTTGAAATTTCTACTTCTACTTGTGCCTTTCTCCCACTTGTGGCTTAGTCCAGATTTAGTGCACTGAGGTTCATAGGTATGACATGTCAGGACCATCGCTCTCAGCCTGAGACATTTCAAATTGTGACATACTCGTTGCAGTGTATTCTGAGCTGATGTCATGTTTGCTTTTCATTTTTTACTGTGATCATGTTTTACCCATGAAGCCAGTAGATAGTTGTTTTCAGACAGCAGATTTGTTTTGGATAACCAACATTTCTACAAGTGGGGGGTATCACAGCGATTGCTAGTTGCAGCACGTTGCTTGGCTATGTTGCTTGGTAGTTTAATAAAGCTGAATATAAATTATAATTAGAACTATAGTCCAAGGAGAAGTGGTTTGCATTTAGTGCTGCTTGTTTTACTCTACTTGAGTTTGACTAGACTTGTGATGGAAATGTTCTGAATTGGGTAGTACTGTCTTTATGGGGTGCATGCATTTAGTTTCACTGTTTTCTGGAATATTTTAACCCAATTAAAACACCCAATAAAACTTTACTGCATTGTACAAGCAATATAATTATATATGTGTGTGTGTGTGTTTGTGTATCTGTGTCTGACTTCAAGCAAGGGGGCAAGTGTGGGCAAGTGTGTGTGACTGCTAGGAATGGGGCAAGTGTGTGTGCTTGTGTGTGACTGCAGGCAAGGGCACAAGTGTGTGCATGTCTGTGTATGTGGGCAACTGCAAGCAAGGGGGCAAGAGTGTGTGACTGCAGCCAAGGGGGCAAGTGTGTGTGTGTGTGACTGCAGCCAAGGGGGCAAGTGTGTGTGTGTGTGTGTGTGACTGCAGCCAAGGGGGCAAGTGTGTGTGTGTGTGTGTGTGACTGCAGCCAAGGGGGCAAGTGTGTGTGTGTGTGTGTGTGTGTGTGTGTGTGTGTGTGTGTGTGTGACTGCAGCCAAGGGGGCAAGTGTGTGTGTGTGTGTGTGTTTGATTGCAAGCAATGGGACAAGTGTGTGTGTGTGTGACTGCAAGCAATGGGGCAAGTGTTTGTGTGTGACTGCAAGGAAGGGGGCAAGTGTGTGTGTGTGTGTGTGTGTGTGTGTGTGTGTGTGTGTGTGTGTGTGACTGCAGCCAAGGGGGCAAGTGTGTGTGACTGCAGCCAAGGGGGCAAGTGTGTGTGTGTGTGTGACTGCAGCCAAGGGGGCAAGTTTGTGTGTGTGTGTGTGTGTGTGTGTGTGTGTGTGTGTGTGTGTGTGACTGCAGCCAAGGGGGCAAGTGTGTGTGTGTGACTGCAGCCAAGGGGGCAAGTGTGTGTGTGTGCGACTGCAGCCAAGGGGGCAAGTGTGTGTGACTGCAGCCAAGGGGGCAAGTGTGTGTGTGTGTGTGTGTGTGTGTGTGTGTGTGTGTGTGTGTGTGTGTGTGTGAGACTGCAGCCAAGGGGGCAAGTGTGTGTGTGTGTGTGTGTGTGTGTGTGTGTGTGTGTGACTGCAGCCAAGGGGGCAAGTGTGTGTGTGTGTGTGTGACTGCAGCCAAGGGGGCAAGTGTGTGTGACTGCAGCCAAGGGGGCAAGTGTGTGCGACTGCAGCCAAGGGGGCAAGTGTGTGTGTGTGTGTGACTGCAGCCAAGGGGGCAAGTGTGTGTGTGTGTGTGTGTGTGACTGCAGCCAAGGGGGCAAGTGTGTGTGTGTGTGTGACTGCAGCCAAGGGGGCAAGTGTGTGTGTGTGTGACTGCAGCCAAGGGGCAAGTGTGTGTGTGTGTGTGTGTGTGTGACTGCAGCCAAGGGGGCAAGTGTGTGTGTGTGACTGCAACCAAGGGGGCAAGTGTGTGTGGCTGCAAGCAAGGGGGCTAGTGTGTGTGTGTGTGACTGCAGCCAAGGGGGCAAGTGTGTGTGTGTGTGTGTGACTGCAGCCAAGGGGGCAAGTGTGTGTGTGTGTGTGACTGCAGCCAAGGGGGCAAGTGTGTGTGTGTGGCTGCAAGCGAGGGGCAAGTGTGTGTGGCTGCAAGCGAGGGGCAAATGTGCGTGTGTGTGTGTGTGTGTGTGTGTGGCTGCAAGCGAGGGGCAAGTGTGTGTGTGTGTGGCTGCAAGCGAGGGGCAAGTGTGTGTGTGTGTGGCTGCAAGCGAGGGGGCTAGTGTGTGTGTGTGTGGCTGCAAGCAAGGGGGCTAGTGTGTGTGTGTGACTGTAAGCAAGGGGGCTAGTGTGTGAGTGCCAGCAAGTGGGCTAGTGTGTGTGTGAGTGCCAGCAAGGGGGCTAGTGTGTGTGTGTGTGTGACTGCCAGCAAGGGGGCAATTTATCTTCTTGATTCACATTTTCGGACCATTTAACATAACGTTGTGATGTTTTTTTGTGGACCGTTAGTGGCAAAACATTATAGAATGAATATAGAAAATAATGGCTGACATTGCAGTTTCACATTTCATACCCTTTCGAAAATTCATAATAATGCAAGACCTACTGTTGGATGATCTTTCAAACTTTGTAAGAGCAATATTTGAAATTTCTACTTCTACTTGTGCCTTTCTCCCACTTACGTATGGCTTAGTCCAGATTTAGTGCACTGAGGTTCATAGGTATGACATGTCAGGACCATCGCTCTCAGCCTGAGATATTTCAAATTGTGACATACTCGTTGCAGTGTATTCTGAGCTGATGTCATGTTTGCTTTTCATTTTTTACTGTGATCATGTTTTACCCATGAAGCCAGTAGATAGTTGTTTTCAGCCAGCAGATTTGTTTTGGATAACCAACATTTCTACAAGTGGGGGGTATCCCAGCGATTGCTAGTTACAGGACGTTGCTTGGCTATGTTACTTGGTAGTTTAATAAAGCTGAATATAAATTATAATTAGAACTGTAGTCCAAGGAGAAGTGGTTTGCATTTAGTGCTGCTTGTTTTACTCTACTTGAGTTTGACTAGACTTGTGATGGAAATGTTCTGAATTGGGTAGTACTGTCTTTATGGGGTGCATGCATTTAGTTTCACTGTTTTCTGGAATATTTTAACCCAATTAAAACACCCAATAAAACTTTACTGCATTGTACAAGCAATATAATTATATATGTGTGTGTGTGTGTGTGTGTGTGTATCTGTGTCTGACTTCAAGCAAGGGGGCAAGTGTGGGCAAGTGTGTGTGACTGCTAGGAATGGGGCAAGTGTGTGTGCTTGTGTGTGACTGTAGGCAAGGGCACAAGTGTGTGCATGTCTGTGTATGTGGGCAACTGCAAGCAAGGGGGCAAGAGTGTGTGACTGCAGCCAAGGGGGCAAGTGTGTGTGTGTGACTGCAGCCAAGGGGGCAAGTGTGTGTGTGTGACTGCAGCCAAGGGGGCAAGTGTGTGTGTGTGTGTGTGTGTGTGTGTGTGTGTGTGTGTGTGTGTGTGACTGCAGCCAAGGGGGCAAGTGTGTGTGTGTGTGTGTGTGACTGCAGCCAAGGGGGCAAGTGTGTGTGTGTGTGTGTGTGTGTGTGTGTGTGTGTGTGTGTGTGTGTGTGAGCCAAGGGGCAAGTGTGTGTGTGTGTGTGACTGCAGCCAAGGGGGCAAGTGTGTGTGTGTGTGTGTGTGTGTGACTGCAGCCAAGGGGGCAAGTGTGTGTGTGTGTGTGTGTGTGTGTGTGACTGCAGCCAAGGGGGCAAGTGTGTGTGTGTGTGTGACTGCAGCCAAGGGGGCAAGTGTGTGTGTGTGTGTGTGTGTGTGTGTGACTGCAGCCAAGGGGGCAAGTGTGTGTGACTGCAGCCAAGGGGTCAAGTGTGTGTGACTGCAGCCAAGGGGGCAAGTGTGTGTGGCTGCAAGCAAGGGGGCTAGTGTGTGTGTCTGTGGCTGCAAGCAAGGGGGCTAGTGTGTGTGTGTGTGGCTGCAAGCAAGGGAGCTAGTGTGTGTGTGTGTGGCTGCAAGCAAGGGGGCTAGTGTGTGTGTGTGGCTGCAAGCAAGGGGGCTAGTGTGTGTGTGTGGCTGCAAGCAAGGGGGCTAGTGTGTGTGTGTGACTGCAAGCAAGGGGGCTAGTGTGTGAGTGCCAGCAAAGGGGCTAGTGTGTGTGTGTGAGTGCCAGCAAGGGGGCTAGTGTGTGTGTGTGACTGCCAGCAAGGGGGCTAGTGTGTGTGTGTGCGTGTGTGTGACTGCCAGCAAGGGGGCAATTTATCTTCTTGATTCACATTTTCGGACCATTTAACATAACGTTGTGATTTTTTTTGTGGACCATTAGTGGCAAAACAGTATAGAATTAATATAGAAAATAATGGCTGACATTGCAGTTTCACATTTCATACCCTTTCGAAAATTCATAATAATGCAAGACCTACTGTTGGATGATCTTTCAAACTTTGTAAGAGCAATATTTGAAATTTCTACTTCTACTTGTGCCCTTCTCCCACTTACGTATGGCTTAGTCCAGATTTAGTGCACTGAGGTTCATAGGTATGACATGTCAGGACCATCGCTCTCAGCCTGAGACATTTCAAATTGTGACATACTCGTTGCAGTGTATTCTGAGCTGATGTCATGTTTGCTTTTCATTTTTTACTGTGATCATGTTTTACCCATGAAGCCAGTAGATAGTTGTTTTCAGCCAGCAGATTTGTTTTGGATAACCAACATTTCTACAAGTGGGGGGTATCACAGCGATTGCTAGTTGCAGCACGTTGCTTGGCTATGTTACTTGGTAGTTTAATAAAGCTGAATATAAATTATAATTAGAACTATAGTCCAAGGAGAAGTGGTTTGCATTTAGTGCTGCTTGTTTTACTCTACTTGAGTTTGACTAGACTTGTGATGGAAATGTTCTGAATTGGGTAGTACTGTCTTTATGGGTGCATGCATTTAGTTTCACTGTTTTCTGGAATATTTTAACCCAATTAAAACACCCAATAAAACTTTACTGCATTGTACAAGCAATATAATTATATATGTGTGTGTGTGTGTGTGTATCTGTGTCTGACTTCAAGCAAGGGGGCAAGTGTGGGCAAGTGTGTGACTGCTAGGAATGGGGCAAGTGTGTGTGCTTGTGTGTGACTGCAGGCAAGGGCACAAGTGTGTGCATGTCTGTGTATGTGGGCAACTGCAAGCAAGGGGGCAAGAGTGTGTGACTGCAGCCAAGGGGGCAAGTGTGTGTGTGTGTGTGTGTGTGTGTGTGTGTGTGTGTGTGTGTGTGTGTGTGTGTGTGTGTGTGTGTGTGTGTGTGACTGCAGCCAAGGGGGCAAGTGTGTGTGTGTGTGTGTGACTGCAGCCAAGGGGGCAAGTGTGTGTGTGTGTGTGTGACTGCAGCCAAGGGGGCAAGTGTGTGTGTGTGTGTGTGTGTGTGTGTGTGTGTGACTGCAGCCAAGGGGGCTAGTGTGTGTGTGTGTGTGTGTGTGTGTGTGTGTGTGTGTGTGTGTGTGTGTGTGTGACTGCAAGCAAGGGGGCGTGTGTGTGTGACTGCAACCAAGGGGGCGTGTGTGTGTGACTGCAACCAAGGGGGCAAGTGTGTGTGTGCGTGTGTGTGTGTGAGACTGCAACCAAGGGGGCTAGTGTGTGTGTGTGACTGCAACCAAGGGGGCTAGTGTGTGTGTGTGTGACTGCAACCATTTTTTAATTGTGAACGTTTTCATTTAAAGTCAAATGTCGTAAAGTCTGTTTCCAGATCGAGATCAGTACTTTTAAAGAAATGAAAGTTACAGAATATTTAACAATACAAGAAATGTTATAAGCTAAGTGCAGTCATATCTATACTTCATACTGTAAGTTTATGATCACAGCACAAGTATGTGTATATTTTTATAACTTTGATGGAGCACTGGTATTTTTAGACCGTTTACGTATTTAGTCCGGGCGCTTGGTTAAAATGTTCCGGCAGGGGGTGGGGTCGGGATGTGAATATCCAGTGAGATTAGTTTATGGTCTGATCTTACCAGTGAGGGATACACTTCTGGTCTGTAGCATAGAGTCCCCATGTTGGTAATGATCAGGCCCAGTATGTTTTCCCCTCTTGTGGGAGTGGTAACAAGTTATTCCATAGCATTTGAGTTTATAAATTCTAGGAAGCTTTGGGCTAGGGTGTTGGAGCTACAGTAATGCTCAGTCTGTTTGGGTAGTTGAAGTCGCCCAATATAATGGTGTTTGGAGAGACCTTCATATTTTCCAGTGTTCTCAGAAAGGCCGAGTGGGGTTCCTGTGTTTGGGAGCGTGGTCTGTAGCAGGCTCTAAACTGGAAGGCAGTTTTACCCACTTAGTTTCACATGGATAGTCTCTGATGCAACATTATAGGAATATGATGACATTACATAAACATCATTTTATGTAATTATTCTTGTACATTTTTATGTTGGACAATGATACATCATCAGAGATTGTCACTGCATGGTAGTGAAATGGTTATGGGGCTTGTAATGCTGTGAGTTCTGGCTTTTATAACATACCTATGCAGATAGAGGATCAGTTCTAGAACAGTGTGTGTACTACTTGATGGAAATAGATTCCTTGTGAAAGCAACATTTATATTTTACTTTTCACTGTTGGAGTTACAAGCAACTATGAATAAGACATTTGAAAGGGTGAACTTGCTATCTTAGAAAGAAATGTTTGAAGGATGTGGTACCACCAATACAATTTGTCTCACCTGTGTGGGAAATTGCTGTCTTCCCAAGATGTGACTGTTATTACTTGCACTGTGAATGCTAAAGGGTAACACCTGTGACCCTCAGACAATTTGTGGGATACATCTGAGAATCTGGGTACTGTCACTATTGCATGAGAACGCAATTTTGATCTGTTTTCGACCTAGCTCTAAGAAATGTTTAAGGACTGAATGATTCAAGTTTACAGTTACTAGTAGTTTTGCCAATAACAGCACATTTTCTGTTTACCTTCCTTTGTCAAATCCAAGCTGAGCCTTCCAAAGCTTATGATTTCAATGTTTTCTGTTAAACTGAAATACTTCAAGCAACATCTCAATCTGAAGCAGGCAGTGCCTAGTAGTGCTTTTTTTTTTATTCTAATTTTTTTTTTTGCTGGAATTTATTCAATCAGCTGCAGTCTTTTTTCAAAGAATCTTTGATATAACCTTACCAAAAAAAAAAAAAAAAAAACAGTACCCATGAGTTATCCATCTTTTTTACTCTTGACTATGGGGTTTAAAGTGAACTGATCATGTTTCTTTAGTCAGTTTTTTCTATTCTGGTTTCATTCAGATTTACTTTCAAGTTGTGTATTGTGTCCACATTGACAAATAACTATGTATTTATGACTTTCAAATTCAGAATAGATTGCAAAAAATGAATTGTCTACTCTCTGAATTTTCCAGCCTTTTCAGTGGTCTTGAGGTTGCTTATTACCTGTTGTACTAGTGCTTAAATGGGAATGAAACCAGAAAACGGCAACAAAAAAAATAGACTAAACAAGCATGCTCATTTCGGGCTTGGGTGTGTGACTGCATGCGAGGGGGCTAGTGTTTGTGTGTGACTGCAAGCGAGGGGGCTAGTGTTTGTGTGTGTGACTGCAAGCGAGCAAAGAGGTGGGTCAAGAGTGTGACTGCAGGCAAAGGGGGCAAGTCTGTCAGTGTGGCTGTGTGAGACTCCAATTAATGCTTCTTGTTTTTGGGTTTGTTCTCTCAAAATTTGTGCTTTTCTGTAATTTTCCAAGATAAAGTTAGTAGCCGAGACAGTTCATCCTTCATAACCTTGCGAAAGATGCATGCCAAAGCAAGACTTGTTTGATCACCTGTCTCGGTTTATAACAGATCAACTTTTAGTACTGTTTACATGTCCCCCCAGATATAATTTGCCTTGTCTAGATTTACTGCATTTAAGGAGAACAGGATATTAAACTAGATTGCTCAACCTGGTGTGCATCTAATCGCAGTTATTTGATACCTGATTAGAAAGTAAACAACGCAGCTTTACCAAATAATCCACTCTACTGTTTTACCTAGTAGCCTATTTACGTTTACTGTGAGTTTCTGTTTTAAACCATAAGCTAGAAATAGTCGAGCGGGCTTGGAAATGATGCAGTCATATCTGCCATAGCTCTTGCTGTACTCTTCAGTAGACCCCCCCCCCACAAATTGATGTAACCACAGCCTGATGTGAATGCTTTATAGATGAGGCACCCATCTTGTGATGTATGAGGTGCCTTGACCATCACACTCTTACCCACAATAAAACGGACCGACTAACGTGTGGAACTCTTTTTCTTAGTGAGTGTATCCTGTTGACGTGATTCAAGACCTCAACACTGTTTGCATTGCCTGCAGCTTGACTTAATTTTTTCTTCATTAGTAAGGTAAGTCTTCGTAATGAAGTCCGATGTTAATTATACATGGAGTCTCTGTACTACTAGACCTTATATTGTGCTCGCAAGTGTCTGACTGCACATTGATAGATTGTATACCTTTTGTGTGCGCATGTGCCATGTGCTACCCTGTTTGCTGCTGTTAATTGATTACTGTAGCTCTTTCGTATTTATTGCTATATTATATTATGGGGGCTGTATTGTAGAATGATTTTTGATAATTACTCGTTTTATTTCTCTGTAATGCTGGCATTTGGTAAATTGAAAATTGGAATGCGTTTATCTGCGAGCGTCCATGCGTCAGTTTCGTTCTCTGTGTAATGCTGGCCAAATGTAATGTAAGTGCGTGTGACCGTTCACGCGTCGTGTACATGCCCCTGTCCTGAATAACTGGAGTTAGTGCATAGGTTAGTACTAGGCTATCTGCCCTAGGTAATTTATAATCCTATGGAGAAGTTGTTTGGCTTTCGACACCCGTTTTAAATTAATTTTGCTATGGCCTTTTTCAAGGTTAGTATACTGTGCTCTGTCTAACAGTGACACAGAAGTGATACCCGGGCTAAACCTAGGATCCCACATCCACTCATCAACATTCTTCTTGAAGAGTCAATGAGGGACTCTGCCTTACATGTACTGGGATTTTATTACACAGTGAAGGGAGCCTCTTATGAATCTGTCCCTCCAGCATGTCGTATTTCAATGCTGAGGTTAGTCTGCAGCACGTACCTCCATGTGATTTGGATTTTCTGAGGTACAGCATGTCCACTAATTACGGGTTGGACATGGATTTATACGTCACGCACAGATCACCTCTGAACAGGCAGTATGCCACTGACTAGAGCTGGCGTTTATTTAACCAGGTAGCATATGGCATCTGTTTGAGCCCTTTGATCCTCTTGTTGAGGTACTTTTGGTGTCTTTCCAGTTGCTGCAGGTGTTTGGTAAGGTACATCACAAAAGTGGCATTGTACTCAATTATGATCCTGAGGGAAGACTAAATTTGTGTTCACTTATTTATTTTTCAAAAGGGGATGACTATACAGTTTGTCATGTAGCTTGAGGCCATGGCTGTGGCACCAGTTGTCTGTTGCTATGAGGCCCCTTTTGGTGGATGCTTGTCTGCTGGAGAGTCAATTATTGCACCCAGTTTGCAGTCATCTGTGTACTTGGTCAGCCACAGTCTTTCCTTGTTGTCCTGTACCTCGACAAAATATATGCCAAACAAGAGAGGTCGGATCTTACCAGTGACGGATAAACTAAGGGTCTAGAGAAGAGTGTGTGTGTGGAGTCTGTGTGTGTGTGTGTGTGTGTGTGTGTGTGGAGAGTCTGTGTGTGTGTGTGTGTGTGTGTGTGTGTGTGTGTGTGTGTGTGTGTGTGTGTGTGGAGTCTGTGTGTGTGTGTGTGTGTGTGGAGAGTCTGTGTGTGTGTGTGGAGTCTGGAGTCTGTGTGTGTGGAGTCTGTGTGTGTGTGGAGTCACTTTATTTCCTCTAGTACTATGATTACATGGCTTCTGATAGATATAGTTTACTTTGCCCAAAACTGAAACACTGTCAATGGTGTCTTCAGTGAGGGTGATTTCTCCTCCAGGCTGTCATATATATGGATGTGTACATGCATGCAATATTGGGAACACTGAACACATGTATTTATTTTGCATTGGAGAATTCTCATGCATTTCCTTTGGCTCTTCTCTCCCACATTGTAACAGTACTCATGGCAGGGCACAGTCAAACTAGTGCAAGACAGGGATATCAATTTGAACCAAGGTATCAACCTGGCGAGCCAAGGAAGCAGCGCCGTTTGTGCAACAGTGGTCAGCATCAACCGCCTTCGCCGGACCCTGATTACAGCAGTCTGTCAGGTATGACATGGTGCCTATGTGGGAAATGCACAATGATGACCACGTCACTTGAATGCCTATGTTGTGTGTCTTCTCCACGAGCAATTGAGAAATGGGCAGAAGTAACTTCAACTTCAGGTCACAATGCATGCATAACTGTGCACCCACAGTTTGACTCTGCATGCCTTTATACCCACAATTTAAAAACTATATTCAGGCTTCTGTGTCGGCGTAGAGGGTGTTATCAACTACCGCAGTGGACAAACAAGTACGTTCTCTCTGTCAGTGTGTCTGTCTGTCAGTGTGTCTGTCTGTCCTGTCTCTCCGTCAGTCTGTCTCTCAGTCAGTCTGTCTCTCAGTCTGTCTGTCTCTCAGTCTGTCTCACCACACTCACCACAGGATTGCTCTATATTTCAGGTTGTACCGGGTTGTGGCGTACCGTGCATATGTGTTGTGGGTGCATAACAATCGAAGGCTGGGATTTGGTAATCGAATGGTGCTTCCCGCTTGTGTAGTGTCACAAATTCGAGAACAGTTTCCATGTGCAGATGATGATTCGTACACAGGATTTAGAGCTTTTGAGGGACTTTGGATTTATTCTGAACACTGACATGTCTATTGTTAGCTGTGCATTTCCTGTTCACAGTTGAAAAATGGTTTAACTTGTCAAATACTGTATACACTACCTTATTATGAAGTTTGTACACTAATAAAGTTAGTATCATTGACTTGGATACTTAATGTGTCATGTGTACATTTGTACATCTGTCTACCATTGCCTTAAATTGATGCTGCTCTGAGAGCAGAGTACGTACTTACAGCCGTTTTCACTGTTGTATATCATGATGGTGATTGTCTTTTTTTATAGCAATATTTCAGCAACTTTAAATCACTGGCGAATGTCCACCTGTGCAACTGACGTCCTTCACACCATGCAGACAAAAGTGTATGTCCTACTTTAAGTGGCTTTTAATTATGTACAGGTCCGATCACACTGCCTATGCAAGACTAATGAATCCATAAGTTATTAGGCCTTTTCATAGTTGGCATACAATCGCTATATGCCATCCTGCGTCTTTTCATTAATTTGTAGCACAAAGTGTTTTTGTGGTAAGGGGAGAAATTCACCTCAATGAAAAATGCTTTCACATTGCTCATGCACAAAAGTAGATGTTTACAGTGCCCCAGTTTAAATCGGAGTAAATGCAGACTTCCATGTGTCGTGTAAAGGCTGTAAGCGAGGATACACTTTGATTGCAGAGAGAAGGCGGATGCAAGTGACACTGACAAATGCATTGCATGACTGTCACACAAGCAGCCATTATTAAATTTGGATATGTCATTGCACATCGATTTTTAACCATTAAGTCGTACAGGTTGTATGAATATCAATGAGTGTAACTAGTTTACCATGAATTGTGTGTACTGTATGATTTGATATAGTAATTTCTATTTTTATTAGGTGATCGTCAAAATGCCTTCCTGCTTTGCAATCAACTGTAGTATGCGCCAAGACAATCTGCCACGGGGGGTATCATTCCCTCGGTTTCCACGGGATATCAACCTGTGTAGACAGTGGGTGATTAACTGTGGTAGAGATGTTGGTAGCATACCGAAGTTTGTTAAGGAAGTTTTGGGTAGTGCAAAGCCACATTTCCTCTGCTCTCAACACTTTGAGCAGAGCCAGTTTCACCTTGACTACCAGCAACAGCTACTTCCTGATGAGATGAGACCCAAGCGACCAATACAGAGATTAATAAAAGCAGCAGTACCATCTATTTTCTCACTTTCGAACAGCAAGACATGGACATCGTCAGTACATCGGTTGCAGCAGAAACAGCAGCAGAAGGTGAGTATCAGTGGATCAATGAAAGGTTTAATGAGTGGATCAATGAAAGGTTTAATGAGTCAACTGACGTTTACGTACTGAGATACTGGCACTGCATGTGTTTCAAATTGCAACAGTTAATTGGATGTACTTTTTTCATGCAGCTTATTGAAGACCTTCTGAGTAAAACGCAGCCTACATTGCAAGACCTTATGACAGAGCAACGGTCTGTGCAACGCAAGGTGAGTAATTGTATTACCTCTTCAGCGCAGAAATAATTACTCACTACTCAGGTGAATGTGTAATTTTAATGTGCCTTACTTTTTGTATCTCTTGCAGAGGAAGCATGTGCAGCTACAGAATCAAAGGGATGCAGATAATGATGCGTCAAGACACACTGTGGAAGACCGAATGGAAGACTGTCAAGCGCATCAAGAATGTGTGGAAGTAAGTTTAGATGAAAACCTACAGTAATATGCGATACTGGATAAGCATTCAGTCTGTGGTTGGCTGAGTAATAGTGTAAATTACAAAATTTTTATGTAGTTCATTGTGACTCCCTTGACTTTATTGAGTCCGGATGTCGGCAATCAAAATGCTTATCCTGTTATCATAGAGTGTCTGTAGTTAACTTTGTCATTAGTCATGCATTGACTGATTAACACTTATGTGATTGTAGGTTCAAGCAACTGATTTGTATGAAGAGGTAGTCGAAAACATGGAAGTATACGCAATGGAGACTGGGATTTGCAGTCAGAGTACAGTCGCATGTCAGACAAAGTTTCCCCAAAAGAAAGGTAGCAGCATAGGAATTCAAGTGAAGCTAAAGGACCTTGAAACAGTACCACGCACTATGATTGATGCAGCTGTACAGGTTCCAGAAGTAGGAGTCTCACCACTGTTAGACCACACATATTTTAAAAAATCTAAGGATGTACAAACAGAATTGAGTGTGGACAGACCACAACACAGTTTCAATAATGCCAATCAGCACCTGATTGAGATTAGATGTACCAATGAAAAGGAGAAAAGTTGCACTGAAGAGGCCACATGTAGCTCTAGTGCATACATTGCTGTGGAGATGACACATTGCAGTACTCCGGTCAAGCTACGAAAGGACGTCCATAACACGAGCATGCATAGCAGCTCCTCACTTTCTCAGTGGACAGATGATGTGGAAAAGGATCCAGACTGGTTGTACACTTCTGACAACTTGTCTACGTCAGAGATCGAAGACACAGTGCTGGAACAGGACGAAGACGAGAAAATGGTTGGAGAATCAAAGTTCATTGTCTTTGAGTCCTGCCTGGATTGCCTGTTGCTGAAACTGACCTGTCCACAATGCCACACCTCTGCTGTGGAACTGAGGAAAGTGAAGTTGGGATCCTATGTCTCGGTGAATGTTTCATGCATTAGTGGACATGAAGTTCTCCATTGGGAAAGTCAACCCTTAATTGGCCGAATGCCAGCTGGCAATCTTCTACTGGCATCGTCTGTACTTTTCAGTGGAAGTACATATGCACATATAGCGATTCAGTGCTTATCTAGGACTTGAATTTATAAGTGAAACCACATTCTATTTGATTCAACGGGAGTATTTATTCCCCGTTTTGCAGCATACTTGGACACAGCATCAGTCTCGTCTGCTAGAAGATGCAATGGGTAAGGAAGTAAGGTTAGCTGGAGATGGGCGGTGTGATAGTCCAGGCTATTCTGCAAAGTACTGCTGCTACAGCATGATGGACCTGGATTCTGGATTCATTGTAGATTTCTGCCTGGAGCAGGTCAGCCGAGGTGTATCCTCAGTGGCACTGGAGAAGAAAGCTTTTAAGAAGTGCATGAAAAACTTGATGGATAAAAATGTTAATGTCAGCCTTGTGACGACAGACAGACATCCTGGAATAAGGTTATTGATGCGCACAGAATTTCCAAATGTGGATCATCAGTTTGATGTGTGGCATATGACCAAAAATTTGACTAAGAAAATCACTGAAGCTGGGAAAAGGAGAGGCAAGCAAGACTTACTGCAGTGGTGCCACAATATTTCAAATCACCTGTGGTGGTGTGCTGAAACGTGTGAAGAGGATGCAGTAGTACTAGAGGAGAAATGGTTGTCGTTGCTCTACCATGTAACTGACCAACACAGTTGGGATGGTGGCAACAAAGTTTCCTGTTGTGGACATGAAATGCCACTCATCGATGGAGACGAGACAAAGTGGCTGGAAGAAGATGATGCCTGTCACAGTGCATTGAAGAGAATTGTTGCTAACAAATTTCTCATTAAAGATTTGAAGCACATCACCAAATTCTGCCATACTTGTGATCTTGAGGTGTTCCATGCATTACTATGCAAATATTGCCCCAAGTTTGAGCACTTTAGTTTTGCAGGAATGAAAGCAAGAATCATACTTGCCATCCTGGATCATAATGAGAACGTCCATCGTGAACAAGCAGTGGTGAGATTCCCTACAAAGAAGTCGGCAGCAAAGGGAGAGCTAAGGTATCGCGTGGAGTACCCAAAAGCAAAACAGGAGTGGGTAGCCAAACCAATATTTGAGAAAAGAAAGTTTGACTACATATATGACCTGATGTTGGAAGTTATAAAAGCTAAACGAGAGATCTTGGAAACGCAACCCATGTCTATACCTGACATACCAAAGAATATTGCTAAGTGTGAACGTCCTGAGAAGAGTATGGTGATTGCTAGACATATTTCACGATTCGGTGACTGTAGTAAACCTCCAGGTTGAAACAGCACATTTACTAATGTGGACTGGGTAAGTAAATGGTGAGAAATTTTGTAAACTAACAGAGTATTATACACAGCTATTGATGGTAATAGGCAAGACTACACCTATACCATTAATAGCTCACTGCAGTTAAATTAATTTTAACTGTTTTGTGGTTCTAACGTCTGCTAGAATATGCAAGATTAGCCCTGATTGACCAGTTAAGTGACACCCATTGGGATGCACCCGGGCATTCAGTACAGCTTCAGAGATCTTACTGGAACTGGAACACATGTGGGGCGTACCTCAAATGCACCTGTTTGCCTTTTCCAACAGGCAATTAGGCTGGCATTGCAAAATGACAAGGCAGTGATAAGTGATGCCATCTCCACCTCTTGGCAGGGGAATTGTCTGCATGCTGTACCACCCTTCAGAGTCTTTCCAAATGTGCAGCTGAAACTTAAGCTGGAAAAAGTGTACATCTTTAGGTTGACTCAATACTGGTCAAGAGAGCCCTGGTTCCCTCTATGGTCAATCACACCTAGTTACCACAGTCAGTGGACCAACTAAACACTGTAGTGATCATAGATGAACAAGGCAATCTTGCCTATCAAAGAGGAAAATATTTTCCATTAAGTTTCAAAGTTTTTCAAGACACAGAAAAGTAACATCCACCTAATCCTGTATTGTGTAGTAATGAATACAGAGGGGTGCATAATGAGCTACAAACGGACTTTTTTATATATGTCTGCATTTCGCAACCTGAATGGACCGTTATACAGACTACCTTCATGAAGGGGGTTCTACATTTAAGAAAACATATGAAATGGACACCTACATGGGTTTAACTAGAAGGAAAAAGTACTGAACAGAACCCCCTGTGAGACGTGTCAAAGACTCACCTAAATGTATGTACATGAAGCAATGAAATTTGACGGGCAGTAATCTTGGACGTCAAGTCGATGTAAAGTTTTTGCTGAAGACCAAAGCATCCTTCATGGCAATGGTGATAGACCTAGTCAGGAACCTGTTATGCATACTGTGGATGTTCACAGACTAATTGGGTTTTGTGCACATATCAGAGTGTGTAAAACAGTTGATTTTGTCTTTGCACCCCCTGGCTGTGTGGAAAAGTAGTGGTCATACTCCACATTTCAGCCTCTTTTCTGCAAGGTAATTTCATTTGGCTACCTGTACCATGGAAACACATTGCATGGAAGTAGTACAGCTCACAACAGAAAATGAATGGCCTCTTCAGGGGATTTAAGGAACGTGGGACCACCACCAATGCTATCATTGAAGTAGCTAGTTGTTCCATCGATGAGACGTTGTGTAAAAATGCAAGCAGGGCAATCACAGTGGGCAGAGCTAGATTGGAATGGGCTGTCCGTCCACCTTTTCCTAGGGAAACATCTAGCAAAGAATAGAGTTCATGGTGAGCTGCAGAAGGCAACCACATGCAGAAGGCAACCACATGGAATAGTACAACAGTGCAACTGGAGGACATCAAAGTTGTGTGAATTGTTACCCGAAAGATGTCCATGCCTTCCATGTTGCAGTATTACTTCACACACTCCCCATCCTGTGATGCACTGGCTCCTGTGGGTAGCACTGGACAATGTTCATCGTGCATACAGCTGCAGTCATCACAAATGGGTTGTCCTGCCATCAGGAGATCACCCTCAGTCGGCAGTATTCCAAAGTCCTTGTCCAGTGTAGTTTGTCTTTACTTCTTCCCTGACGTTAGTGCTGCATGGGTATAAAGGAAACAGCCGAGGCAATTTTCTTCACTATTTCTTGCTGCGCGGTGCCCGAAGCAGTTTGCAAGTGCCGGTCGGACAGCTCATGAGAACTAAATATCAGCATTCCAAAGTCATCTAAAAAGATAAGTACCCCATTGGGGATAATTTTCTTGGCTCAGACCAATGTCACTAAAAGCAGTAAAAGGTAATTCTATTTCTTGTAGGAAGCAAATGCCTCATAGGGATTTACATTCCCTTTGCATACCTTGCTTAGGCCCAGAACACTACGTCTATGCCTGTCACTTTAGTGCTTTCAGTATGCGCACTATAAAGCGTCGGGGTGAGTTCGCTGAAAATCTTTTTGTAGAAGATTTGAATTTTACAATGTCGTCTGATATACCGACTACGCATTTAAATAAAACACAAGGAAAAGGCCAGACACATGCGGTCCGCGGCTTCTACCAACACCACGCTTAAGCCGACCTCTAGTGTCCCAGTTTGCAGTGAGACTATGACACAGCCTCTGCCTACAGACGACACCTCTTTAGCATTACCTTGGGTACTCGAGGCTGGTGTCGGACAAAATCTTACCTGGCTATACCGAAGCCTCCTTTGCTACTGATGCTGAGACAGTCGAGAAATCTGCCTCTTCTCATGGCGTCTTCAGACCTCCCTCTACCTTCTCTATAAAGGCCTTTACCAAGGCCAAGGCTTCCAAACACCCCAGGAAACCGTTTGGTAAGGGCCCCTCACCTGGAACCACAACGAAGAAGCAGATGCTTAAAATGGACTTGATTTACTCATATCAGGGGTACTCGCCCACCCCCACAGATAAAAGGCCTAGAGTGGAGGAATAATCCCTGTCCTCAGAACAGGCTTCCATCATTTGAGCTTACAACATAGGCCTCTGGCTATACCCCCTGTTTTGGATATAGTCTATGGTCTATTCAGAGTCTTGTATTTCACTCCGGATTTGTTGCCATGACATTTCATGGGCACTAACCTGGGACTGTAGGGTCTCCCATCTAGTCGATATGTTCTTGCTCAAGACAAAACCGTCCATGGCAATGGTGATAGACCTATTCAGGAACCTCTGTTATCCATACTGTGGATGTTCACAGACTAATTGTGTTTTATGCACATTTCAGAGTGTAAAGAGTTGAGGATTTTGTCTTTGCACCCCCTGGCTGTGTGGAAAAGTAGTGGTCATACTTCCACATTTCAGCCTCTTTTCTGCAAGGTAATTACATTTGGCTACCTGTACGATGGAATCACATTGCATGGAAGTAGTACAGCTCACTACAGAAGACCATCGTGTTGAATGCATGGAAGTAGTACAGCTCACTACAGAAGACCATCGTGTTGAATGCAATGTCTAACATGGTGCTACAATGAATTCATGTGATGTGAAATGGAGTCTACAAATGGGTTATGGATGGTTTGTGATGTGTAATGTTATGGTTTCCTGACTTGATGAATATAGCTAAGTGGATTGGTTCTTAAGTTGTTAATGGATGGTAAATTAAATGGTGTGTGTCTGATGGTTAAATGGATGGAATTGATAAGCTATGTAAGGTAGAATTGTATTACTGATGGTGTATGGACTGGTTATTACATGCAGTCACTAAATGTATCTTTTTGGCTTCATCTGTGAATGGTATGATTATAGTCCTGCACATTACACACTTGGAAAGTGCCATTTTCAATGGAGTATCAATCTAAGCATGAAATAGTGAAGCATTCATAGCATTGAGGACGCAGGTTGTTAAGTAGGGATAGTAGTTTGTAACAAGTTGGTCCGGGTGAAACTTTTGTTTGGTTGTGGTCATTTGGGAACAAGTAGCTGAGCATGCAACTTTGCAATTTTGAGGTACATGGTGTTCCTGCTGTTGAGCAGTTGAGGCTCTGGACAAATGATAATATTTTATGGAATGTGTACTGGTATTGTGAAGTGAAAAAGTTTTCAGAAATAGTGAAGTGATAATAAAGTTTTCAGAAATAGTGATGTGTATGTGTGCTGCTAGAATTAAATAAAATAACAAAGGTCAATCGATTGGCATAACTTGTGTAAGATCTGTCATGTTGTGCAGATGTAGACCAAGAGACTGCTATTGTGGAATGTCTTGTCTTAGCCTTGATTTGCAGTACTACTGTGTGAATGATGGAGCGGTATGAAGTTGTGTATGATTCCTTTTTATTTGTCGGCAGCTGGAGCTTGTACAGTGTCTAAGGACTGGTCCTTGGTGAATAAATGTATGCATGTAGATTTTTGGCTGGGCAAGCGCATGCATCTGGAAGACTGTTGGATGCATCTGGAAGACTGTTGGATGCAACTGGTGATGTGAGTGGATCAGGCTGCAGACGGAAGTATTGTGGTGTGAGTGGACCTCTGTGATGCTGGCTACCTTGACGAGGTACAGAGGCTTTTCACAATAGTGCTGTGGGAATTACCACTTTTGCACATTGTAAACCAAAAGCCAGCTAATCTTGTATATCTGAGGGATCAGTTGACTTCTGGTACATTTTTAAAAATTAAATGGTATATGATTGCTATAGATTTGTAAGGTCTATTAAAATAAAGTGTTTCATAGGTGATGGATCTTCATTACGCTGCAGTCTTAATGTATACAGGGGTTATATTTAGAGATGAATGGATATAGCACAGACTTTGTAAATTGAGATGCTGTAAAGCTAAAAATGTAGTAAGACCATGCATACTAAGCGGTGAAATTCTGAGTAAACCAATATATGGTGCAGTATATGTAGCTGACCATTGCTGGAACTGTGAAGTCCAGCCAAATAAGTTGACTAATCTCACTATTAAGAGCCCTACTGATGAAGTACAGTAACGGCTACAAAAAGGATAATTTTGCAGTGACCATGCGTAGACAGTAACAGGATGTTATTGCATAAGACTGTCTGGCACAATTAAAGTGCAACAATTTACAACTGGTATGCATTACTATAAGTTTTTTTTTAATATTGACTCAAAGCATGTGGGTGCTGTCATGCAGGTCTGAAATTATTTGTTTAGTGTATCATCTGTTGGCTATTTAAACAGGAAGGGAAAATACGTGGCAGACTGATGCTTTGCAAAGCAGGGAACTATTGCCAGTGCTATGTTGCTTGGTTTTAAATTTGACAGGAGTAGTGCAACAAAAAAAAGTCTCCCACTGTAAGGAGGAAAAGGCAGACTAGCAAACAATACATTGGTCTGGTCACCTGCTGTGATAAGCTGTCAATCACATGCAGATAATGGCTCAAATTACCCTTGGCTGTTTGACAGCTAGGGAAGGTAGGTGTGAAGTGGGAGGGGAGATTCCTTGGAGAGCTAGATTCCAGCCTTCACAAAAGAAAGCAATTTAGCATTTGAAAGGAGAAAAAGATAGAAAATGCACTTTTGTGTTCTGTTCTGTAGCATTTGCACTGCTTGTGTTTCAAGTGGTCATTTAAAAAGGATAACAATTTAACCAAAAGTAGTGGATTTGAAGACTGCAGTGAATGCCTGTTAAGTCAATGAAGTCACGGCAACTTAAGGGAAAAAGTGGCAGATCTGATGCAATTTTCAGGAGACAAATGATGCATTCTGGGATAGTTGAGGCAGAGTAAACAGTCTGAATTTTTTCAATATGCCAGACCCCATGTGGTCAGAGTCAGAAATTGCATCTAAAAATATCTAAAAAGCTACAAATAGTGTCAGAGTGCTGTTAAAATGTAGGAAACATCAAACCATGATGAAATTAATATGTTTTTTGAGTCTGAGGGTGCGGTTGTCCTTTAAAGACATAGCACACTTCACTTGCACTTTGATCTACATCCTCCCTCTTATAGATCATACAACACTAGGAGTCTATTTAGCATGCAGAAATCACAGGTAATTATCATGCATTATACAATACTAAGTACACACACACGTATATATATATATATATATATATATATATATATATAATACAATCAAGTCCACATTGCTGCATATTTCACACTAGGCTTTGATAATCGCCAGTATCATGTGACATAAAACTGTGAATTAGATTCGGAACATTTTCTGGAATGGAATCAGAATTTTGAACACATTCTGGTATGGGAACAGTGCCTGATTCACTCTTAGATTTGAAGTCTGCATCACAGAAACAATGTTGTGATGGTGACGATTCTGATACAGGAAGAAGATGTTTACAGTTCCTCCTATATTCTACACCTTCGGAATCTACCAAGTAGGCTCTTGGCTTGGCACAGATGCATGTAATCTGTCCAATTTGATCAAAACCTTCCATTGTCTGGATTCGTACCATCTCTCCTTCCCCTCAACGGATGAAGTAATCTGCTTGATCTGTCATAACTAGACTTATGGATATTATGCTTCTTAACCAACTGAGCCTTGATGGTTTTATTGTTCTTAGGTTTAGGCTTCAATAAACTGAAGTAAGGGGTAGCGTAGTTCTAGTTTGCCTGGGAGGAAGTCTTTGAGCAGGTGACCAAGAAAATCATCACAAGATATGTTTTTGAGATTAAGCAAATTCAAGAACACATCCATATTGTCATGCTTTGACCTTTCAAGTAGTTGCTTTGCACTTTGTACTGCACGTTCAGCTAGACCATTTGACTAAGTATATTCAGGACTACTTGTGACATGTACAAAGTCCCATTCTTTTGCAAATTTCTGAAACAACTGGCTAGTAAATTGAGTACCATTGTCAGAAAGAAGTTTGTGTGGACTACCATGAACTGAGAAATTATGTTTTGGCTTACTAATAACAGCAGTCAGTGGATGTTAGGTTAGGTAATAGATCAATCTCAAACCAATTCAAATAGGAGTCTACCAAAAAGTACAGTTTTGTACCTACCATAAATGTGGATGTTCGAGTGTATACACTGCTGCAGTCATTACACTTGGGTTATCCTGCCGTCAGGCGGTTCCCCAGTCGGCCTGAGTTCCAAAGTCTTGGTCCGGCGTCGGTTGCTGTCGCCTCCTCCCTGACATCAGTGTGACAGGGGTATACAAGATGCATCCGACGCCATTTTCTTCAGTTTTTCTTGCCCAAGATGTCAGGTGCCTCTAAATAGGTAGGCAATTCCAATTGCTAATAAAACATACATAAGAAAAGCAAAAAACAACTTACAGCTACCAGCAAATACTCCCCATAGTTAGTAAGGGTAGAAGACATAGGTACGTACCAGCCAGTAAGAGGGGAAGGAGGGAGGGTAACCTGGACTGCAGCAGTGTATACACTCGAACATCTACATTTATGGTAGGTACAAAACTGTACTATGTTCATCGTGTTATACTGCTGCAGTCATTACACTTTGGTAGAATCCCAAAGCTGAGGTAGGGTGGCTGGTTCTATAAGGCATTAGGGGTGGCTATAAGGCCCTGCAGCACTGCAGTGGTGAAGCCAGCTCTGGATTTAGAGTATAGAGGCAGATGGTAATGCTTGGTGAAGGTATGTACAGAACTCCAAGTTGCTGCTTCCAAAATATCCTTGGTGGGTACTCCCCTGAGGTAGGCAGTTGAAGTGGCTGTTGCCCTGGTGGAGTGAGATCTAATGCTGCTAGGTACAGGTTTTCCATGGTATGTGTAGCAGAAACGTATACAATGTCCTAACCATTTTGAAATAGTCCATTTTGAAATGGCTTTTCCCTGTGCTCCTGCAGCATATGCTACCAATAATTGCTCAGATTTTCTGAAAGCTTTGGTTTTGTCCAAGTAGAAGCGTAACTGCCTGTGAATGTCCAAAGAGTGCAGTAGTCTCTCCCCTTTATTCTGTGGTTTAGGATAAAAAGTTGGTAGGTGAATACTTTGATTTAGAGCCACACTGGATACCACCTTTGGCATAAACGTAGGGTTAGTTCTTAAAGACACCCTGTCCTGGTGAAAAATGAGGAAAGGTTCCACTGCCATTAGTGCCTGTAATTCTGAAACTCTTCGCGCTGATGTTATTGCCAGAAGCAGTGCTGTCTTCCAAGAGGTGCATTTTAATTCTGCTGTGTTAGCTGGCTCAAAAGGAGGTAAAGTTAGTTTTTCCAAAACAAAGTTGAGGTCCCAAGTTGGAGTAGGTGCTCTACGGGGTGGTCTTATGTTTTTAGCCCCTCTGAGGTACTGTTTAACAGAGGATTAGAGAAAATTGGTGGATCCGTGTTGTAATGAGCAGAGATGGCAGAGGCGTGGATCTTGATGGACGAGAAGGAGAGGCCTTTGTCCAGCATCTCAGTTAAGTATTGTAGTATCTGAGGAATGTCTGGGACAAGAGGGTCAAGGCTGTGAGCTTGGTTCCAGGCACAGAATCTCTTCCATTTATCCGAATAGGCTTCCCTGGTACTAGGCTTTCTAGCCTCCAGAATGACATCCATAACAGCTTTGGAGAGAGGCATTGCTTGCTTGACTAAGGAATCTTCCATGCAGCTAGGTTTAAGGCCTTTAGCTGGCTGTGTAGTATTTAATTGTTGTGCTGAGTCAGCAGATGTGGGATTTGAGGCAAAATCCAGGGTGGTTCTTGTGCTAAGCTCCTTAAGATTGGGTACCAGTGCTGGCATGGCCAGTCTGGTGCAATCAGGATCATCTTTGGCTCTTCTTGCCTGGCTTTTATGAGTACCTTTGGCAGGAGAGGTAGTGGTGGGAGAGTGTATACTTGTAGGTTCTCCTAGCTGAATGAGAGGGCATCCACTTTCCATGCTTGTGGATGGTAACTCCTTGTGCAGAATTTTTGTAGCTGGCAGTTTATTGGGGATGCAAACAGATCTATGTCCGGGCTCCACCATTTCTGTGCTATCATTCTGAATATTTGTGGATTCAATTCCCATTCGTGGGGATCCATGATGTTTCTGCTTAAGTCATCTGCCAGTGTGTTTCTCTCCTGGCAGGAATTGTGCTTGCAGATGAACATGAAGGTTTATGGCTGTGTTCCACAAGGTCATGGCTTGTCTGCATAGGGGGTAGGAGTGAGTGTCCCCTTGCTTGTTTATGTACCACATAACTGTGGTGTTGTCTGTCTTTAGCAGTAGTTGTCCTGGATGCAGCAGGTCCTTGAAAGCTATAAGAGCATTTTGTACAGCTAGCATCTCTTTTTGACTTGATGTGAAGATGCCTTTGTTCTGCGGGCCACGTGCCCTGAATACATTTGCCTGCCATGTGTGCTCCCCAGGCATAATCTGATGCATCTGTTGTCAGTGTTTGCCTGGCTGTGGGTTGTGTAAAAGGCTGTCCCTTGTTGAGGTGACAAGCTTGAGCCCACCACTGAAACTCCTGTTGAAGGCAAGGGATTAGTGGTATAACTGTTTCCAAACTTTGACAGTGTTGAGACCATACATTCTTTAGGTACCATTGTAGTTTCCTCATATGCAGTCTGGCATATGGAATTAGTAGTATGCAGGATGCCATGTAACCCAAAGCCTGCAGAATTTTTCTTGCAGGGAATTGGGTCTTTGTTGCCATCAATTGAAAGTATTGAGTCAGTTGTCCTTGCTTGTCTGGCATGATATAAGCCATCTGGGCCGTTGGGTTCAAGCTGGCACCCAGGAATATAATTTCTTGTGAGGGCACTAGTTTTGATTTCTTTTCACTTACTGTGTACCCCAGGCAACTTAATAACTTTTGTACAAACGCCAGATGCCTTAGAAGAATGTCCTTGCTCTCTGCTTGAATCAGGCAGTCGTCCAGGTACGGATAAATTTGAATTCCTTTCTGTCTGCAAAATGCAATTACTGGTGCCAGGCACTTTGTGAAGACCCTGGGCGCAGTAGATAAGCCAAAGGGTAGTGCAGAGAATTGTTAGTGCATTGAACCAGCTATGAATCTGAAATATCTTCTGCAGTTTTGTCTGATAGGGACATGCAGGTATGCCTCCTTGAGGTCCAAAGTCACGAGCCAAGCTTTCTTGCCCAGCATGGGAAGAAGCTGCTGTAGTGTCAACATTTTGAATTTCGGAACATCCAGGTAAGGGTTTAGAGATGAAAGATCCAGAAAGGGCCTCCAGGCTTTGTCCTTTCTGGGTACCAGAAAGAGTCTTGAGTAAAATCCTTGTCCTTGCTCCTGTGATGGTACCTTTTGAATAGCTCTCATATCCATGAGTGCTGTAATTTGTTTTTGAGCCTCTGCCCATTGATTTGCTGGCAGATTTGGCATTCCTTTTAACCTTGGCAGAGTGTGAAAGTGGAACCTGTAACCTTGAAAAACAATGTTGAGAACCCATTTGTCTTTGGTGATCATTTGACGATTGTGGTAGAAGAGTGCCAGTTTTCCTCCCAAGGGGGCTGCCAAGAGGGATTTGTTTGGCAGCTGTAGTGGGAAGTCATTGGAGCTGCTTTTTATATGGTTGGGGCCTGTCTTCCCCTTCTTTCTGGCCTGATGCAACCCATTGTCGAGGCCTGTAAGGACCTTGTGTTTGACCTCTACCTCTTGGACGTCTGTATCTTCCCCTTTGAGGTCTGTCTGTACTTGGAAAGGACCAATTCTTAGTTGGCCAGTTTCTGCTAAATCTAGGAGGCTGAACCTGTAAGAAATCCTTCACCATTTGCATAGATTTTGCCTTATCCTCCATTTTCTTTAATACCTCTTCTGCCAAGTGTAGAGAATTGATAGTGCATTGAACCAGCTATGAATCTGAGGTATCTTCTGCAGTTTTGTCTGATAGGGACATGCAGGTATGCCTCCTTGAGGTCCAAAGTCACGATCCAAATAACACATTCTGCTGCAAAGGCGCATCCAATAATTTTGCTTAAAATGATCTGGTAACGTATGTTCTTTTAACCAAGCATGTCTTCTAATGACAGAGCCTGTAACTGCTGCTCTGCAGGAGGCCTCTAGAGAATCAAAACCACATTACAAAGTATGCTTTTCCACTTGTTCAGCTGCATGCAATAAATCCTGCATTTCTTTAAAATTAGGAGGATCTGATTCTGGAGGCATTTTTGTTTTAACTGAGACAGTAAAAACTGCTGATATTTTAGCATGTGAAACTGGCAATTTGAGGCTCTCATTGCTAAAGTTGCAGACGTATATACTTTCTTTCCCCATCTGTCTAATGCTCTGGAGTCTCTGTCAGAGGGAACTGGATTCTTGGCTGATGAGGCCTTAACTCATATGGGTCCCTGAGAAATAGTTTCAGGGTCAGCTACAGGGCTTTTATACAGAAATGTGAGTCAGGGACTCTGTAGTATCTGTCAGGTTTAACAGGGGCTGGAGGTAAGGAATCAGGATTTAAGCTGGATTCAGTATACACATCATCCACAATATCTAACACTGGCGGAATAGCAAGGGGTCTGTGTTGAGGTAATAAAAGGAAGTCTCTGAGCCTTTTCTTGGATTCTGAGTAATCCTGGCCTTCCCAGTGGAAATGCTCCCTCATGGTATGTCGGGTTTCCCCACCAGAGTAGTCCTCAGGCGGTGAGGCTGATGGAATTGATTCCTCAGCATCAGAATCCTCATAAGGGGGTAAAGAGTATCCTAGGTCTGAGGATGAATCAGAAGAGATGGACACCTGGTCGGATGAGTCATAGTCTGCATCCTGTCTAGGCCTTTTATCAGGAGGGGGATGGGACCCCCTGATCAGAGTGATTAGGTCTTCGGCCATTTTGAGCATTTGTTTCTTAGGCATGGAGGCCTGTCCTGAAGAATGCTGTATTTGTTTCTTTGATTTTAAAGGAGGCTTAGACTTAGCTGAGGGTTTAATGCTTAACTGAGTAGGTCTGAAGACACCCTCTGAAGCTGTGGGTTGCTCAGCTACTCCGGATCCCTCTGAAAGGTTAGTCTCGGTAGGCTGAATAACTTGTGCATCCGAAGGCCCAGCCATCTCCATGTGGGAGTCAGAGGTGGCTTGTGGTTCTACAGAAGCGGTCATCAGGGGCTGGGAAGGCGCCTCGCTAAAAACCGGAGAACCGGCAACTGGCCTAGAAGAGGCTTCGTCGTCAGTTTTGGGCCTCGGATGCCTATCCTTGTCTTTGCACTTTTTGTGTATTCCGGTCGTCGGAAGTTCCGACGGCATGGTATAATTGAATTTTCTACCAAAATAATGTCGGGCAAAATCAAACCGACGTTTAATAGTGCGCTTATTAAACCTAGCACAAAACCGACAACCAGTGACGTCGTGGTCTGGGCCTAGGCATGGGATACAATAGGAATGGAAATCCTTATGAGGTATTTGCTTCCCACAAGAAATACAGTTATTAACTTTTACTGACATTGGTCTGAGGCAAGAAAAGTTTCAACGGGTACTTAGCTTTGTAGAAGACTTCAGTTCTGGATTCGGAATGAAAATCTCAGGAGACGGCCGACCGGCACTTGCGAACTGCTTTTGCTTCGGGCACCGCGCGGCAAGAAAGACTGAAGAAAATGGCGTTGGCTGCATCTTATATACCCCTGTCGCACTGACGTCAGGGAGGAGGCGACAGCAACCGACGCCGGACCAAGACTTTGGAACTCAGGCCGACTGGGGAACCGCCTGACGGCAGGATAACCCAAGTGTAATGACTGCAGCAGTGTAACACAATGAACATCTAAGTAGTGTTGATTGTTCCACTCAAAGATACCAGCTGCAACTGTTGACCAAGGTAGTTCAGGAACTGGACTTAGCTGAAGTGGTTCTCTTTGCAAATGTGGTCTAGTACTATTGCATACTGAACAAGAAGAAAGTACTTTATCATGTACTATTGTATACTGAACAAGAAGAAAGTACTTTATCAATGTCTTTTGGTAATGAAGGCTAAAATACTCATTCTCTCTCTTTTCTCCTAGTGGATGCGAAACCTGGGTGACCACGATGCAAAATCTGAATACACTTTTGTAAGGAAGCAGGAACAACAATTTTAGGACCTTTGAAAATAATGCCATCTTCCATCAACAATTCATCTCTGTAAGAAAAATAGGTTTGCACTTCAGGTGGCACACTAGATTGCTTTGACGGCCATTCAACATTAATGTAGTGACTGAGCTTCTGCAAAACTGGATTAGTCTTGAGTGTGATCTCTCAACTCATCAAGTCTAGTGGCAGAAAAATTAAACACCGACATCACATCAAAGTCAAAATTCTCTGCGTCAAGTTGTTCTGTCGTATTTCTGGGCAATCTGGACAGAGCAACTTGCCCTTTGTGTAGACCATTTTGAAATTGTACTTTTGCAATGTGAGCATCTTTCTTTGTAATCACACTGGAGCTGAATACATAGGCTTCTTTAGAATAGTAACTAGAGGTTTATGGCCAATTTCAATCTGAAGAGCTTGACCATAAATATAATCGTGAAACTTGGAACATGCAAATACTACTGCCAAATGCTCCTTCTCAATCTCAGCATACTGCATCTCAGTTTGAGTTAATGTTCTAGATGCACAGGCTACTGGTCTGCCTTCTTGAAGTATAACTGCGCCAAGACCAAATTTTGAAGCATCACATAAAATAGTAACTGGTTTGTTCACATTATTGTATCTTAATGTAAGTGGGGTGGCAACTTTCTGCTTAAAGTCTTCAAATGACTTCTGGTGCTGTTCCAACCAGGATCATGCAACACTTTTGAGCATTAGCTCTTTTAAAGGTGCAGTCAACTCACTGAAGTCTGGTACAAACTTGCCTAAATAGTTGACCATAGCTAGAGAACATTGTAGTGCTTGTACATTACCTGGTGCTGACATATCAAGAATAGCTGCTTGTTTGGTCGGGTCTGCTCTCAAGCCTGCATTCGTAAACAAATTACCTAAGTAGGACACTTCTGGAAGTCTGAATTTGCACTTCAGCGGCTTGACCTTCAAGTTTACTTCATGTGCTCTATCTAGAATTTCTTAAGGCTTCTGTCATGCTCGGCTTCACTACTGCCTCCAACCAATAAATCGTCTACTATTATGGCACAAGCATAACCCGAAAAAATTTGTTCCATTGCATGCTGAAAGACTTCACTTGCAGAATTTATTTCAAAAGGCATCCTTAGGAATCTGTATCTGCCAAACGGAGTACCAAAAGTAGTTAGAAATGAAGATTTGTGCTCAAGCATCACTTGTCAAAATGAACTCTTTGCATCCAAGACTGAAAAAACAGTGGTATTCGATATTAAAGCTGCAACCTCTTCGACTGTATGCACTGGATGATACGGTCTCTTTAATACTTTGTTCAAAATCTCTTGGGTCAATACATATCCTGACTTCGTCTGAGCCTTTTTTGTGAGCTACCATAGACGACACCCATTCAGTTGGTTCTGTGACTTGACAAATCACACCATGCTGTACCATTTTATCCAACTGTGCCTTAGCTTTATCCTGCATCGTTATCTGAACTCTTCTTGCTGGTCTGACTACTGGAGTGACCTCTAGGTCTAACTTCATGGAATACACAACTGGAAGCTTGCCTAAGTTGTCATCGAAAAAAATCAGCATACTCTGGGAAAATGGCTTCAGAAAAATTAGAACTCGGAAATACACTTACATGATGAACTTCTTTAGCAAAAGAAAGCAGATTCATTCTTAAACTACCTTTGAGATCCAACAAAGATTGCACTGGTCTTCGGACTACAAAGAATAACAAGTTCTAACAGGTCTTGGCCAAATAACATGTAAGCATCACTGAAGCTTTCGTTTGAATTTCTTCACCTCCATAAGCAACAAATCTTGCAGTACTAGCTACACTGAATAGTTCATTAGTTCTCACTTCAGCAAATGTGTCTGCTTATATAACATTACACTTTGAACCAGTGTCCACTTTAAGCTCTGTGGATCTTCCATTAATCTGGACAGTACAGAACACTTCACTCCTTGTTAAATTCACTGCATCATCTCTTTCATCATGTACTGATACACCATCTACATAGAAAGCTGTCTGCTTTGGCTCTACTTGATCAACTTGATTGTGCGACCTTTCTCTACAACTGTGTGAGGCTTACTTGATTTGCAAAACTTTTGGAAATGGTTCCATTTTTTATACTTGTGACATTGCTGACCACATCCAAGCACCTCTCTTTTAGACTCATGATTTGCACCACAAATGCTTCAGTTTACAATAAAGCTAGACTTGGGTTTTGC
Organism: Protopterus annectens; assembly: GCF_019279795.1. Classification (NCBI taxonomy): domain Eukaryota; kingdom Metazoa; phylum Chordata; order Ceratodontiformes; family Protopteridae; genus Protopterus; species Protopterus annectens. The sequence goes on along the minus strand of NC_056748.1, from coordinate 1,160,603,970 downwards.
CGATTGATGCTTGTACTGCACTGAGCTGGAGCAAACTCCTTTCTTAGAACCTACTGGAAAACCACACATCTTCCCTGGAAACCCTGTAGCTGACACATGTTTGGGCCTGCTTTTATTCGCCACGTGTTGCATGCTACCTAGATTTGCTCTGGAGCCAACTGGACCCATGCTCTTGTCACTCGCAAGCATACTCGTGTCTTTTTCTGTCACCTCATGGATTTGACAAATTTCTATGGCTTTGCTCAACGTTAAATCACTGTCACGAAGTAAAATCTTTCTCACAGCAGCACTGTTAATACCATACACAAGCCTGTCCTTTATCAACTCATCTTTTAAGTTACCAAACCAACACGTTTTAGCTGTTTCTCAGGTCAGTTATATAAGCTGCAAATGTTGCCCCTGGTTTCTGACCTCTTGTGTAAAACAAATGCCTCTCTAATGTAACTTTTGTCTGGGGGTTAAACATTTCTCTGAACTTGCGTTTCAAACACTCTGGGTCTTCCCTTGATTCAGCTTGTACAACAACATGATGGTTTTCACCTTCTCCTTCATATACTGCAGGTGCATACACAAATGAACACTCTCTTTCTATAGCCTCTAACACAGCTAGGTTTAGCAAAATGAATGCCCTGGTGTGTGCGGGTCTATATTACAATGTCAAACTCACACTCTGAACGTTGTAATATTGAACCTAAATGTTTGAAATATGTAAATAGCGAAGCCACGGCACACCGATTTTTTGGGGGAAAAAATCGGTGGGCCATTTTTGAGGTTTTGGTATTTCCTCCACTGTGGTGCGATCTCAGAGTTGGTATATTTAAGTAGGGGGGTGTGTAAGTGTTTTTTTTTTTTTTTTTTTTTGTACCAGAACAGCGATTTTTGTGTTTTTGTAATTGTTGGGTTTTGAACTTCATGATTCGATATTACATCGTTCGAACCCCTGTCAGTTCGATGCCAGACAGATGCGTGCATCTCTATCTGCAATGTACTTCGCCATTTTCTTTGTTTGGTCAGGGGGAAGTTTCTTTACTCACCAGTGGGAGTGGGGAGTACTGAGCTGCCTGTTTGTCCTCAGAGGAGTGGTTTAAGACAGTAACTTGTAGTTCAGTGGCCATTTTGGGTCATTTCCTGCCTTTTCCAGCCCCCTGCTATAAAGCACGCTTTAGCTGAGTTGCCACTAGAGCAGCATCGGCAGCCGGTTTAACAAGGTTAAACTTTTTCTGGCTCCATAAAGTCTGTTCTTCATTTTTCCCTTAGAACTGCTCTACTAGTAACCTAAACAGTATATCCCTTGACTAAAAAGTGCAGCACTTGTTCCTAAAAGTTTTTTTTTTCTCAAAAAAAAAAAAAAAAAAAAAGCTCAGCACTTGTCACTTCTATATTATACAAAGTCCCTCACTTGCGAAACCCCCCCAGGAGTACCCACTTCCTTACCAAGTCCTCTCTTATTCAGTCTCATACCTAACTTCTTAATTTTTATAGCATGTCGAAGGGCCAGATGCTGGCGTCCTCTCCTGCCCAGTTGGTGAATCTGGGAATATTGAGGCAATGTTATAATTGCCTCATGTACACAGACAACCCTCTCCTCCTCCCACATAACACAAATACTTGCGAGAGATGCAGCTATTTAGCCAAACTGGAGGCTGAGCTCTCTCAACTCAGGACTGGCAAGACCAGACAGGAGGAGAAGGCAACTACACACACCACAAAACCAGCCTCACATAATGCTACCAACACCACTGAATCAAACACATAAACACACAAAGACATACTCGGAGGCTCTGAGTAAAAATTTACCTAAACAGCAGAGGCCTCCAAAGCAGACACCCAAACAACTGCTACCTCAAGACACCCCACAAGCAACACATAAACCACAAAATCAGTGTGCAAAGCAGTCACAGCCCTTAAGGCCAAATACAACACCAAACATACTTGTCATAGGTGACTCCATAGTCAGACACACTGACGTCCCACTCACCAGGCTGAACAAGGAGAGGGTTACAGTAAGCTGCCTATCGGGCGCTAGAATCCGCCACATAACACAAGCACTCGGGTCACTCCATGGCAAGTACAAATATGACACAGTCATTGTCCATGCTAGTGTGAACGACCTGAGACGTACCTCCCTGGACTACATGAAAAGAAACATAGAGGAGCTCTCTGATTATGTAGCCCAGGCAAGTATGACCCTGACCCTGAGCAGTATCCTTCCTTCACCAAGAATGATGCCACAATATAGAGACAAGATGATCAGCTTTAACAATTGGCTTAATGTCTGGTGTCATTCAAAGGGGATCCAGTGTCTGTCTGCCTGGGATGACATGCTTGACAAGCCACGCTGCTTCGCAAGGGACGGCTTGCACCTGTCACCCCTGGGATTCTGGATATTGGCTAAGGCACTTGCCACCCCCATAGTGCCTTTTTTAGGCAAGGCTCAAATTCTAAACCTACCACTCTAGAAAACAAAAATGGGAAGAAACTGAGGGTAATGCTGCTTAATGCCAGAAGTCTAAATCTCAAAATGCACGCACTCGAGGCCCTTCTCAGTATGGAGAACATCGATGTCTGTGCTGTAACTGAAACCTGGTTCAAGGCTCCTGAGAGCACCCCGCACTATTAGGTTTTACCTCATATCATGCGTTCCGCCCCAAAACCCGGACCACACCACAAAGGAGGGGTGTATCCATATTCATAAAGGATACCCACACCTCCAGGTTGGTGGCAACGCATTTAAGCTCGGAAACCATCCAGGTGCAACTAACCATAGGCAAAACTGCTCTACAAATTGTAGCATGCTACAGGCCACCCTCTCAAACTCAGGAACCCCACACAGCCTTCCTGAAGACACTGGAGGGTATAAATGTATCTCCAAACACCATCATATTGGGTGACTTCAACTACCCGAATATAGACTGGGAACATTACTTAAGCCCTAACTTTCTAGCCCAACGGTTCCTGGAGTTCATAAATTCAAATGCCATGGAACAGCTAGTCACTGTTCCCACGAGAGGAGAAAATATACTAGATCTCATTATCACAAACATGGGACAAAATGCTCCACACCGGAAGTATATCCCTCATTGGTGAGATCTGATCATAAACTAATCTCACTGGAAATCCACATCCCACCCCCACCCCAAACAAAAAAGACCACAGTGAAGAACTTCTCTAAAGCAAACTTCACACTACTCAAGACTGGTGTGGTATCCTTCAAGGCCCCTGAGCCAGTGGAAACCACAACCCAAGCTGCGGAAGCCCTTACAAATGCCTTCTATGAACACCTCCAGGACTGCATGGATCAGGCAATCCCAAATAAAATCAAGACTCTTTCCACAAAGGGCAAACGTCCAGTCTGGTGGACCCCAGCCATTAACAAACTTTACAATAGGAGGAGAAAGCTATTACATGATAGAACAAAACCATAAAAGGGAAGTCACCCCTGATCATTATTAGTAAAAAAATACGAGCACTCATAAAATCAACTAAGGCCAATTTTGAGAGAAAAATTGCAATGGATTCAAAGGACAATCATAAGGCCTTTTTCAGCTATGTTAGGAACCTGGGTGGAAACTCCCAGATATGCTCAGAATTAGTCCAAAATGATACAAAAATCACTGAACCCACAGACATTGCCAACATACTGGCAGACAGGTTCAGTGCAAACGTCTCCCCCCCTAAAGGAGAGATAACTATCCCAGCGGAGTGTAGCCTCCCAGACATCTCAAATGCGCAGGTGAAAGCTGCTCTCTCTAAAGCTAAAAACACAGCATCAATGGGACCGGATGGTGTCCCCGGCTGTGTGCTACACGAGCTAAATGAGGAATTAAACCCGCACATAAGGCAGCTGTTTAATCTCAGCCTTACCACAGGATACGTGCCCAAGGAGTGGCGTACGGCAACTGTGGTCCCACTCCACAAAGGCAGTACCTCTACGGACCCTTGTAATTACCACCCCATAAGCTTAACAAGTCTAGTCTGCAAAGCTATGGAGAGGATCATAATGGAGCTCATAAACAAAGATATCGGGGACTTGCAGACATTGGACCCGACCCAGTTTGGCTTCGTCAAGGGCAGATCATGCCTTCTGAACTTGGTCGACTTCTTCGAAACAGTCACCAAGGCCATTGATGAGGGAAAGGCAGTCCATACAGCCTACCTTGACCTTGCAAAGGCTTTCGACACAATACCCCACTCGGGTATTGTAGAAAAACTTACCAGCTTAAATGTAAACCCATATGTCACAAGATAGGTTGCAAACTGGCTTAAGGACAGAACCCACAGGGTTAGAGTTGCTGGCGCTATGTCAGACTCCAAGCCGGTCACAAGTGGTGTCCCACAGGGCTCGGTCCTTGGCCCCCTATTGTTTGGCATATACTTCTCAGAAGTACAGGCCAACATGGGAGGACTTTGGCTGACAAAGTTTGCAGATGACTGCAAACTGGGCGCCATAGTGGAAAGTGCATCGGACACGGATATCCTTCAGAAGGGATCACAGAAACAGATAGCTGGTGCCAGATCCATGGCCTGAAGTTAAACGCTAAAAAATGTGTAGTCATACCCTTCGGGAAAAACAAGGTAACCCCAAGCTACCATATAGGTGGCAATCCACTAAGCACAGAAGAGGTTATCAGGGACCTGGGGACCCAGGTTGACAGTGGCCTTTCTTTTGACACTCACATTGCTAAAGTGGTTAGAAAGACCTTCTACATTGCCCACCTGATCATGAAGGGATTCACATCCAGATCTAGTGAGGTCATTGTTCCCCTGTACTCTTCACTTATCAGACCAATGATCGAGTACAACGCCCCATTCGGGATGTATCTCACCTGACATCTGCAGCAATTGGAGAGACCCCAAAAGTTCCTCACCAAAAGGATAAAGGGACTCCAAAATCTGTCATATGCTGCCAGATTGAAGAAACTCCAGCTCTATTCAGTCGCATACCGTCTGCTCAGAGGTGACATGTGCCTGACATACAAGGCCATGTCCAACCCAGAATTAATGGACATGCTCCACCTCAAAAAATCCGAATCCACCAAAACCACTAGAGCAAGCGACTTAAACCTTAGCACGGATATAAATAGGACGTGCTGGAGGGATAGATTTATCACTCAGAGACTCCCTATGCTGTGGAATAAAATCCCGGTCCATGTGAGGCAGAGCACCTCGCTGGATCTGTTCAAGAGAAATCTTGACCTGTGGATGGGAGATCGTAGGTTTACCCCGGGAATCATCTCTGTGTCACTGCTGGACAGAGGCACAACAAACTAATGGGCACAGTATTTTTTCATATAAGGGGTGGCGTAAGCCACAAAACTTTGGGCTAGGCTTATAAATGCCTTAGGGCAGATAGCCTAGTATAAACCTATGAACCTATAAGCTGTTTGTATACAAATATTGTACTCTTGCTCAAATATTCTCCAATTTCTCTGCAATTTTCTGATCAAATACAATACAAGTGGTAGGGGTTTTCAAAATTCGATTGCCATATTAACACATACCAGTGAAGGGTTTTGCAAATAAGCACAGACATACACACATGCCATGGAAACATATGCCAGTATTTGTAATTCTGTCCAATGCCTTTGTGCTTCTGAATTTTTATCTCTTTAGGGCTTTATGAAATTATCCTAATGGATAAACTCGCAGTACCTTTGAATAACTGGACTTTGCAAAATAAACTTCTTGGGCGTTTTAACACTCTTGCAATATCGTTTGGAAGGCTAAATGTCATTTATCATCATTTTGCCAAAATAATTTATCATCATTTTAAGAAACATCTCAAATAACTTTACGATGGAAGTGAAACAAATTCTTGGGCACTGTTATACTCTTGTAATATTGTTTTGCAAGAAATCACCTCTTACCAGTACAAGAAACATATCAAATAACTGCACAATACAAATAAACTGGACCTCTCCTGCCCAAAACTCAATAACGTTTCAAAGTAATAGCACTTGTGAATAACTGCACACAGCACACTGAAATGTCCACAAAATGGCGGTACCTTGTTAGGCAACTCTTTACAGAACAAGCAGCACTCTTTAATGGTGGCACTTTGCAAACAGACACACCCAGCATAAGAAACTTTTCGAAATGACTATACTTTGACTGTATTTCACAAAATAGTTGCACTGTGCACACAATAAACTCTTCAAAATACATGCACAGTAATGAGTACATACTTTAAGCACTTTTACACACATGGAGATACTTCGGATAACTTTAGTTATGCTCTTGATACAATATGAAGCCATAGTTATGCCAAAACACATGCAGTCGCTTTGCTTAATGTACCCTTTCTGCTTTTACTATGTTCGTTTTACTCATTTAAGCCCTTTTCATGCCCAATGTACCTTTCTTGTGCTCGTTTTACTCTAAACATGCCCAGTTTTGCTTTAAGCACACTCAGTTTGCTTTAAACATGCTCATTTTATCTTTAAACATGCTTGTTTTGCATTTACTGTTAATCGTTTCATCAAATACCTTTATTCTGAACATTTCTTTTAGTTAAACGTTTTGTGCCTTCTGCTTGCTCACTAATACAGTTCGTGCCTTGTGATGCCCCGTTTTATCTCTTTTATCAACTTAACAGTTTGTGCTACTTCTCATTACCTTTGATTCTTCTTCTCTAGCTCTGTTTGTGCTCGTTTCTCTTGCTTTTACCTTCACTGTCATCTCTATACCTCATACCTCCTGGTTCTGACACCATGTAGCTCTCCTACTTTGGACACAATAGAAGAGTCTTTGTGGGTTCTGTTCAAGCAGCTTTATTTTATACAAACAAATCACTATAGAAGTTTACTGACTAACTTAAGGAACCTAAATACAAACGAACAACTGTGATCATGCATGCTATCACTCTGGCTGCTCTTACAAAATGGCACAGGGAGTGCACGTCTGGCATTTTTATATGCACGTATAGCCTTGACATGCTTCTTAAAGATACAGCACACTTCACTTGTACTCTGATCTACACTTGGGTTATTAAGCCTGGGAGTTTTCCTATTGTCATATACACTGCCTGTATCTTTTTTATCTTGAAACTTCAGTCATTATGCCTGGGAATTTTAATACTGTCATTTCATTCTAAATTTAGATTTGCTTGTAGCAAATCATCTCTGTATACACTGTATGCCAGAAATAACTTTCCCCTCAGGTATCAATAGTGAACTGTAAAAGGTTTTAATTTTTGATATCTAACATTACATCTGTAATCTCTGAAAAGAGTTTATTTCCTTCATAATTTTTTGCACTGATTTGAATTTTCATTTTCCTTTACTGTAAATACAGATATTATTATATTCCAAGATGTTTTATAAAACTCAGCCGTATATTTTGGTTTTTTTAACAAGATGGTTTTATTAACAGACTTGTCTCATTTCTTTCATCTCTACTTGATTAATATGATTTGTAAACAGCCATCTATTATTTCGACATCTTTGTACTCACATACGTTTTTCTAATGGTACACTTTGTAATAATGATGGCTGTTTTAGTATCTTTTCACCTAAATACATGATTTTACATTTATACAACTGACAGCGGTCTCAATTCATATTACTCACAGATATTTAAAGGTTTCCAAAACTTGTTTCATCACGTGGGACCTTATCCCTCCTCCCTTATTATGACCAGAAAGAGCCATTTTCATACTACTATTTATTTCTCATCACAAAATTAGTCAAATATTTTGTTTATTCTGATAGTCTAGAGCAAAATGCTGTTTAGGACAACAAAATACAATTTTTGCTCTCCTGTGGTCAGCTACTTGCCTCCTGGATAGTGTTGACTACCTCGGTCTGGAGCCTAGCTTGAAGATTTCTGGTTCTGGGATCTCTCTCTAGCTAAGCTATGGAACCCTTGAACAGTTTTATTACAGCTGACTTCTTTGCTCACTCATACTGCCACTGTTTACGTGTGACCTTACTTTCCTGCTTTTACTTTATTGACCTTCATGGACCGGCCTGGATACCTTTCTGATCCTGCAAATGCTGCTTTTATTAATACTCTTCCAGTTTGACTTTTTAATGACTTTCTAGTGAATGACTTACAGAATTGTGATTGCTACACAAAACAGTGATAACAAATCCTTGGAAATACTCAAACATAAAGCACACTTGAAATGGAGAAATTATCACAAACAAAAGTTTTTTTGGGGGGATGGAGAAAAACCCCTCCCCTCCTTGCAATTCTGTTAACAGGCATGTTTTGTTTGTTGTCCTAACTTTACACTCATTTTTTTCTAGGTTTGTCTAGTTTTTTGTCTTTTCTTTTTTAACTATTATGCAGGTTATCATACATCTGACTATAATCATAGCGGATTTCATTTCTCCATGGACCATTTCTTTTGCTCATGTCTTGCATTTGAACTCCTCACTGTCTCAATGCTTTGGGTTATCTGCCAAGATAAACCAGTAATGGCCAGCTATGTAAAGCTCAGACACTCCTCCCTCTCTTCTTGTGACAGCCAATCAGCTGAACATATCCTAACACGGAAGCCTTCAGCTGTGACAGGAAGTGAGTGCGCAAGCTTTTTCAACTCCACAAAGGAGAGGAAAGCAAATTAAGCCACAATCATCTAGCAAGAGTAAATTCATATCTAATTACAATACCATAAAAAAAAACAAATCCAACAACTGAATCAAAGAGGTTGAAACCCACCTCAACTATGTACAATCTGGGGGATGGTGGGTGGGTGTTGCCACTAAGGCAATAAGGAATTTGACCATCTACTGTCACAGGTAAGTAGGACTTATGCAATTCTACTATATTCATCACTCAGTGGCATTTTGGGTAGTTTCCCAAAAGCTTACCCTACCTGGGATGTGGAAGGACAAGGATCCAGAAGCCCCTGGAAAATGGTACTAGCAAACCCTGCTCTGGACCTTGAAAAAGAATCCAGTTTCTACTGCTTTGTGAAGGTATGAACAGAGGACTAGGTTGCTACCTCTAGAATGCTAGTAGAATTTCACCCCTTTCCAATATATTATTGGAGAGGATAAGGCCCTAGTCAAGTGAGAACCTTATCTGGAAGGAATTTACTATGGTGGAAGTAACAGAAGACAATTGCAGAGACAGCCATCATGCAACAGTTGTTCAGCATTCCTAAAGGGCTTTTTCTGTCAAGTTAGTACCCAAGCTGCCTGTGAACATACAAGGTAATTAGAATCTTCTTCTTCCTTAAGATCAGGATAGAACACTGGGAAATTGATGGCTTGATTCAAGGCAAATTCAGAAACAGCTTTAGGCAAGAATGATGGATTAGTACACAACACAACCCTGCCTTTGTGAAAAATCAGATAGAGCTGGCCCACCATTAGAGTCTGCAGCTCAGAGACTCGCCTTGCAGTTGTCAGGGCAATGAGTTAAAAATGTTATGTATAATGAATTGTAAATCAGCCAGAAAGGCAAGTTCAGAAGGAGGTAAGGTCAATTTTTCAGGGGCAAAGTTGAAATCCCAGGGAGGAAGAATTTGATTTTGAGGGTTATCATGTGCAATATTTCTTTCATAAACTGATCACAAAAAGAGACAAAAGAAGTGGATCCATGGGCAGGCAAGTTGAGATGGCCACAAGATACACTTTGGAAGAAGCATATGACGAACCATCTGTAAACAGCTCACCCAAATATTTCAAAATCAGAAGGATCAAAACCCTTTTGGGCCCTCTGTTATTGGCTAGGTACCACCTACAAAAGCTCTCTCACTTGTAAACATAAGATTTTTCTAGTTGCACATTTTCTTGCCTCCTTAAAACACCTGCTCCACATCCTCAAAGAAGAAGTGCCTACAAGGTATAAAAAAATAATCATCCAGGCTGAAAGGTTGTAAATGCTCTAAGCTGGGGTGTATCACTCACCCCTGATGTTGTGTGAACAGATCTAGTCATTGAAGAAGCTTGTGGCAATTGCCTTTGACTAATTCCACTAAAAGGAAGAATGAACTTTACCTGCACCAAAAAGGGGGTTACCACAATAATCTTTGGTAATTCTTTCTGAATTTTTAGAAGTACTTTGAGAATCACCGGAAAGGATGGAGGAGGTATTTAAGTTTCAAGGAAGGCTGCAAGCATGTCTTGAAAACAGATTTTTTTCAGATGTCTGATTTGAAAGGAGGTAAACTGCTCTACTTGAAGTGTTCCCCACATTTGGATCAAGTCCTAGAAGACCTCAACATGGAGCTTCCAGACATAAAGGTCTGTCCAAGATCTGCTTCAGCTGTCTGTCACTGTGTTTTGCTCTGACAGAATGCACGAGGCCTGAAGAGTCAGGGAATATGGTAGAGCCAGCCTCCAGACCGTTACTGCCAACTTACAAACAGGGTATGATCTTGTACCTCCTTGCTTGTTCAAGTACCACGTCACAGCAGTGATGCTTGTGACAACTAGAAGATGACCTGGAGTGGTGGTGAAGAACTTATAAGGCATGAATCACTGTTGACATCCCTTTCACATTTATGTGCTTTGAGATGTCATGGGCACCCCCACAAGACGTGTACTTGAACTCCCATGGACATTGCTTCCCCGCAAAATCTGAAGAATCCATCTAGACAGACTGGACTGGGGTCTGGAAAGAGAGAAAAAGGAGTCCTGGATTCAGAGATATTTGATCCCTCCACCACTGTAGTTCCAGTCTCATAAATCCCAGTACTGGAAATCCAAGGGATGAAATTGCTGGGTCCAACAATTTTTCAAGTGCGACTGAATTTTTCTCATGTGTAGTCTGGCTAGTGGTATCATAAGGATCACCAATACCAAGAGGTCTAGAATTTTAAGGAACTCTCTTGCTGAGGCCATGTCTGGAAGACAGAAATCCATGAAAATGCCCTGATAAGTCAGAATTTTGACTTCTGGCAAGAAGGCTTTCCTTTTTACTGAGTCATCCTAGAACAAGAATTCACTGACAGGGTACAAGGAAGGACTTCTCATGGTTCAATTTAAGCCCATGTGGGAAGAGAGAGAAGTGACCTTGCCTAACGACTCAAAGCACCTGGATAAACAATCTACACAAATGAGGAAGTTGTCTAAATAAGGAAAATTGGAATGCCTATGCTTCTGCAGTAGGCAGTGACTAGGGGCTAGACACTTTGTAAAGGCTAAAGGTACACAGATAGCCCAATGGACAATGAAAAAGACTGATCAAGTCAGCCAGACACAGCACATCTCAAAAGTTTCCAGAAACTGGGACCAATAGGAATATGATGATAAGCATCCTTGAGATCTAGAGTCACCATGAAACAGTGGTTTGGAAGCAATGCTAAGGCGGACTACAAGATGAATATTATTCTGACTTATCAGGGCATTTTCTTGGATTTCTGTCTTCCAGACATGGCCTCAGCAAGAGAGTTCCTTAAAATTCTAGACCTCTTGGTATTGGTGATCCTTATGATACTACACGTGAGAAAAATTCAGTCGCCCTCGGCCTCCAACAAACCAATCAACAAACCCCACAAAAATTCTGGAGTGGGATAAACAAACTTCTTCAACCAGGCCACACCACCACTCCAAACCCAACCGGTTTCAATAGTAACAACTCCAACCTGATCCCTGATGCCTTTAATAACTACTTTACAGAAGCCATTCAAACCCTGGCCAATTCCTTACCTCCTCTCACTGCTTCTCAATGAAATATCTGCAATACTTCTTTACCTACCTTTCAAATACAACCTGTATCTACATCTTTCATCTGTAAGCTACTTCAAAAATTGAAGCCTTGCACCTCTTCTGCTGACAAACTCCCATCTGAATACCTAAAAATAGCCGTTAAAGCCGTAGACTATCCCATCTCTATCCTTATTAACAGATCTATCTCTGAGGGCAAAATCCCTGCTCTATGGAAGATATCCCATATCATCCCTCTACATAAAGGAGGTCAAACTACTGGGCTATCTAACTATCGCCCTATTGCCCTACTGTCCCCATTAGCTAAGATAATGGAAAAATGTATTCACAAACAGCTACTCAACCACTTATTACAAAATAACCTACTAGCAAACTGCCAACATGGTTTAAGGCCTTTCCACAGTACATCAGCTGCCCTTCTATCCTTTACTGACTCCATAAATAAAAATCGTAACAATAACTCATATTCCTCTGCATTACTTATTGACCTGTCAAAAGCCTTTGACATGGTTAACCACAACCTACTGCTAGACAAACTAAAGGCTCACTCTCTAGATCCTCAAGCCATACAATGGTTTAGATCTTATCTGGAAAATAGACAGCAAGCAGTACTTTGGCATAACATCCTGTCTTCACTACTACCAGTAAAAATTGGAGCACCCCAGGGCTCTATCTTAGGTCCCCTACTCTCCTCCTTATTTATTAACAACTTACATACTAACATACCCCAAGCCACCTGTATTCAGTATGCAGATGACTCCACCTTAATCTGTACAGCCAAGAGTATAACCTCTCTCCACTCTCTCACCCAAACTGTTTTTAAGAAGGTTGAAGACTGGTTTATGCAACACTGCCTCCTCCTAAATCCCAAAAAAAACAAAACTACTACTCTTTACTCCTACTCATAAATCACCTGTTCCTTCCTTCTCTATAACCTCTAACAATGGTACCAACATTACCCCAGAGACTACAACCCGCCTACTTGGTGTAACTATTGATAATCAACTCAACTATGACGTACACATTAACTCAACTATTAAGTCTGTCAACAAAAAACTTGGCACCCTCTATAGAATAAAACCCTTTCTTACCCCTCCTGCAAGAAAAACAATTGCCCAGACTCACCTCATTTCCACCCTTTTCTATGCCTCTATTATATACACCAACCTAACCAAAAACAACCTCTCTAAACTCTCTACCTGTTATAATAGCATAAATAGATTCATCACAAGCTCCCCCTTTAAAACTCACCACTGCCTTAACCTCAAACAGTTTGGCTGGCTAGAACTTAATAACCACATACTCCATCAACAACTACTTATTACTCAAAAGATCCTATACCACCCTAATAATACCCCTATCCTCACTAATCTTATTACACCTTATACGAATCTACCTACACTACGCTCTGCTAACAAACTTCTAGTCTCCTCTAATAAAGCTAACAACAAAGCTGGGGATTCACTCTTCTCAAACACTGCAGGAAAATTCTGGAATCAGCTTCCTGCTGACTTAACTTCCCTTGCTTCTACTTCTCTTTTTAAAAAAACATCTTAAAGAACATCTCAAAGCTCACTGGCTCTGTCCATGCACTAACCCAGATTGACATCTTTTCTCACTTCTATCCATAACCCTATACACGACTACTATAACCTCTACCTCCAAATTGACTTACTACTATTGACTCTTACTCAGGAATTTTAGAATATATATATTCTTTTCCCTTTTCTAAGACTTGCTTATACCTTCTATTGTGAGTTGTAGAATTGTTTAGTTTAATTTCCACTAAAAGTGTTTAGTTTTACAAATTTATTTTATAACTGTTCTCTATCAGAGTGCTAACTCTGTATTGTACTTCTCATAGTTATATGCATTGTTAAATTTCCCTTTTTTTTCCTTGGAGATTTTCTCCCCGGGCCTCTACTGAAAATGGACATATATCCAGCTAGACTAGCCCGGTCAACAAATGTAAAATAAATAAATATCTTGAACTTCAGAACTTTTACTAAGGTGTTTACAAAGACAAATCTAGGACAGGTCTCCAGAAATGCTCCTTTTTGGGTACCAAAAAGATTTTGGAGGAAAATCCTTTGCCTTTGTGTATTGCCGGCAATGGTGCTACCATGTGATGGAGCACTAGAAGAAACTACTCTGTCTGGTCTCAAGCGACTGGGGGAATTCCTCTGAAAGGGGGAGGATTTTATATCCAATGCCAAGTACATCCCCTGAGAATTAGTCTCAGAACCCATTTGTCTTTGACTATTGATGGCCAAGCTGCAGGGTTGACAGGCAGCCTGGGGAAAGGAGAAACAGAAGGAAGGACAAGAGGAGGGTACAGGTGCTCTGTGACTCAGTATAATCATTCCTTTCTAGGGGCTGATCCTTTTTCAGAAAGGAACCCCTCTTGTTTGGTTTCAAAGAATTACTTTCCTGCATTTTCCTTTTGGATCCCAAACTTGTTTGGCTGAGATTTTTGTTTGTTCTGCCAAATGAAGGAAGACACCTTGCTTGAGATCATCTTGGGTACATGAAACATCCTAAACACCCCATGCATTAAATTTTCTCTATCATCCCCGTCTGAGAATTTATGTAACATGGGGCCCAAACACCCATTCAGAACTTAAAGGTGCATTCAAAAGTTCTGCATTTAAATTATCAGAGGTTCTGATTACATGACCAAGCATACAGTCTTACTACAACACAAGAAGCAGCATTTCTTGAGAGTGTATCTGTACATTCAATTACACCTCTCAAAGCACATTTTGAAACCGGAGTCAAATCAGAAATAATTTCATTCATATAAGACCTTTGCTCTGCAGATAAGGATGCAGCAAAATCCTTCAAAATGTAAGCACTTTAAAATAAATTTTCTCATATAACCTTGATAATTAATATTCTAAAAACTAGATTACTAGAAAGAGACACTCTTTAGCCGTGAAGAGCTAACCATTTTTTCTCTTTATCAAGGGGTGATGGGCTTTTTATTTGAGCAGGCAGATGGGCTAGCAGTCAAATGAGAAGAGACCGGTTATATCTGAGGAGATCCTATATTTTCTCTGAGGCTTTTTAGGGACTGTTAGAATAGACACTGCTATCCTCCAGACAGCTCTATAAAAATCGTCAAAGTCTGGTAAGAGAGGTGAGATAGACACAGAATTAAGCATCTTGTCCTCTACAAGCTCATATACTGTGCCTAACTCTGAGGTAGTTACTAACTGCTCCCAAACAAAAAAAAACGCTACATCTAGCATCTCAAGAAAAGTGAGCATTTGTTTACCATAAGTTCACCTTCACCTTGAGAATAATCAGAGTGACTGGATTCAGTCAAGTAGGAAATCACCATTGTCCACATAAGATTTCACATCATTCTCTATAAAAGAAAGGTCTCTACACAAACTAGCACTAGAGCCATATAAGAGAACAGAACCACCATAATTAGCTGTCTGCAGAAAACTCATAGTCAAGGAAATCAAATTACAAATTACAAACTGCTATAATCTGATTTTCAACTGTCTGGTGAAGCTTCTGTTTCTTTTTCTTGCAAACTCACTACTAGATAAAATATATGGGAAAATAGAATGTCTGGTAAGGCGTCTCTTACCCAAGACTATGCCGGCACCTAATGGGGCTGGTTGTCTCATACCTGCGACAAATACTGGAAGAGCACTGGAGACTGTGACTAACCTCCATTCTATAGTGGCCATCAAAATTACACTACAGGGAGATGGGGCAAAGGGTCTACTGGCCGAGCAGTGGCCCCAGCAGAATCACTAACCATAGACCAAGGCATATTTGTACTTTGTTTTTTCTTTTTAGGAGCAACTGGATTTGATGGGGGAGTATCAGAGTTAGGATCCATTAAGTCAGTGGGGAGAGAACACCAGCCAGAGTAATAAACTGCCAGTACTGCATAATTACTTCCAGCTTCAAGCAGTATCTATGTCCCCATACAACTAAATTCTAGTCAAACTGTGCAATTATCACAAAAACAGTTTTCAGAATTGTTTTACAGTGCCAGAAGTTAAAAAGATTTCCAGTACACAAAGTCCAAACACCAAAATAACCAATGTGCCAAAACAGTGTTAAAAATTTGGTCCCCAAACTATGTTAAACTGCCATAAAGTAACATTTAAAAGCAATTTAAAAAAAAAGATACGTACTCACCACATCATTAGATCCATGATGTCCTTTATCTCTCTGGTTCAACCTGTAGAATATCAGATCTGACTTGGATCCGAGACCAGCCATATCCAAAAGACTTCAGCTCACCGACCTCTGCCTCTTCTATCAGCAATGTCTCGCTCAACTAAGAATACCTCACATCGAGTCTGCCTCTCTCTGCCTCAACATACAAAATGCCATCCTAAAACAAATACACCAATGACCCCACAAAAAAGGTAAAACAACCTCTACAACTTGGATATCTTATGAAGAAAGACTTGCCAATCAGACAGGCTGGGGCCGGAGGAAAGAAGAAAGACAACACAGATCTACTGTTAAAGTGAGTAAATAACTTTTGTACTCTATGTTGTCTTTTCCGTCTGGATGCATCCTGCTGGACAGAGTCTCCAGTCATGTAATACCCTCAGGAGGTTCTACAGAAAAATATTATGCAATATGGTGGAACCAAAGAAAGCCCAAAATCTCAAATGAATGTCCAGCTTGCAGTGGGACACAAGTGAGGACCCACTCAGGTAGCAGTTACACACAAATCAAACAATGAAGCTGTGGGGGAAAAAGGCAGTAGAATTAGTCACAGCTCCAGTAGAATGACCTTTTGGCTTGTTATACAAGAGCTTTCCTTTCCAACTTTTAGCAAAAGCAATGCAATCTGATAGCCACTAAGATAGTGTAACTATATAAACAGACTTATCCAACTGAAACTTGGAAAAGGAAACAAGAACTGTTTAGATTTCCTGAAAGATTTTGTCTAGTCTAAATAGAACCACAATTGTTTATGCATACCAATCAAATATAAGAAATATTCACCTTTGTTTGAGAAATCAGGAAACAATACAGGAAGGTGAATGGCTTGATTAAAATTATTCTCTGTAACCAACTTGGGATAAAAGGAGGGATCCGTGAGAAGTGACACCCTATTCTTATGGAAAACCAAATATGGT
Organism: Protopterus annectens; assembly: GCF_019279795.1. Taxonomy (NCBI): domain Eukaryota; kingdom Metazoa; phylum Chordata; order Ceratodontiformes; family Protopteridae; genus Protopterus; species Protopterus annectens. The sequence continues at coordinate 1,160,587,226 of NC_056748.1, read as the reverse complement.
GGGGTTGAAGAGAGGGCCTGCAACTCAGACACATGCCTGGCAGAGGTGACAGCCACCAAAAAACATTTTCAGAGATAAAAGTTTCAAATCAATGTTAGCAGATGGCTCAAATGGATGGACTGCAAGCCCCTGCAACAAGAAGGACCAATCCTACAGTGCGACAGGATCCTGAAGGGTAGGTCACAGCAAACAAAGCACCCTTAAGGAAGGCTTTTGAAAGTTTTAAAGCAGCCAGAGGTATATTATCCCTGCCAGTACGCAAGTTGGAAATGGCTGCCAATTGCACTTTAATCGTAGAGAAATTATAACCAGAGTTAAACAAATCTGCAAGGAAGTCCAGAACCACCACCAAAGGAGCTGAGAAAGTATCAAAGCTCAAGACTTAGACCAAATATCAAAACCCTTCCACTTGCAAGCACTAACATTCTGTGTATATATTTATTTGGGAAAAGGACAAGACTTACCACACTGCAAGAAAGTCTGGGATTTCTGGCCATCAGGGGAATTGGAGAAACCATACTGTTAACTTAGAAACCATACTGTTAACTTAAGAGTCTGGAGATCGGGTGGGTTCAGATTGGCTGGATGAGAGACAAGATCAGAAAGAGGATCCAGCACCCAAGCTGGGTACATCAGAAGACAGCCAAGAAAGGGGAACCAAACCTGATGAAGATTACAGTCACTCTGCAGTGGGCTGTCTTCTGAAGAAATTTTATTACTAATGGGGTCAAAAGACATACGCACAAGAGACCCGGAGGCTAAGCATATAGGACAGCTTCCTGGGTGACTGCGCCTTAGAAGGGATAAGGCATAATTAGCTGCTGCACTTGGTGATGGACAGTGATGCTAACTGGTTGGAACATGGGGTGCCCCAGCACCAAAAAAATCTGAGCAGCAATTCAGGGATCACTGGTGAGGAAGGAAAATGGCCCTGCTTAAACTGTCTGCCAAAATGTTCGATTTCACCAGGATGTGTGTTGCAATCAGAAATCACCAAGATGAAGTCACCCACTGACACATCTTTGTGGCCACCCAAAACAAAGAAGATAACACTGGTTTCTCCATTGTTTACTCAGATATCATATGACTGCCATATTGTCTGTCTGAACTGAGATTGCATACTTGGACAGAACATCTTAGAAAGCCTTCAATGCAAGAAGGACCATTCTCATCTCCAAGACACTGAAGACATTCAAGAGAGGACCAGGTCCCTTGAACCATCTTCCCTGGGAAATGCCTCCCTAAACAAGAAGGGAGGTGTCTGTCATGACCATGGCTGGGGGGGGGGGGGACCACGAGAGACTGCAACCACAACCTGACCTGATTTTGGCATACATTCTTCAGAATTATGGAAAACTCCACTGGATGTGATAAGTAAGCCCAATGCACTGCCCTCATGTAGTATTTCACTAAGGGAACCAGAGAAATGGTAGGCACCCTGTACCCCAAAAGTTTCAGAAGACAGTACAGTGGGTTTTTGTAAGACAACAAAAAGACTGCTTCAGACTGAAAGCTCAAAACTCTAAACAATGGAAGATTTGCAATCTGAGAAACAGTGTCCAAGTGACAAGCTATAAATTCTAGTGTCTGTATGGTGTCCCTGGCCCTGATTAAGGATGCTGTTGTGGGGGTGCTGAGGAGCCAATCGTCCAACCTGAAGCCCCTACAGCCCAAGCCAGGCTGCTACAACTGCCATGTACTTGGTGAACACCTGGAGGGCAGTGGTGAGACCAAATGGCAGCACTCTGAACTGGTAATGTTCAGGTCCAAGCTGGAAATGTATAAACCTCCTGGACCACCTCTCTACCTTTATATGATGGTAGGTGTCATTGAGGCTGATTGAGAACATCCAGTCTTCTTTTCTGAACAGAGGTAATATGGACTGCACCAGGATCATCCAGAATTTGGTCTGTTTTACAAAATTATTGAGCTTGTTCCAACCCAAAATTGGCTTGATATCCCTGCTCTTCTTTGGAACCAAGAAGAATCTTGAGTAGACCCCAGACCTTTGTTGATCTGGTGATACCTCTTGGATGACCCGATTTCCCAGCATCTTCTGAATTTCGATGGCTGCTTCCTGCCTCTGATGGGTGGAACATCTGCGAGATGTGAGGACTTTAAGTCTGAATCTTCTAAAAATAGAACAGAATAGCCTCTGGATTAGACTCAACACTCAAGTGATCCCAGACTTCCTCCAGAGCAGGACAGTCAGGCAACCCTTCAGAATCACTGAAAGGGCCTCCAGGAGGAAGCTCCATGGAAGCTGTGATTCTGAGGAGAGGATGTCCCACTTGGGCGACATCCACAGTTAAAGCCATCCCTGCTGCTGGGGGAGCCCTCAGGATGAGAGACTTGAAAAGACTGTTGTGATTTCCCGAAGAAAAGAAGTGCCCCCTTCTGGTCCCATGAAAAGGACCATTGAAGGAATAACATAGTTACTCCAATGGCAGTCATTGTCTTCCCATCGTGCTCCCTAATGGTTAAAGTGTCTTGAGCTTTTGGCCCAAACAAAGAGAAGCCATCAAAAGGGGACTGATAAAGGATGCCCTATAACACTCCTCAAAGTTGCACAACCTCATCGAAGCATGGCAATCCTGGTGTCAGCAGTTCTGGATGTTCTGTCAGCCGTACTGGAGAGCAGCCTCATGGAAACATTAGCAATGGATTATAAGACAACTGAATCTCTGGAGACGTCTGGGACTCTGGAGACTGCCAAGTCTTAATAAGTCTTGACACTTCTGACATGATGTCCCATTTAAGTCTGGTCAAGTGTGCTACATAGTTCAGCACTCTCACTGCAAATGTGGCTGAGGTATAAGAGTGCTTTCTTCAATGGTTCAATGCCAGAGATTCTCTATTTGGGGGATGAACTGAGGTGCTCTCTTCTGAAATGTCCTTCTTAGTGGCCACTGTCATCACTATTGCACCCATGGCCTTATACCACTGTACATGATCTTTAGGCAGGACAAGGATTTTATCAGGCCTTTTGGGAACTGGTTCCATTGGACTGGGCTCCTTCCACACCCTCAGAGACACCAGGTCAATAAGGGTGTCCAGAGGGAGATCCACCAAGACTGGCCCACCACAAATGCCTCCAAAAATATTGACTCCTCTGGAGAAGGGGCTTCAGTGGTCCACCCCTGCACCATGTTGTACATTTCTGTGCATGTGTGTGTATTTTAGGGTTAGGGTAACAGTTAGGTAAGGGAACAGATGTAGTACTGTTAGTGTGCATGTTTGTGCATCTGAGTGTGTCTTGAGTACTGGAAATGAGCCCCCCTGCCCATCTTAGTAAGGGGAACTAACCCTGCCCCATCCCCCAACCCTAAGCCTACACTTTAACATCCCTTAACACTACCACTATCTAGATGAATTTGGGGATAATTTTGTAAGGGGTTTTAGTCTGAAGATCAGTAATGGAAATACTTTTCATTTCTCAATCTTTTGTAAGCTCAATATTTAAGGTGTTTAGTATTCTGTGTGATTGAACTTCTTAATACCTTTTTTAAATCACAACATTAAGAATGTTCAATCATACAGAAGACAACTATTTTTTTTTTGTTTTTGCTTTAACATTGTAGTGTAATTCTTTGCATACTGTTTTTCTGTGTGTCTCTGTGCCTGGATCTTGGCAAAGATCTTTGCACCAGCCCCTCTCATGCCCCAGGCAACCATCAAATTGTAGGTAAACGAGTAAATAAATGCAGACAACTGAACCATATTTTCAACATTGCATTCAAAAATGTCCTTCTATATCACTGTTGCAGTACTCCTTATCTTAAGGATCTCCTACCAAGGACAGCCCAACATTTGGCCAGTATACCAAAGCCTTTATATCTTCTATGCTCCATATGTTACACGTATGCTCCCTGCACAGGACATACAGCATGTACATGAGCAGTTACTCTGAACTTCTTTGCTGCTGGTCCGAATGCCATCATCGCTCATCAGTCTGAATGCACTTTGCCATGCTGAATACCTAGCCATCAGATAAGTGCTCCATTGGGGTCTTTTTTCTTTTGGTCTTGTTTTACTTTGGTTACCTGGATTTCATGTCATCCAGAAAAGGAAAATGTCAGTGTGGGAGGCAGATTCCTCATAAGGATCATCACAAACAATGCCTATTTTGATTTGGTGTTTCCCATGGCCATACTTCCTGTAGCATTTGTAAGGCGTTTGTGTCTAAGACTCTTAGAAGTGGGTTGTCTTCCCTGGCCACCTATTTTGAGAGCAGGTAAAGCTTTCGGGTTAACCACCCTTTATCAGTACATAACATCAAGTGAATATCAAAGCCATTTAAATAGGGATAACAATTAAAAACACATGATTCAGCCAGCCTAACAGAAACACCTTTTAATTACGTATTTAAAACACTACTTTTTATATAAAAAAATCTTAAAGAAATATCTATATCTAATGTAACATATAAGACATTCCACATATATAATCATTCATAAATATTAATATCTAAAATATTCCCTATTTAAAAACCTAAACAATCTATAATATAATATTAAAATATATATTAAGACCATGTAAGCAAAAAAATCAAATATTTTCTCTCTGTCTTTTAATTAGCACTGGCTTTAAACTAACTGTTACATTCAAACCTGGTTTTGCCTCAGCATCTAACCTAATAATCCACTCAAATTCTTTTAATTCTAGCATATTGTTAATATCCCCTCCCCTCATACCTAAATTTACTTCACATATTGCAGTAGAAAAATCTGAAGAAGCGTGCTTTGTGTATGCACGCGAAAACGCTCATTTTTCTGTTCTGAATAAAGGATTGCTGTTTTACGTGGTGGTCGACCTCCAGTTTTTTCCTCGTTACTTCACATATTACTCTAAATTTAAGTATGGCCTTCATTTTCTATAATGTGCTTACTGAGTGCATTGCTTAGTATTAGTATTCCCCTTCAAATTTATCTATAAAGAAAAAAAGATAAAATATTTAAGTAAGAATTTAACTCAGAAGTGCTACAATTGTACTTGCTGCGTAGACATATATGATTCGTCAAACATTTTTGAGCACCCGTTAACTAAGCAAAAATTTGAGTTTAAATGTTTGGCTAACTGTAATACACTCCGAGTAGTATATCTAGCAACTTATGTCAATTGCTCAACATATTATGTAGGAAAAACAACTAGAAAACTAAAAGAACGTATAAATAGAGCATAAATCCGAAATTAGAAGGGGAATACTAACCAATGCACTCAGTAAGCACATTATAGAAAATGAAGGCCGTACTTTTAAATTTAGAGTAATATGTGAAGTAAATTTAGGTATGAGGGGAGGGGATATTAACAATATGCTAGAATTAAAAGAATGATTATATATGTGGAAAGGCTATATGTTACATTAGATATAGATATTTCTTTAAGATTTTTTTATATAAAAAGTAGTGTTTTAAATACGTAATTTAAAGGTGTTTCTGTTAGGCTGGCTGAATCATGTGTTTTTAATTGTTATCCCTATTTAAACGGCTTTGATATTCACTTGATGTTATGTACTGATGAAGGGTGGTTAACCCGAAAGCTTTACCTGTTATTAAATCTTTCTTTTGGCACACAGAAGTGTTTTGGAGTATTTTGGAGAATCAAACTAGGACTTTGTTCATTTTGTTGCACCTATTTTGAGAACCATAGGCTTAAACAATTAGTCTAGGGTAGCATGGCGGAATCAATTAACCCCGATGTACTTCTGTTAAGCAAGAACAACACCAAGAAATATCAGATGGATTCTTTGGCTGTCCAGCCTCCACCAGATGTTTCTCTAGAGGTGGGTAATAGCCATGTAGGCTGTCCCACTGTCAATGTCAGATACTCTGCCACAATCCTTTCAGATGCTGGCATGAATTCTTCCTTTCACACGGCCCTGAGGCTTAGCAGACATTTGATTCAGATGTTGAAGCAGAGCCGTAGTTGATCATCTCACAGGGTGTTAGAGGGATTCCACAGATTCTGGTCAGGGAGGATTTTCTTGACACACTTACTGAATCCCATCAGAGTTGAGAACCTTCAGAGTTTGTTAGTGCTGACATCCTTACCAAGAAAAAGACGACTTTTCTGTAATTCCCAAGGACCCTCAAAGGGAATGGCAGCAGCTTACTCTGGTCCTGTTTAATTTGTTAATGGCCCTGAAACTTCCTCAGTGGTTTCTGTGTCTACTCCCCTTGGATTTTAACTCCTTCCAAATGGCCTAGGGAACCTGATTCCTCAGATGAGGATTCAGAGTCTGATGAAGGCTCCCTGTCTTACTCTTCACAAAGTGTATGGCTCTGATGAAGAAGATTATATCAGCTCTGAATCTCCTTTTGAGGAGCTGTCTTTTGGAGGCACAATAACCAGAATGATGGAATACTTTAAATGGGATTCTTCTTAGGTCTCGGATATCCAGAAGACGTATTATGAGTTACTTCAGGTGGAAACTCTTAAACCTTCTGTAGTACCTCCAGTGTTGGCTGATTTGTTAGACATCTTCATAGCTGCCTCTAAGTCTCCTGATTCTAAGCCCCCTGCTCCAATAAGGTTCCTAAGGATTTTCATTTCCTATTTAAGTGCCCTTCTGCTGAACTTGCTTTGGTGACAGCCTCCTCTGACAGTACTTCTAAGCTTTTGCCCTCTTCCAAGCTTCTGCCTTCGGATAAAGACAGTAGGGCAATGGAGAGAATTAGTAAGAAGGTCTATACTGGTTCTACTTTGGCCTTTTGGGCCATTAATTACCAGGCCCACATGACCAGATATGCTCTGGCTTTGATTGCCCAGGCTTGTCAGATTATTTCTGACCTCCCTGATTCTGAGGTAAAGTCTTCTGCTTATGTATTTTGGGTTCCACCTCTCAGGTGGCTCGCTATTCTATCAAGAGCAGCTATGATGCTGATGATGCCTCTTCCAAAGCTGCTGCAATTTGGGTCTGTCATGAGACATCACTCATGGCTTCATCTGCAATCACTAACTGAAGACATTAAAGCCAAGTTGGTGAATGCTTCTTTGGGTCTGCAGCTGCTGATATGTTTAAGTCTCTTCATGAAAAAAGTAAAGCTTTGTAGGTGTGTAAACATATTTATCACCTATCCCTAAGTTCCAGAGGAATTATCCTACTAGGTCTGCTTTTGTTCACAGACAAACTCATCAGACTACTAAACGCAGGAAAGGTGGTAAGCATCCTCCTCCAGCTACATCTTCTCAGGCTGCTGTGGCCCAGAAACCTACTTTATTTGTGATTTTTTTTTCACCTCCAGCCTGTTGTAAACTGGTAGAAATGGCTGCAGCATAGGTCTGGATCCCACACTAGTTTTAATAGAATTAAAGTCTTGCTCCAAACAGACTTGTCACTGGAATATAGCACCCAAGCCAAAACTTCAGAGACTAGGTCCTCCCTATCAGAAGAATACCCGTGTGTGTCAATCAAGATGGAAAAGTGTCTATTGGGATTGCATTTCATCCCAGAGCAGATACTACGAAGAAATGGGATGCAGCACACGTTATCTCCTTGTGGTCTTCAACTCAAGCATCTAGTGCATCCATTCTTATGCTCCCGATAAATGCAAAGTTTGCAACACACACACACACACTCTGCACATCTTAGCAATGTGGGCAAGATAATCTTGCAGAGACACAATAAGTTTGTTTTTCACAGACCAGAATGAAGACCTTGATTAATATACCAAAAATGTCCGTTAGTCCTACTGGTGGCATCTTGGGTTACCTGCCAAGGTACCCCAGTACTGGCCAGTTTCAAAAGCTCAGTTTCTTCTTCCTCTCTCTTCCTATGACATCTGATTGGCTGCACATAATCTGGAGAGGGAAGCCTTCAGCTGTGACAGGAAGTGAGTATTCAGTCTTTTCCTGCCATTCAAAGAAGAAAAAGCCCTGATTCTTCACAAGACCCATTGTTTAAATTTCTGGCTTACTGCTCTGATAAGCCCTATTTAGGGACCTTCTTCCTCTAAAATTATTAGATTTATTATTCTGTTTCCATTTTTATGTTTATTTAAATATATTTATTTTAATATTTTACTTCTGTCAGTGTTTATGGTAATTCCTGTGGAAATTTCTGCTTACAGTAGTGTAAATTTATTTGCCTTCTGTCTTTGACAAATACTTGCTATTACTGTTTCTGAGGAAACTTTCCGTTCTTCTCTCAGAAGTGCAGTGCATATGTCTGCTGTTAAGACACTAGAGGCCTACTTTACTGCTGTTGCACTGCTTTATTTTCATCTTTTGACAGGAAAATACTGCAGAACGTGGATTTTTTCAGCATTTACACATTACTTACTATATGTATGACTCTGCTGTATGTATTTTTAACATCAGGTTGTGATTTTACCTTGAATGAAGTTATCTGAATGTACTATGGAGATTTTACTTTCTCTGGTAAGAAAATACAGATCCAGCATTGTATTTTCTGCCTGGAATCAACTTGCAGATTATCTGATCCAATTCAGGTCGGAGATCAGCCATATCCAAAAACTTCAGCTGGCCGAGCTCTACTTCATCTACCCATAATGCCTTGCTCAAGTAAGACTACCGCAGATCTAGTTTGCCTCCATTCCTGGTCAGCAGTTCAGTCATTGCTCCACTGAAGTGTATTCCTTTTCTGCTATTTTAGCATGTTTTTGCTCCCTTTTGTCCTCTACTCTGATTAGTACTGCATTTAAGTATAGGCAAGCAGGTAGTTTTAGGTTGGGTTAGGAACTGTAGGTTTAAGATTAGAACAGTGACAGGCTTTTCCCTCTGCAGTGTCTGAAGTTTTTGAAGAGTCTGAAGTGTAGCTTTTCATGTAGGTTTACTGCTGGTGGTTTTACTGTAGTCAGTAAGTTTTTTTAGTGTGTTTATCTTTGATTATTTCCTGTAGGAGTTAATACTGTATTCTGTGTGACACTTTGTGTCGTGGATCCAAAGGGGTTTAAAAAGTGTGTGGAGTGTGGGCACAAGCTACATTCACAGGACATCCATGACAGGTGTATTTACTACATGGAGGCTGCACATCTGAAATCACCTTTGTCCATTTGCAAGGGCTTCACCTTTCACACCATTAATGAAAGGACAGCCAATTTAGTGTTAAAGAGCCTCCTTCTTTCTGGTGATGATTCTTCTTCCAGTAAGGGGGTACAAGTTGGAATGTAGCCACAGACATGGATCCAAGGACTCCAAGTCTTCAAAAGGGGACTGTAAGCGGTCTGCACCTACTCCTGCTTCTATGGCTCAATCTGGTCTGCCGGTGCCCATTTCTGAGTGTCCCCAGCCTTTTTTTTCCAAGCGGGTTGCTTTAGGATGAACTAGGTCACCCATCTCATGTTATACTACACCGGAGTGATTGCCATAATCCTCCCCTTCTCTACCCCAGATCCGGGCATCTCTAGCTCGGATCTAATCAGTGGAGTCCTTGCCTACTAGACAGACCTCCATGTCCCCTTTAGAGGCTTCATCGGTGGAGTCATCCAGGTTGGACAGCAGCCTAAAAGTTTCAGATTTGGAGCAGCTGATGAGTTCAGTTTTACAGGTGCAGATGTAATTTGGTCTCATTTCCTCAGCTTTGGCTCTGTCAGCTTGGTCTTCTCCCTTGGGCCCTAGGGATCTGAAGGCTGGCTGTGTTCCCTTCCATTAGGTCAGATCCAACAGCTTGGGTGATTTGGACTCCAGCTCCTTCCTTGGTCTCTCCTTGACTCCAGCCACACCACAGCCAAGCAGACCTCAGAGCCGATACATCAAGGTGGGTGTCTCTGGGTGAGGATCGAAGATTCCAGCTTCAGGAGCATCCCTTCTACTCAGGCCATCTGCCGTCAATAGCTTGGCTCCAGTCTCTTTGTTGGAGCAGGGCACAGCTTCATTGGAATCCAGGGTGTCCTTGGGATCCTTAGATCCAAAGTCCTTCAGTTCTGGTCAGCTAACTTAAGCTTCTGCTTTCAATGTCATAGAAAGGATATTCTCTTGTCAGAAGAGGGAATGGTTGAGTACAACCTGTGCCCCCCCCCCCCTCTCTCACACATTGGTGCCTGTGACCATTCCTCAGCCTGCTGCAGGACACCTCATTCCTCTTGGCCCCCATTTTGCCCTCCTCCCTCCCCGCTGGGACCCCTGCCTCTTCTCTTTCTCCCACACAGTCCCCAGAGTCGGAAGTTCTGGGTAAAAGGCAGTGCAAGTGGAAGCACCTGGACTCACCTGACCTCAAGGAAGGAGAGAGGTCCCCCAACTTCCCTAAGATGACAACTCCTTCAGCTATTACAGGTAGTACAACATCTATGCCTCAAACTCATTAAGACATGCACAAACATTCTACTAACCCATTCACCTGTCTTGACAAAACACACCATTGACAATTGGACCACTCCGCTACCAATACCATCGATATTAAACACCATCATTGCATTTGTCAACAAAATGCAAGCTCAACAAAAAGCAGAGACCCATACATACATACACACACACTATATATATATATATATATATATATATATATATATACACACACACACACACACACACACATACATACACATATGTATAAAAATATGTATGAAAATGTCATAGGAATGGCATTCGTTTGTTTCACCAGTTTTTGTATGAATTCTAATAAAAGTTTTCCATTGCTGAAATACAACATCCAAACTTTATTGCCAAGATTAAACAGACATATTAAAATTGATATCACTAGTTTTTCTAGGATCTCCTATGCCTTTACTTTTTTTTTCAGTAATAATACAACATGTTTTAACTTTTTTCCAAATAGTCATATTAGCTTTCCATCCAATACTTATTTTTCTTGACAATAACTAAGTCATCAGCATGTGCCATATACAATGGTATGTGAACAGCACATCTGTTTTCCCATTCAGCCTTATTAGCAGTTTGTAAGCATTTCTGAATAGCACATTCATTATGACTGCAACTAACGTTTCACTAATGGGACATCCTTATTTCACACAAGACACTTTTAACTTATATCCACAACAAGTATTACCTATAACAATATTCTAGGTATGGTCATATACAATATATGAGAACAGGGTTGGGGGAAGGGGCAATGCTAGGATAAGCACCCATTACTAAGGTGCTGCAGTGGGTGCTTTACTGTGGGAAAAATATAAGGATTTCTGGACTTTAATGCAAACAAAAATGACAAAGTAGATTTGTAGCCTTTGAGCTTAAATGTATCATAATTAGCTAATCTTGTGAATATATTTAATACTCCAAGATGTAGGAATATATAAGCACACACATACATATACAGAAAATGGATAAGTTTTATTTTGTTAAGTACATAGCTAGATAAATCTCAAAACATGCAAAATCTATTAAGCACAAACATGACTTCATAATGTTTATGAATTTAAAAAATCTCTGTAAGGACTAATTCTGAAATTACCAGTTAACACACAAATGAAGTACAATAAAGATTAAGTAATACACGCGTTGAGGGGTGGGAGGGGGGCAAGTGAACATGTTTATTAGACTGTAAGAGTACAACCCAGACTCTACTTCATGCAAAGACATGGACATGACTGCCTAAGGTAAATATAATGTAACTGAGCATAAATGTATTGATGCCCTAAATGAAGTTACATTGACATGTCTCAGGTTGAGCCTCCAATTGGTCATGGTATGATTACTGCTCTAACCCAGCAACAAAACTGTAAATAAATTTGGGCCAGTAGATGAAATAACTTATGTAAGTCTGGAATGTGAATGTGATACAGTGTGGACCGCAAAAACCTAAGAATTATGAAGCCTGATAAAGGGGGTGGGGTTGTTTTTATGGATCAACTATGAAGCAAAGATGTTTGAATTATTAAATGATAAAGTTACCTATGAGAGAGTCTCTTTGAATGAGATTCATATTGCTTATAAAAAATTAGCCCTATGTTTAAATGATTTATTGACGGAGGGGCTTACTGATTTAGACACTTATATTTTTTTATATGTTGAGAAACCAAAAGTTCCTTCAATTTTTGGTATACCCAAGGTCCACAAAAACATTGTGGACCCTCCACTTAGGCCTATCGTCTCTGCTCAAAGTTCTATTATGGCCCCCTTGGCTAAATATATTGATGTCCATCTTAAAAAGCTAGTAATGGATCATCGTAATGTGTTGAAGGATTCTTGGGACTTTTTAAGACATATTCATAACTCAAACCAGGGAAATACATCATGTTTTATTACAATGGATATAGTGGATTTATTTACATGTATTCTACACGACACAGACTTGCATTGGTTTGAAGAATTTTTAGAAAACAAGCCCAACATTCCTTTTAAGGTGTTTCATTCATGCTTGATTTTAATGGATTTAGTTTTAAATAATAATTTTATTTTCTTCCAGGGGGAGTATTTTAGACAATTAAAAGGTGTCGCTATGGGTGCACATTGTGCACTCACTTATGCTAATATTATTTTATTGTACTGGGAAAAAAGATTTGTTTTTAATTCTGATTTTAAATTTTATTGGAATTTCTATGGGCTTTTTCTGGATGATGTGTGCCTTTTTTGGAACAGTTCTGTTGACAAATTTGTTGAATTTTTAAATTACATTTCTAACACAACAATTTTTTTAAGGTTTACTTACAACATTGATGAGAGTGACCTATGTTTTCTTGGTGTTAACATTCAGAGACATGGCAATGGTTTTAAATCAAAAATTTTTAGAAAAGAGACATTCTCCAATGCCTATCTGCATTATACTAGCTCCCACCCTCCCTATCAGAAAAGGGAAATTATTAAAGGCCAGTTGGTGCGAGCTATTAGGATGAGTTCTGAAGATGATGATTTTTAGAACTGAGTGTGATTTCATTATTGACATGTTCAAAGCAAGAGGTTATCCTGTTGACTGGTTAACATCTGTGACCACTGAGGTAATGGAGGGTAGAAATGCTAGATTTGCCCCGATTTTAGGAAAAACTTCACCCATTCCTGAACTGTTAAATCAACAAGAGAATTCAGTAGATGTTTCAGCCCAAAACAAAGGGTACCAATCTGCCATGGTTACCACCTTTGATTGTGAAAGCAACCTGGTAAGGAGGATTGTTAGTAAAGAATGGAATAAATTTGCCAGTCTGTCAGACTTGAACAACATATTTGAAAAACCTTTCAAATGTGTATACAGAAAGGGAATAAACATTAAGAACATTTTGGAAGGGGCCATTAGTGGAATTTTCTTTAGTAACAAAAAAGGGACCCACAAATGTGGCAACTGTCCACAGTGTTCTAACATTAAAGAAGGTGATGACATGTTTTTGAAATGTAGGGGTAAACACCTTACTACCAAATGCTTTGCCAATTGCAACACCACCGGGGTGGTATATATTTGCTTTATGTGGAATGTGTGATTCATTCTATGTTGGTAAAACCAAAAGGAGATTGAAGCAGAGAATGTATGAGCATGGTTATGACATCAGAAAAAGAAAGGACAATAATGCTTTGTATAAACATCATGAAAATTGTGAAAATGCTGAATTCAAGTTTTCTGTAATTGAAGTTGTCCCCCTTGATCCCAGGGGAGGTCCATGGGAGACTCGTCTGGAATACAGGGAGTTATACTGGCAAATTGTTTTAGATGCCAGTACCCCTCCAGGTCTTAATGAATTTTTAACTGTAAAACCTGTTTTGAAATTAAGGTCTGCTAAACTATGATATGGTTTAACTTCATACAACTTTTAATTAAGTTTATATATTAACTTTATACATATTAATTTTATATACAACACATTTAACTTTTACTATGCATTTATTTATTTAATGTCATTCTTAAGGGCCAAGTATTTTGAATTTTACATGCAAAGTGTGAATTTAAATGTAGTACATGTTTTTTCCACCAGATGGTGCTAGTGTAGTTGGATTAATTGTTTTCTTGTACACATCAATGTTTTCGATTTTTAACTAAGGTTTTATTACATATTGTAGTATGTATATACATTTTAGATCTATATATATACATATTTATTTATTATACATTTTTTATGTTCTTTTATGCATTTCAACACTGTGTTTTTATGTCCTTCATGATTGACTATTCCACATACACATTTTTAATTAATGTTGTTTTTTCATTGGTTCATTCAAACAGTGTTTGGTTATATATTTAATTGTGTAATGAGGTCAATTTTATCTGATGAAGTAGTTGTTGACGAAAACGAAAGAGGAACTGGTCACACAGCGTTATTATTTGTGTTTCGTTGGAATAAAGTGAAGTTTTGTCCTGCAGCCGAGTTCTCTGTGCCTTTTTTCGGTTTACTGGTATATTTTGGATAGGCACTGAGACCATCGTTTTGTTTACAATAATGATAGATCCTTATTGCCCTCTTTGTCCATCTCAATGGTTGGGTCATTCACCCTTGTGGAAGATCCGAGCCAGCAACTTTGTACACGTAAGCTTCAACAGTGCTCAAGCTTCTCCACTCTCTCATGATGCCATGCATCCCCCTCCCTGTTCCTCAGAGTGAGTTTGGTCTCCAATTAGATACCAAGGTACTGAGGAAGGCCTCTAGAAAGCTTGAAGGTTTAAATCTAGCAAATCTATCTAGGAAGCATGGTGACAGTTTGCTTGGGGGATGGTGGGTAGGATATCAAGAAGGATGGAGAGAGATAATACACAATAATTTATATGGTAAATACAACACATACCATAAACAAAAACTGTGCACTTACCATAACACTAGATCCTTGTTGTCCTATTTTCATCCAGCTGATTGTTTGAGTTGTCAGATTTAATCTCTGCGCCTTATACCAGTGTACTGGATCCGACTGCTCTGACTCCCCCCCCCTACTCACAATTCCTTCCTCCTAGCTGACTTACCTCAGATCGAGTTTGCTGACTATTTTCATCACATCTTTAATAACTATAAAGTGGAGTAAAGATGGAGTCCACAACATTCTCCACTATGGAATGAAATGTGGAAACATAAAACAAAACAGGGTCCAGTCAAGGTGTGATCGAGCCCCAGGTGATTTAAAAAGGCAATGTGGATTGGGGAAGAGGGACAGAGGGATGCTGAACTGGATGAAAACAGGACAACAAAGATCTATTGTTATGTAAGTACATGGCTTTCTTATCCAATGTTGTCCATTTTCCTCCAATTCAATGTTTGGGCCATATTCCCAGGTTGCCTGAAAAGGGTCTGGTTGGACTCAAAGAAGGACATTCCTGAGAATGGCACAGTCAAAGGATGTGTGAGCTCTAGACTGCACATCCAGCTTGTAATGAGATAGAAATGTGTGAGCTGTTGATCCAGTTGCTGCTGAACAGATGTCACTGATTGCTACTCTTGTTTGCAAGTGCTGTCAAAGTGGGCATCACTCTGGTGGAGTGAGCCTTATGCTTTAAAAGTAAGGACAACCCTTGTGTGTTATAAACAACGGAAATGTAATCTGTAAGCCACCTAGAAAGAGTGACACCTCTTGTCCTAGTTTTGTCATTTTTGCCTTGGAAAAGGAGACAAAGAGCTGGTCTGATTTTCAAAATTTATTTGCATGATGTAAATAAAATCTAAGTTGTCTATGGACATCTAAAGTATGGAGGGTGTGTTTGCCCTTGGTAGAAAAATCTGGAAAGAATTAAGGCAAGTCAATGTGTTGATTTAAGTTTGTTTCAGATGTCACATTTGGAAGGAAGGAGGGATTTGCTCTCAGTGAAACTCTATCCTTGTTGATAATAAGAGTGGCTTGCATAAAAGTGCTTACAGCTCTGAAACTCGTCTGGCTGAAGTGATGGCAATCAAAAATTTAGTCTTCAAAGAAAAAAACTTAAAATCTGTTAATGCTGCAAGTTCAAATTCTGTGAATCTATAAAACAGAAAATATTTTTTCCATTTGTTCTGCAAGTCTTTTTGGTTGATTCCTTTTGAGAAGAAGAAATTATGTGGATTACTGGGGAGGAAAGCCTGGCATCTCTGGCTATTGTTAAAACTGAAGAAATGACGCAGTTAGTTTCAGACACTGAAGGTCCAGTACAGGCTTCCCAGATGGGTGACTGAGTAGATCTGGAGTACCTATGGTGGGTGTAGCTGGCAAGATCAAAGGAAGGGGAGCCATACCTGCTGAGTCCAAAATGGGGCAATGAGGATTACTCTGGTCTTGCACCTTACTGCTTTCTGAATGAATTTCATGAAAAGCGGAAAGGCATAAGGGAGATCTGGGGGACAAATGAGGAGGAGAGTATCTCTTAGTGACCATCCTGAGGATGGATGAGAGCAAATTAAAAAGAAGCTATGTACTCACCATAACGTTCCATCTGTGTTGCCCATTTTCCTTCCTCAATTGTTGGGTTTGGATCCGATCCTCAGATCGGACTCAGCCGTTACTAAAGCTCATGGTAACCAAAAAGCTCTCAAGCTTCTCCCATACCCATAATGCACAAACCCCTATCACACCTCAGATCTTGTTTGCTGAGTTTACAAGAAGTAGTAGATATTAACATGCATAAATAAAAGGATATATACAATTGCACGTGTCCTATAGAGGAAACTATATCTGGAGCTCAACCAAAAGGAAAGTGGAGTCATTATAATATCTAGCTCATCTGGAAGTTTGTATACATATAGGATGGGGGTTTCTGGGCAGGAAGATGAGGAAGAATGAAAATGGACAACACAGATGGAATGCTATGGTGAATACATAACTTCTTTATCTGATGTTGTCAATTTTCATTCTATCCTCAGCTGTTGGGAAAGAGTCCTCAGCTACCTAAAATCGCAGGTGGACTCTAAGGAAGGATATTCCTGAGTACTTTTGAACCAAATGATACTCGACCCCTTGAGGCCAGATCTAATTTATAATGAGTAATGAAGGTATGAGGACTCACCCAAGTTGCTGCTGCACACATGGTGTCCATGGAAAATCTGGACAGAAATACTGAAGAAGTGGCCATGGATTTAGTTCAATGGGCTCCTACAGGTTTAGCTAAGCTAAGACCCAATTTGTTATAGATAAAAGAAATAAAATCAGGCATCTGGTTAAAATTACTTTTGCAATTGGTTTACCCAATCTGCAAAGGAAACAAACAACTGGTCTGTCTTTCTGATTTCTTTTGTCCTATGCAAGTAAAAATGTAATTGTCTGTGAACATTCAATAAACTCAACATGTATTCACTTTCGATTGTGAATTTAGGAATGAATACTGGCGAAGTAATGGATTGATTGATACTGGATTCTGACACCACCTTGGGAAGGAAAGAAGCATTGGTTCATAGTGTAACTCTATCCTTATGAAAGATCAAATAGGGAGGTTTTGAAGACAAGGCTTGAATTTATGAAATTCTTCTAGCTGAGATAATGGCTACTAGAAAGACAGTTTTCCAAGTTGGAAACTTAAGTTCACATTGGGTCTTTAAAGGGTGGTCTCCAGAAGAGTGCCCTCTCAAGAATGCTCTGCACAGTTTAGCAGAGGCTACTAAAGAACCTTCATATCCAATATATGAAATTAGATACTGCTGCTAACGGAACCTTAATGGTAGAGGAGTTAGCCCCTTTTTTAAAAAGTAAGGCTAAAAATTCAAATATGCTATGTACTGGAGCTGAAAAGGGATCAATATGTTTTGTTGCGCCCAGTAAACAAATCTTTTCCATTTACTTATACAGTTTTCATGCTGAGACTTTATGGGAAGAAAAAGTATATGACAGACACGGGAAGAGAGCATTGTTTGATTGGCTATTAAAGGAATTGCAGAAATCAGGCTGTGAGCTTGAGGTTTGAGATGCCTGGGTGAATTATGCCTGTCGGGTGAGGCAGGAGGTCTGGAATCAGATCCAGAATCCAAGGCTGGTAAAGTAGGTGAGGCCACAGAATGGGGAACCAAACCTGTTGAGGCCAGGAAGGCGCAATGAGAACAACTTTGCTCTTCAACCTGGCAACTTTCTACAGAAATTTCAGAATTAATGGAACTGGCGGGATAGGCATAAAGTGGATTAGCAGGCCAACCGTGAAACAGAGCATCCTTTGGTGATTCCCCTGTGGGGGGGATTAGGTCAAAGTAGCTGCTGCATTTTTTGTTCAGGGGAGAAGCAAAAAGATTGCAGCAAGGCTGGCCCCATTGATGAAATATCATTTGTGTCACTTTCTTGTTGAGAGACCACTTGTGGGGTAGAAGAATGTACCTGCTCAATTTGACTGCCATCACATTGGATCTCCCTGGAATGTGCATTGCTATGAGAAAGTGGTTGGATGAGATAGCCCACTGCCACACTCAAGAGTGCTTCTCAGCACAAGGGGTATGATTTGGTCCCTCCTTGTTTGCTGATGTACCAAGCTACTGGCATACTGTCTGTTTGAATAACAACTGTCCCTGTAGGGAGAACATTCTGGAAGGCCTGCAATGCTAAGAGCACTGCTCTCATCTCTAGGACATTTATATGCAAGTTGGCCTCTTCGTGGGACCAAGTGCCTTATACTGTTTCTCCTAGAAAGTGCCCCTCACCCCAACTGGGAAGGATGTATGGTCACTATTGGCTTGGGCTTAGGGAGAATGAATGGACAGCCTTGTAGAACCTGATCGGATTGAATCCACCACCTGAGATCTCTATTGCATGCCTGAGTGATTCTTATTTGTGCTAACATGGGTTGGTAATGGATTGAACACTGTGCTGTTAACGTCCATTGAAGAATCCTCATGTGGAATCTGGCTGAAGGTACTAAGTTTATTACCACTGACATCAATCCTAGAGCTTACATGACTGAACAGGCTGAAATCCTGGTACTGCAAATTATTTTTCCGACCTGCAATCTGACAACCTGTACTCTTGAGAGAGAAAGTGAAGCTACTATTGACTTCATGTTGAAAAACTCCTACTATGAATTCCAAACTTTGAGTTGGTTGTAGGTAAGACTTGTAATTTATGGATATCCCCAGATGAGAGCAAGCCTGGAGAAACTGATTTCTTTCCCTTGCCAACAGATGCCTGGTCAAGGCAGTAATCAGCCAGTCGTCTAGACAAGGAAACACCCAAAATCCCTGCAGTCTCAAGTGAGCTGTTACTACTGCCATACATTTGGTAAACAACCTGGGGGCTGTGGTGAAGCCAAAAGGCAGAGCACTGAACTGTTAATGACTGGCTCCCAGCTGGAAGCCTAAATACCTTCTGGATTGTCTGTTCATCTTTATGGGATAGTACCCATCCTGAAGGTATACTGAGCACATCCAGTCATCCTTGCCCACAAAAGGAAGAATGGACCATTCGAAACTGTGGGTTTCGAACTGACTTGTTCAAGTTGCTGAGATCCAAAATTGGTCTCTGGTCCCCCATTTTCTTTGGCACTAAAAGGAATCTTGAGCAAGTTATGGATTTTGTCTAGTCTGGTGGGACCTCTTCGATGCTCTTTTTTTAGCAGCCTTTGTATTTGAATTGCTGCTTCTTTCCTCTGACTGGGTAGAACATCAGTCATTTTTAGTGGACTTAGATGTGGAAGGGAAAAGGGTATTACATAACCTCTGGAAATAATCCTCTACACCCAAGTATCTTTTGTTATGTCTAGCCAGGCTCTCTGGTGCAGGGATAGTTGACCCCCAATTGCCTCCAGAAGTGGACAATCGGACCTCCTTTCAAGAGCGTTGGCAGGGTCTGTCAGAGAAAGAATCACTGGATCCCTGGTTTTGCCTGTCTCCTCTGCTGTGGGGGCATCATCATCCATTAGAGTTCCAACCCACATGTGCCCTGGAAAGGACCCTGGGCCTTCCTGAAACACACCTTCCGACCACCTTGTTGATTCCTTGAAAAGGATCTTTGAGGGGTTGAAAAACATACTCCCACAGCAGAGAGGGTCTTTCCATCCTTCTCACACATGGATAATGTGTCCTTCAGTTTGGGGCCAAACCATGAAATGCTGTCAAAGGGAGCACTGATGAACGAGGAATGAAGGGCTTCACAAAACCACATAAGTGCATCTAGACATGCCTCCTGATGGAAATGCCTGAACCCACTGCCTTTGAGGGGCCTCCAATCGCATGCAATATAAGCCTCATGGATGAATTTGAAATAAATTGAAGGGTAGCCAACTAAGAGGCCACAGATGACTGGGCCTCTGCAGAAATAGTTCCTGAAAGGGAAGTTGAGAGTTCTTTGATCAAATCCCTCTGCATCTTAGGGAAATGTGCCAGACAGTTCAACGGTCTAAGAACAAAGGATTCTCTCTTAGGGGGATGTAAAGAGAAACTCTGTTCAGCAAGGTTCTTCTTTATGGCGGCCGCCACGACCCTGGCATCCACAGGCACCTCTTTAGCCTAAAATTCCTTCCCCGAAGGTGCAGCTACAATCCAATCTTTCCTTCTGGGCATCGGTTCGACTGTGTCAGGCTCCTTCCACACCCGCCAACAGACCAAATCAATGCATTCATTGGTGGGTGAAGTAATCCAGGAGGTAGATGGGCCAGCTCTGAACTCTTACAGAAATACTGACTCCTCAGGTGACTCCTCAGGTGAAAGGTTGCTGGGAGTCCAACCACCTCTCTGTTTCAGGATCTCAAGACTGTCTTTGAATGAGATGTCTTCTGGAGGTGATCATGGGGACCCTTCACCTTCACTGAAGCCCGTGTCCTCAGAGCCCGACTCTTGCGGAGAGTCTAAGTGCCTTGTCTTACACATCCTGTTCCTAGGGACCTACTCAGTACGGTGGTGAGGTGTCAGAAGAAACTATAATAGCCTGCTAGATAGTCCGGAGGCCTTGGGCTGGCTGCCCATGTGGCATCGAATGATGTGGCTCTAAGCGCACAGACAGTTGGGACGTGGATTGGAAATCTGAGGGGGTTGGATACATCAGTCCTGTCGAAGCAGAGAAAACCCTCTTCAAAATCTCGATGGCTGACCACCCTGGAGAGAGAAGACCTCGGAGTTGAGATGGCAGGCTTCTGGACCATTGTCTCCTCCCAGCCCAAAGGCAATCTGCTCGAGGAGGAAGTCAGAGCAGAGCCATCCAGTGCTGAGGCACAAGGGCACAGGGACAGATCTGAAACCTTCAGAGTCGACTCCACCACCTCGGATCCGACATTGAGAATCCAGCTCCAAGAGTCCTTTGGATCCAAAAAAAGTCTGAGCCGGGGGTCTCAGAGTCAACTTCAGATCTGACAATGAAGTCATCCTGGGATCTGAGACCAAAGGATCCAGAAGACCTGGATCCAGGGACTCTGAAGCAACCAAGGGAATCAGAAGAGTGTGAAATGGTGGAGTGATCAACTGATAGGCTTCCTGACCCAAACCGATAAGAGCCGATATCTGTGCCAAGAGAAACTTCCTCATGATCCAATCCACATCATCTTCAGTCAAACTCCTAGATGAACAAGACAATTTCAGGGAAGGAGATTTTGAATGGTGCCTCTCTAGAAAAGGGGAAGGTAGTCTAGAAGGCACAGGATCAACTGATGGGGAATATCAGGTCCTAGGCAAAAGTATAGGATCCTGAGCAGTTGGATGTAGATTCCAATGACCAATTTCTCTTCAGATCCAAGGGGGAAGAGGTATGAGACCTCCTCGAATCTGACTTGGACTTCTTCCTGGAAGGCTCAGAGGATGCAGCCAAGCAAGTAGAAGCAGTAGGAGATTTCGACTACTTGGATTCAGCCCCTGCAATAACCTCTCCAAAGGAAGAAGGCAACATACCTTTCAAGATTAATTTATTTTTTTCTATCCACCACTGCACATGAATTAAAGTTACAGCAGACAGTACAGTCTTCCTGAAGGTGTTGCGTGCCTAAGCAATGGACACAGACTGTGGGCATATGAAATAGGCAATTTATGCCCATACTTCAAACACTTTTTTAAAACCAGAAGGGCCCTTCTCAGCCATCCTTATGGATAAAGAAAAACAGATGAAGTTTTATTTATTTGTTTATTTTTTTTAGGCAGGAAATAGAAAAGAAAAGGAGACAGTGATTACCAACAATGGTAATGAATAGTACACTATTGTGTGTAGAGGAAAAAAGGGAGAAAAATATACCAAGGATGCTAATAATAGAAATACTAATAGTACAAGGGTAAGGGAATGATAGAAAAAGAGAGTATAAGGAAAAAATTTAATCTGAAGAATTCAACGATGAAGCTCAAGAGCTATGGTAACCTCATCTTTAACGAAAAGCAGCAAACGAGATCTGAAATGTGTTAGGGGTTGGTGCATTATGGGTAAAGGGGAAGCTCGAGTGCTTTATGGTTATCACGAGCATTAGTAATGGCCAATTCTGATCCGAGGATAGGATCCAAATCCACAGTTGAGGAAAGAAAAACTGACATCAGATCTGCTGTACTTTTTGTTTAGGTAGGAAGCAAAGAGGTTGCAGCAAGGCTGGCCTCCGAGTATGAAGATCTCTTTTGCCACTGTCTGTTTGAGAGACCACCCATGAGGTCATAAATAGGATACTCCTGCTCAACTTGTCTGCTATATTATCTGACATCCCAGGAACTGACATTTCAACTAGAAAGGGGTGTAAATACATGACCCATTCATTGTCAGACACACAGGGCCTCCCAGCAAAAAGGGTACGAATGTATTTTGCCTTGCTTGCTGATGTACCATACTACTGACATATTCTCCGTGTGAATGGAAATCACACTTGCATATTTGAGTAAGTCGGATTCTGGAGTGAAGAGAGTGAAATTTCTGTGATCACTGTGCAGTCAGTGTCCACTGCAGGGCTGTCGTGGTATCTTGCTAATGGGACTAATGTAATAGTAGAGGCCATCAGCCCTAAGAGGAGGAGAATAAGTCTTACCAGTGGATGTGGATGTTGCATCACTTGGGGAGTTATGAGTTTTAACAACTGGACTCTTGCAAAAGGCAGTTTGCAATTCGCTGTACTGTGTCTATCTGGCATCCTTTAAATTTTGTTCTGTGTGTGAGGCAGTTTGCTGTTCATGAGGTTGACTGTTATTCCCAACTGGTTTGCAAGACTGAAGGAATGTCTGGTGTTACCAAAGTAGATTCTTTGAGGTAGCAGTTAGGAACCAATTGTCTAAGTAAGGGAAAACTTGGACCTCCCGCAGTTGTAGATGCGCTGCTACCACTGCCATAATCTTGGTGAAAACCCAGTGGGAGGGCTGTGGTGAGACGGAATGGCAGTGCTCTGAACTGGTAGTGATTGGCTCTCAGCTGGAAAAGGAGAAAACTCCTGGAGTGCCGTTGGATCCTGATGTGATAGCAAACGTCCGGGAGATCTACAGACCACATCCAATCCTCCTTCCACAATACAAGTAGTATGGACTGTACCACTAAAGGAACTTTATTTGTTTGACATATGGATTTAGACAATGGTGATCCCATATTGGTCTGAGGTCCCCTGTCTTTTTTGGAACTAAAAAGAACCTGGAATAGACTCTGGATCCTAACTGGACTGGGTGGACCATCTAGATGACTCTTTGGTGAGCAACTTTAACACTTCTGTTGCTGTAGATTCCAAATGATTGGGTGGTGTATCAGGAATCTTCAAGTTTTTCTTTGGAGTTGACAAAAGGTACTGGACAGCCTCTGGTGATTATCCTTAGCACCCATGAATCATATGTTATGGTCTGCCAGTCTAAAGGGTGTAAGGGTAAGTGACCCCCAACCCAGACTGCAGCAGTCAGGCCACTGTTCAGGGACACTGGTAAGGTTTCTCAGTAAAACTGCCATGGAAACCTTGGTTCTGCAGTCCACTTCTGCGCCTCAGGTGGTGTCTGTTTGAATTCCATCTGCCTCTGCCATGGGGAGGTCTATCTCCAGGACTGTTTTGGTGAAGACCCTGGATTTGTTCAACCACATTTTCCCACCTCCTCTTTGACTGCTCAGAAAGGATCACTGAGGAGTACAAAAACAAATTCCCACAGCAGACGTTTTACCTTCCTGTTCACTTCTGGTAAGCATTTCCTTAGGTCCAAACAGCGTGGAACTGTCAAAGGGGGCATTGATAAAGGACAACTTGAAGCATTCCTCAAAATCGCATAGCCATATCCAGGCATGACAACACATGGTAATAGCTGTACCGGCTTCCCCTGATGTGCCATCAGCTGCATTTGATAACAGTTGCATGTCCACATTTGATGTAGACTGCAGGGTAGACACTTGGGTATCCACTGAATTTTGGATGTGCAAAGGTCAGCTACCCAAAAGAGACTTGGAAAGCACCTAGATCAAGTCTCTTTGGAAAAGCGTCAGGTATGATAAATAGTTCGGCACTTAAGAGTGTGAAGACCACTAATGTATAGGTCCATTTCCCTAGTCTGTCCAACACCCCTCACTCCCTGTTAGGGGGACAGACAAAGGATATTTCCTTCTTTGTGGCTGCTGCTGCTACCACCATGGCATCTATGGGGACCTTCAGACCAATGTTTCTTACCCTTTGGGGTGACCAAGGTTCTGTCCATTTTTTAAGTATCGGCTCTCCCACATCAGGTTCCTTCCAAGCCTTCTGATCAACAAGGTCTATTAATGCATCAGGAGGTGAAACCACTCAATGTCGATAGGCCAGACCCAAAAGCTTCAGGAAACACAGACTCATCAGATGAATGAGCTTTTGTGAATCATCCCCTCCTCTGCTTCATTACTTCTAGTAAGTCCCCAAAGGTAAAGTCCTTAGGGGGTGAGGCCGAACATGGGATCCTTCTCCATCAACTAAATCCATGCCTTCGGTGATGGACTCAGGAGAGGAATCTATGTGCTTATATTTACATGTCTTCTTTCGCAGAACATATCTCAGGGACACATCACAATCAGATGAGGAGCTTGAATGTCACGCTAACTAGTTAACTGGCTATGCCTGTCCTGTTGACTGAAATGACAGGTAACAGGCACAGAATCTAATGGGAGTTGGGATGGATATGAACCCGGTAGACGGACTTGCCTCCTTGGCCCAGCCAAGGCCAGTTCCATAACCTCAAAATCTGACTTGGATAATGGAGCTGAGAAGAAACTACCTCTGTTGACTGGCTCAGTAGGTTTCCCTACTCCAAAAGAGGATGGTTCTGAGGAGGACCTCAGAACCAAGCAATCTAGTGCTGAAGCACCAAGGGGGAGAAATGGCTTTGAAAACTTTAGAGTTGACTCTCCCTACCAGAAATCTGACCTCAACACTTTCACTCTGGGACTCTTCTCAACCCAAAAATATCAGAATCAAAAGAATAAGGGAAAAGTCTGAAGCTGAAGTTTCCACAGGGCTATCACATCCAACAATGGTGTGGTGGAAAAATTCAGACTCCTGAGTGTCGGCTCTGGGAAAGGAGTCAGTGTCAGAATGAGATGGATTAGGGTCAAAAGGCCCATTCTCAGTCCTCCACTGGGGGACAGCACCAGGAGAACCTCCAGCTGAATCTCTGACCATGGAAATTTTCTCATCATCTGGCTGATATCCACCTCCATAAGGCTTCTGGTGGATAAATCAGACTTGGTTGAAGAATTCACAGATGCCGGTCTTGATGGTAGCTTGCATTGGTGTATGAGTGACTGCAACCCGGGGCTAACTGGCCCTGGAGAAAAAGTAGGTTTTGGAGAGGGAGCTCAGATCTGAGTTGCAGATGGATCTGACTGCCTAGATGTCTTAGGTGTCAGGTCAAGGAGAGCAGTTAGATCTGGGAACCTTTTCCTCGACTTTTCTGCCTTCCTCTCTTCTTGTCTCTTCTTACTTGGTTTATCCATGTTTTCTTTGGATCTTTCTCTCTCTCCCACCTTCCTCTTCTCAGCAGCGAGAGAAGTAAATGGTGGTTTAGCTTCAGAGGACATAGTATACCATGTCTTAAGGGGAAGAAAACCCTTGGGATGAGCTTCTCTTTTCTGCCTTGGAGGGCTCTGGCTCCAAAAGCTGTAGCTGTCTCGAAGATGAGAGGGACCTACACAGTAGACGCAAAGGGAATGGGGGGTCTTGGGAGGATTGTGTGTCCACAAGCTGAATACTTCTTGAATCCAACAGGCTTATCAGACATCAGAACAACACTCTAGAAAAACTAAATAGTATGCATCACCGTGAAAAGCTATACACAATACTAAAGAATTTTTTGAAAAAACTTATGCCAAATTACACTTCAAAACCCACTATAAACTGGGAAAATATATTTATTCTGTGTATGTGTGTGTGTGTGTATATATATTTCTTTTTTTTACATTAAACTACTAGAATATTCTACCATATCACACTGTATTAACTAGGAAAAAAAGAGTATCTATCTTAAGTATATCTACTTAAACTAATCCTAAAACTAAGTTAGACTTAACTCTACTTAACTACAGAAAAAGGAAGGAGTAGAAGTTTTTAGACAAAAATTTGCTTTCACTTACCATGAAAGCACGGAGATCTTGTAGGACATATTTGGTCAAACAGGTGGCAAACGAGATCTGAGGTAAATTAGCCTAGAAGATGGAATTGTGGGAAGAGGAGGAGTCTGAGCTCTCAGATCCAGTACTCTGGTATAAAGTGAAAGAGTTGAATCCAGATGGACCTGAAAACCCAAACACTGAATCGGTCGAAAATAAAAATCAGGTTAACAGTTATGATAAGTTATGTACTTATCATAACAATGTTCCTTATTGTTATGGTAAGTACATATGCCATAACTACTGGTAAAGGCATAAAAAGAAGTTCTGTACTCACCATAACATTCCATGCATGTTGTCCACCTCTGCCTTTATTCTCACTGATGGGTTGGATCCAATCCATTGGATCCGTCTCGGCCTCTACCAAAGGTCAAAACCTTCAACAAGCTCGTGGGCCTATCTCAGAATGTACCTTGCAATTACCTCAGATCTTGTTTGCCCATTAGAAAAAAAATATATTCCCGAGAAAAAAGGATGTTAGAGCTTTATCAGATTAGCAATAAGAAGACACCATTTCTGAAGTCATGGAGTCCATGAAAGTCCAATTAGTAGAACTCGGCCTCCTAGGAGCACAGGTAAGGGGTAGGTGGGAGGGGGGGGTTGTGAGAATAAAGCTGAAGATGGACATGGAACGTTATGGTGAGTACATAACTTCTTTATGTGATGTTGTCATATCTCGCCTTTATTCTCACTGATGGGACAGCGTCCCTAGCTACCTAAATCTTGGGTGGCTTATGAGAGAATATTTGTGATTTGGGCTAACTCAAAACATGACCCAAAGGAAACCTTACCCCTGGAGGCCAAATCTACTTTGTAATGAGTAATAAAGGTATGAGGCTTGCCCATGTGGCTGCAGCACATATGTTGTCCATGGAGGCTCTTGATAAGAAAGCTGCAGAAGTAACAACTGCTCTAGTTGAGGGCTTTGACTTGCTGGGAAGTGGTTTGTTCTGGGATATGTAAATAAAGCTTATACATTCTAAAAGCCATTTACATAAGATTACTCTGGATACTGATAATCCCTTCCTTGTGTCAGAAAAGGAGACAAATAGCTGATCAGACTTTCTGAAATCTGCAATTCTGTTTAAGTAAAAGTGCAACTGTCTCTGAACATCTAGCAAGTGTAACATGTATTGTATATGCCTTATTCTCAAATTTTGGAAAAAAAGACTGGCATCTCAATGGATTGATTAAGATTATTTTCCAATACAACTTTTGGCAGAAAGGAAGGATTAGTTTGTAATGAGACCCTGTCCTTATGAAATACCAAATATGGTGGTTTGACAGATAGTGCTTGCAGCTCTGAAACTCTTCTTCCTGATGTGATAGCCCCTATAAAACAGTCTTCCAAGATAAACATTTTAATTCACAATTGGCTAATGATTCAAAAGGGGGGCAGATTATACGAGACAGAATAAAATTCAAGCCCTAAAGAGGAAATGGATCCTTGTAAGGAGGCCTCAATAAAGTTGTCCCTTTAAGAAAAGCTTTGCAGACTTTGTTAGACATCATAGAAGAACCCTTTTCTCCTAAATGAAAATTTGAAATTGCTGCTAAATGAACCCTGATAGCAGCTGCAGCAGCTCCTTCATTGAAAAGCTTAGCTAGAAAATCTAAAATGAAATGTAGAGCAGTAAAAGGATAGTAAAGTTGTGTACACTTACCATAAATGCAGATGTTCGAGTGTATTCACTGTTGCAGTCATTACATTTGGGTAATCTGCCGGCAGGTTGCCCTCAGTCGGCCTGATTAACAAAGTCTTCTGTCCTGCGTCAGTTGCTGTCCCTTCTTCCATGACGTCAGGTCGTCAGGGGTATACAACATGCAGCCGATGACATTACATCAGTTTTTCTTGCCCCAGATGGCAGGTGCCCCTCAAATGGGGAGCAAAATATATAAGTTATTAAAAACACAAAAATATACCTCCAAACAAAAGCAAATACACCAAAAAGGCTTTTAAGCATAGTAAAAGAAAGTAGAGGTATAGTAAGAGAAAAACAGGGTGCTGGAGGGAGGGTAACCAGGACTGCAACAGTGAATACACTCGAACATCTACATTTATGGAAAAGTGTACACAACTGTACTATGTTCTTCGTGTTTCACTGTTGCAGTCATTACATTTGGGTAGATTCCCAAAGCTATGGTTCGGAGAATGGATTTATACAGCATTACGACCAGCTATAACGCCCTGCAAAACAGCAGTGGCAAAGCCAGCTCTGGATTTAGAGAAAATTGGTAAGTGATAATGCTTGGTGAAAGTATGAACTGAACTCCAGGTAGCAGCTTCTAGAATATCCCTAGTAGGAATACCTCTGAGAAAGGCTGTAGAAGTAGATTCAGCCCTGGTGGAATGAGATCTGATCCCCTGGGGGATAGGTTTTCCATGGTGCTTACAGCAGAAATGAATACAATGGCTTATCCATTTAGAAATGGTTTGCTTTGAAATAACCTTCCCCTTTGCCCCTGCAGCAAATGCTACCAGCAGTTGTTCAGATTTTCTTCAAGATTTAGTCCTGTCCAAGTAAAATCTAAGCTGTCTGTGTACATCTAATGAATGCAAAATCCGCTCCCCCTTGTTCTGTGGATTGGGAAAGAAAGTTGGCAAATGAATGGACTGATTAAGAGCCACACTGGATACCGCCTTGGGCATGAAGGATGGATTGGTCCAGAGTGACACACTGTCTGCATGAAAGATGTTGAAAGGCTCCACTGCCATAAGGCCTGTAATTCAGATATCCTTCTAGCTGAAGTGAATGCTAAAAGGAAGGCTGTTTTCCAGGAAAGAAATTTTAAGTCTGCAGTAGCAGCTGGCTCGAAAGGAGGTAGAGTGAGTTTCTCCAATACAAAGT
Organism: Protopterus annectens; assembly: GCF_019279795.1. Taxonomy (NCBI): domain Eukaryota; kingdom Metazoa; phylum Chordata; order Ceratodontiformes; family Protopteridae; genus Protopterus; species Protopterus annectens. Next base: position 1,160,558,124 of record NC_056748.1, on the reverse strand, counting down.
TAAGGTCCCAGGCAGGGGTTGGAGCTCTCCTGGGTGGTCTCAAGTTTTTGGCCCCACTGAGATACCGCTTTAGCAGAGGATGAGAGAAGGGGGGGGGGTTCCGTGTTGTAATGAGCTGAAATGGCTGAGGCATGGATTTTTATGGAAGAAAAAGACAGGCCCTTGTGAAGCAACTCAGTTAAGTATTGCAAAATCTGAGGTAAATTGGGTGCTGCTGTGCTCATCCCTTGAGATTGATTCCAGGCACATAATCTTTTCCATTTATCAGCATAAGACTTTCTAGTACTAGGTTTTCTTGCCTCCAAAATGACATCCATCACAGGTTTGCTGTGGGATGCTAAGTGGGAATTTAAATGATTAGCCAAGCTGCAAGATTCAGTGTTTGGAGCTGAGGGTGCAGAATTTGGTTCTCCTGCTGAGACAGTAAGGAAGGTGTCTGAGGCAGGTGCCATGATAAGATTTGTGACGCATTGCGCAGGACTGGGTACCAGTGTTGGCGAGGCCAGTCTGGAGCAATCAAAATCATTTTTGGTTTGTCCTATTTGACTTTTAGTAGAACTTTGGAGAGCAGAGGGGGAAAGGCATAGACTGACAGGTTTTTTTCAGCTGAAGGACAGAGCATCCACCTTCCAGGCTTTTTTGTGAGGAGTTCTTTTGCAAAATTTGTCCAGCTGGTAGTTTTGAGGTGAGGCAAAAAGATCTATGTCTGGGCTCCCCCAGTTGTGTGTCAACATGTTGAAAATCTGTGGTTCCAGTTTCAATTTGTGTGGGTCCATGAGATTTCTGCTTAGTTCGTCTGCCAAAATATTCAGTGTTCCTGGTAGGAATTGAGCTTATAGTTGGCCGTATTCCACAATGCCATGGCTAGTCTACAGAGGGGCTAGGAATGTGTACCCCCCTGCTTGTTTATGTACCACATAACCATGGTGTTGTCCGTCTTTACCATTAGTTGTCCTGGATAAAGGTAGTCCTTGAAGGCTGTCAGTGCATTCTGTACAGCTAGCATTTCTTTTTGATTGATATGAAGGTGCATTTGATTTGGGCTCCATTTGCCCTGAATGCACTTCCCTGCCAGTTGAGCCCCCCCATGCATAGTCTGATGCATCTGACAAGGCTTGCAGTATTTGTCTTGCAGATAGCAGGGTTTTTGTGGCCAACTGTTTGAAGTAAGTCACCAAATGAATTTGCTTTTTGGCTTAAGGAAAGCCATTTGGGCAGTTGTATTCAAGCTTGCACCCAGGAATGCAATTTTTTGAGAGGGTACCAGTTGTGATTTCTTTTTGTTTATGGTGTACCCTAGACAAGTTAGAACCCTTTTGCAAACGCCAGATGTGTTAGAAGAATGGCCTGGTTTTCTGCCTGAATTAGACAATTGTCCAGGTATGGATATATTTGAATATTTCTTTGCCTGCAAAATGCAATTACTGGAGCCAAGCACTTTGTGAATACCCTGGGCGCAGTAGACAAGCCAAAGGGCAGTGCAGAGAACTGATAATGCAAGTAGCCTGCTTTGAAGCGTAGGTATCTTCTGCAATATTCCCCGATTGGAATATGCAGGTAAGCCTCTTTTAAATCTAGAGTTGCCAACCAGGCATCCTTGCCTAGCATAGGAAGTAACTGGTGAAGAGTCAGCATCTTGAATTTTGGAATGTCCAGAAAGGTGTTTAGAGTAGACAGGTCCAGAATTGGACGCCATGATTTGTCTTTTCTGTGTACCAGGAAAAGTCTGGAATATAAACCTTGCCCCTCTTCCTCTTCTGGTACTAGATGAATAGCCCCCATGTTTAGGAGGGAAACTACTTGTTTCTGAGCCTCTGCCCACTGATTGGGGGCAGGTCTGGCCACCCGTTTGGAGTTGGCAACGTGTGGAAATTAAATCTGTTATCCCTGGGACACTATATTTAAAAGCCATTTGTCCTGAATTATAAGTTGCCAGTTTTTTGCATGAAGAGCCAGTTTTCCCCCCAAAAGGGTGGCTAAGAGTCAAGTGCTTGGTAATTTTAAAGAAAAGTCATTGAGACTGTTTACCATAGGGTGGTGTCTTGTTATTTCCAGATTTGGAAGTGAAAGCACCCCATTGCTTAGCTCTGAAAGTCCCTTGGGACTGAAACCTGGTGCTTTTGGAATGTCTGGGTTTTGCTTGAGTGGCTCTAGAAGGAGCTGGAAAGGACCAGTTCTTAGTAGACCAGTGTCTACTAAATCTTGGAGGTTGTACCTGTAAGAAATCTTTCACAGTTTGCATAGATTTAGCTTTATCTTCCATCTTTTTTTAGAACTTCTTCAGCCTTATTGCCAAACAGACGGTCCTGCTGCAAAGGAGCATCCAACAGTTTTGCTTTAACATGATCAGGCAGAGATTACTCCTTAAGCCAAGCATGCCTTCTAAGCACAGACCCAGTAACAGCAGCCCTGCAAGAGGCCTCCAAAGAATCAAAACCACATTGCAAAGTATGTTTTCCAACTAGCTCAGCTGAATGCAATAAATTCTGTAAATCCTTATTTTCCCCACAGTCAGAAATCAACATCATTTTCTGTTTAAGCAGTCCCATGATATGCTGTAGATATTTTATCGTATGGAATTGACAGTTTAAAGCCCTGACTGCCAAGGTTGCCGAAGTATAAACCTTTTTACCCCATCTATCCAGCGCCCTGGAGTCTCTATCAGAAGGGGTAGGAGTTTTTGCAGTAGAAGCCTTAATGCCCTTGGGCCCCTGAGAAATGGTTTCAAGGTCCATAACAGGATTTTTGAAAAGGAATTTGTGGGACTCAGGAACCCTGTAGTATCTGTCTGGTTTACTAGGGGCCGAAGGCAGGGAATTAGGGGCCATACTGGATTCCGAAAACACATCAACAACAATGTCTAGTACAGGAGGTACAGCCAAAGGCCTATGCTAAGAAAGCAGAAGGAAATCCCTAAGCCTCTTTTTGGATTCAGAAAAATCCTAACTTTCCCAGTGGAAATGCTCCCTTAAGGTTTTCCCCAAAAGAAAAATCCTCAGGGGGAGAAGCAGAGGGAATGGAATCCTCTGCATCAGAGTCCTCATAAGTCGGTATGGACAAATCCAGATCATTAGAAGAGTCAGAAGAAACAGAGTCCTGTTCAGAAGATTCATAGTCAAGTTCAGCCCTAGGCCTCTTAGAAGGGGGGGTTGACTACCCCCTGATTACAGTAATCAAATCTTCAGCCATTTTGATGATTTGTTTTTTTAGGCAGAGGGGCCTGAACATGTGGCCTGGGCATCAGTTTTTTAGACATAGATCGAGATTTAGGCCTTAGTATTGAAGGTGGAGTTGGTTTAATATGCAAGTCTGTAGGCCTGAATACACCCTCAGAAGCCAGTGCCTGCACAGCGGCTCCGGACCCATCCAAGGTAGAGACATCCATGGGTTCCATAGGTGAAGCATCTCGCGGCATACCGGACTCTGAATGGGTCTCAGTAGAGGCCTGCAAATCAGAAGTAGCGGGTATCAGGGGCTGCGAAAAGTACAGTTTTGTACCTACCATAAATGTAGATGTTCGAGTGCTAATACAGCTGCAGTCATAACAGATGGGTTCTCCTGCCGTCAGGCGGGTCCTCGGTCGGCCGAATTCCAAAGTCTAGGTCCGGCGTCGGTTGTCGTCGCTTCTTCCCTGATGTCAGTGCCACAGGGGTATAAAAGAACCAGCCGATGCCATTTTCTTCAGTTTTTCTTGCCCCAGATGTCAGGTGCCCCCAGAAGGAAGGCAATACATAAAATTATGTAGTAATGCAATGCAATATAATCAAAAAACAGTAGTTGCAAGCAAATACACCATAAAAGAATACCCCTAGAGGGGAAGGAGGGAGGGAAACCTGGACTGCAGCTGTATTAGCACTCGAAATCTACATTTATGGTAGGTACAAAACTGCACTATGGTTCATCGTGCATACAGCTGCAGTCATAACAGATGGGTAGAATCCCAAAGCTAAGAAAGGGGTGGTAGGCACTAGGTGGAACTAGGAGGAGCCAAAATGCCCTGCAAGACTGCAGTGGCAAAGCCTGCTCTAGATTTGGAGTATAATGGTAGGTTGTAGTGTTTGGAGAAGGTATGCACAGAACTCCAAGTGGCTGCTTCCAAAATATCCTTGGTAGGAACTCCTCTGAGGAAGGCTGCAGAGGTGGCTGTGGCCCTGGTGGAATGAGTTCTAATGCCTGTAAGTACAGTTTTGCCATGAAAGGAATAGCAAAAGCGTATGCAGTGGGCTATCCATTTTGAGATTGTCTGTTTGGAAATTGGCTTTCCTTGAGCTCCTACCGCATAGGCCACAAAGAGCTGTTCTGATTTTCTGAAAGGTTTTGTTCTGTCCAAATAATAACGCAGTAGCCTGTGGATGTCCAAGGAATGTAGTAATCTCTCTCCTTTGTTTTGAGGATTGGGATAAAAAGTAGGTAAATGTATGGCCTGATTTAAAGCTACCCTGGATACCACTTTAGGCATAAAGGACGGGTTGGTTCGTAAGGAAACTCTGTCCTGATGGAAGATGATAAAAGGCTGGACAGCCATGAGAGCCTGTAGTTCTGAAACTCTGAGCTGAAGTGATAGCCAGAAGGAAAGCTGTTTTCCAGGACAAATATTGCAAATCTGATGAGGCAGCTGGCTCAAAAGGAGGCAAAGTCAGTTTTTCCAGAATGAAATTGAGATCCCAAGCAGGTATTGGTTGTTTCCTTGGAGGTCTTAAATTCTTAGCCCCTCTGAGGAACTGTCTTAAAAGAGGGTGAGAGAATAAAGGAGGATCAGTGTTGTATTCTGCAGAAATGGCTGAGGCATGGATTTTGATGGAGGAGAACAAAAGTCCACTGCTTAGCAGTTCAGCCAAATATTGTAGTATTTGAGGTAAATTCAGTTTTCCAGGGTTCTGGCCCTTCTTCTCATTCCAGACACAAAAACGTTTCCATTTTGCGGAGTAAGCTTTTCTAGTTGATGGCCTTCTGGCCTCCAAAATGACATCCTGCACCTCCTTGGAGAGTAGGGCCTGCTGTGATGCTAAGGAATCTTCCATGCGGCTAGACTGAGTGTTTTTAGCTGACTGTGAAGAGTTTTGAAGCTGTGCTGAGTCAGAAGAAGAGGCATTAGAGGCAGGGTCCATGGAGGGGAATGCATCAGGCTCCTCAGGAGTGGGTACCAGTGTTGCCTTGGCCAGTCCGGAGCAATGAAGATCATCTTTGGTCTGTCTGCTCTGGTCTTCAATAGGACTTTGGGCAGCAGAGGAAGAGGCGGGAAGGCATAAACTGTCATTGATGTCCAACTGAAAGAGAGAGCGTCCACTCTCCAGGCCTTTGGATGGAAGATCCTCGAGCAGAATTTTGTCAATTGATAATTTTTGTGGGAGGCAAAGAGATCTATGTCTGGCCTTCCCCATTCTTGTATTATTTCTGTAAAAACTTTTGGATGCAACTTCCATTCATGTGGATCTGTCATATTCCTGCTTAGGTTGTCTGCCAGCGTGTTTTCCTTGCCTGGCAAGTACTGTGCTTGTAGTTCCATTTGTAAGTCCATGGCCATGTTCCAAAGTGACATGGCCAGTCTGCATAGGGATAAGAATGTGTTCCTCCTGCTTGTTTATGTACCACATAACTGTGGTGTTGTCCATTCTTATCAATAGTTGACCTGGTTGTAGAAGGTCCTTGAAAGCTATAATAGCATTTATTACTGCTAGCATTTCTTTTGATTGATGTGAAGGTGCTTTTCTTTTGGGACCATTTGCCCTGAATGCACGGTCTGTCATGTCGCCCCAGGCGTAGTCCGAGGCGTCTGTTGTGATGGCTTGATTTGCTTGAGGCTTGCTGAATGGAAGACCTGTGTTTGTTTGACATGCTTGAGCCCACCACAGAAGTTCCTTTTGCAGACATGGAATTAGTGGTATTATTGTTTCCAAACTGTGGCTGTGTTGAGACCATATGTTTTTTAGGTACCATTGTAGTTTTCTCATATGCAGCTTTGCACATGGGATTAGTAAGATGCAAGATGCCATGAATCCCAGAGCCTGCAGGATTTTCCTTGCAGTCAGCCTGGTGCAATTTGCCAGTGTTCTGAAATATTGAATTAGTTGCCCCTGCTTCTCTGGCGTGAGGTAGGCCATCTGGGTGTTTGTGTCCAAATTGGCACCCAGGAAAATTATATTCCGAGAGGGTATTAGCCTTGATTTCTCTTTGTTGACTGTGTATCCTAGAGAGTTTAATAACATTATTACATAAGCCAGATGTTTCAGAAGAATGTGCTTGCTGTCCTCTTGGATCAGGCAGTCGTCCAAATAAGGGTATATTTGTATCCCTTGAAGTTTGCAGTAGGCAATTACTGATGCCAGGCATTTCGTGAATACTCTGGGCGCAGTAGATAAGCCAAAGGGCAATGCAGAGAATTGATAATGGGTTGAACCTGCAAGAAATCTGAGGTATCTTCTGCAATTTTGTCTGATTGGGACATGCAGGTATGCCTCCTTGAGGTCCAATGTTACCAGCCAAGACTCCTTGCCCAGCATGGGAAGAAGTTGCTGTAGAGTGAGCATCTTGAATTTTGGTACGAGTAGGAATGTGTTTAGGATGGAAAGATCCAAAATAGGTCTCCAATCTTTTTCCTTCCTTGGCACCAGAAATAGCCTGGAATAAAAACCTTGACCTTGTTAGTGTGTAGGTACCTCTTGAATAGCTTTCATGTTTATAAGATCTGAAATTTGCTTTTGTGCCTCTGCCCTTTGATTGTGTGGCAGTTTTGGCATGCCTCTCATTTTTGGAAGGGTATGAAAATGGAATTTGTAGCCTCTGTTTATAATGTCCAGGATCCATTTGTCCTTTGTGACAACATGCCAATTTTTTGAGAATAGTGCCAGCTTTCCTCCTAAGGGGGCTGCCATTTGAGACCTGGTTGGCCTGCAAAGGGGAAAGTCATTGGGTTTGCTTTCTGAAAGATTGTGAGTTGTCCTCACCACCTCTTTGTGTAGGAGCTTGCCATTGTCTGCCTCTGTACGATCCTTGTGATTGTCGTCTGCCCCTCGGGCGCCTGTATCTGCCTCTTTGGGGTCCGTCTGTAACAGGAAAGGACCAGTTTTTGGAAGGCCAATTTCTACTAAAACGTGGGGGTTGAAATTCTTTCACAGTTTGCATTGATTTAGCTTTTTCCTCTATTTTCCGTAATACTTCCTCAGCATTGGCCCCAAATACTACATCCTTTTGAAGAGGGGCGTCTAGTAATTTAGCTTTGACATGATCAGGCAAGGCTTGTTCCTTGAGCCAGGCATGCCTACGTATGACTGAGCCTGTAACAGCAGATCTACATGAGGCCTCTAGAGCATCAAAACCACATTGTAAGGTATGTTTACCCACTTGTTCTGCACTATGCATCAAATCCTGCAACTCCTTCAAGTCTGGTTGTTCAGGTTGTGACATTTTACTTTTCAATTGAGATAACAGAAACTGTTGGTATTTTAGCATATGAAACTGACAGTTTAAGGCCCTCATGGTTAAGGTAGCCGAGGTATATACCTTTTTCCCCCCACCTTTCTAAGGATCTGGAATCTCTCTCGGAAGGCAATGGATTTTTGGCAATGGAAGCCTTAACTCCCTTGGGCCCCTGTGAGATGGTTTCTAGGTCAGCAGCATGGCTTTTGTAAAGAAATTGGTGTGAGTCAGGAACCCTGTAGTACCTGTCAGGCTTAACTGGAGCTGGAGGTAGAGAGTCCGGGTTAAGGCAGGCCTCCGAGTAAACATCATCTAGGATGTCGAAGACAGGAGGTATATAGCCAGAGGCCTGTACTGGGGTAACAAAAGAAATTCCCTGAGCCTTTTCTTGGAATCTGAATAATCCTGGCCTTCCCAGTGGAAGTGTTCCCTTAAGGTATGCAAAGTTTCCCCAAATGAGTAATCCTCAGGGGGGGGGATACAGAAGGAATAGACTCCTCTGCATCAGAGTCTTCAAAAGGGGAGTAAGACTGTTCCTGATCCTCAGAGTGTTCTGAAATAATGGAGCCCTGATCAGAGGAGGGGGAATCTTCCTCCACTCTGGGCCTTTTGTCCGGAGGAAGCTAAGAACCTCTGATTAGAGTAATTAAATCCTCAGCCATTTTAAGCATCTGTTTCTTAGGCATGGGGCCTGGAGATGGGCCCTGTGTAGCTGGTCTCTTAGGGTGCATGGTTGCTTTAGACTTGGTGAAAGCCTTGATGGAGAAAGAAGAGGAAGGTCTGAAGACACCTTGAGTGGAGGTGGACCTGTCCACATTCTGTGTTTCAACGCCAAGAGTGGCTTCGGTATCTGTAGTCGGGGTGTGGGCCGAGGAGCCTGCGACCTCGGGTACAGGAGACACTGCCAAAGATGTGTCGTCGGTAATCAGGGGCTGCGTAGGCGCCTCACTGAGAACCGGACCACGTGTAGTCGGCTTTGGCGTGGTGTCGGTAGAGGCCGCGGACCTCGAGTGTCGGTCCTTGTCTTTGCGTTTTTTAGACAAAACCGGAGTCGGAGTATCCGACGACATGGTATAGTTAAATGTTTTCCCAAAAAAATGCTGGACGAACTCCGCCCGACGCTTAATAGTGCGTTTGTTGAATGTAGCACAAAAGTGACAGACCGAGACGTCGTGGTCTGGGCCTAAACAAGGTATACAGAGGGAATGGAAATCCTTATGCGGTATTTGCTTCCCACAAGAAATACAATTATTAACTTTGTCTGACATTGGTCTGAGGCAAGAAAAGTTTCCCCAACGGGGTACTTAGCTTTTAAGAAGACTTCGGTTTCCAAATTTTTCGTAATCTCAGGAGCTGGCTGACTGGCACTTGCGAACTGCCTCTGCTTCGGGCACCACGCGGCAAGAAAGACTGGAGAAAATGGTGTCGGCTGGTTCTTTTATACCCCTGTCACACTGACGTCAGGGAAGAAGCGACGACAACCGACGCCGGACCTAGACTTTGGAATTCGTCCGACCGAGGACCCGCCTGACGGCAGGAGAACCCATCTGTTATGACTGCAGCTGTATGCATGATGAACATGCACCTCACTGAGTACCTGCGAACTGGCGACTGGCTTAGAAGAAGCATTGTCTGCAGTTTTGGATCTCAATGGCCTGTCTCTTTTTCTTTGCGTTTTTTTCGGTATTCTGGTAGTCAGATGGCTAACCGACGTCATTTCTGGATAATTAAACCGAGAACCGAAATATTTAGAAGCAAAAATGTACCAACGACGGATAGTGCACTGATTAAATAAAGCACAAAACCGACAGCAAGGTACGTCGTGATCAGGGCCTAGGCAAGGAATACAGTACAAATGAAAATCCTTATGAGGTATTTGCTTCCCACAAGTAATACAATTATTAACTTTTACTGACATTGGTAAGGAGCAAGAAAAAGTTTCCCCAACGGGTACTTAGCTTTTAGTTGAAGACTTCGGTTCTGAAACTTGAAAATGAAAATTTCAGGAGTCGGCCGGCCGGCACTTGCAAACTGCTTCTGCTTCGGACACTGTGCGGCAAGAAAGACTGATGTAATGGCGTTGGCTGCATGTTTTATACCCCTGACAACCTTACGTCATGGAAGAAGGGACAGCAACCGACACAGGACCCAAGACTTTGTTAATCAGGCCGACTTGAGGGCAACCTGCCAGCAGATTACTCAAATGTAATGACTGCAGCAGTGAAACACAAAGAACATCAACATGTTTTGAGTTAGCCCAAATCACAAATTTCTTCCATTTTCCTTTGTAAGAATTCCTTGTGGAAGCTTTGTGGGAAGAGATCAAGATATGTCTCACTGGTTGGTGATAAAAGAGAATGATACCTGGCTATTAATGGAACTGAAGCAGCCAAGATGTCAGTTTGAGATTGTGTAAGTTGGGATGAACCACTACTGAAGCATGTGTCAAAAGATCAGGAACTGGGTCCAGTATCCATGGTTCGTCCCAAAGATAAAGCCAAAGGAAGGGGAAGCAAATTTGTTGGGGCCAGTAGGGTGCAATTAGAATTACGGTTCTGTTCAACAACTTGCTTTCTGTAATACTTTGGGAATAAGGGGTGTTGGTGGGTAAGCATATATAAGTCCCGAAGGCCAATCATGAACAACTGAATCCCTCTGGGTCTCTCATGGAGGGGGAATTAGGGCAAAGTAGTTTCTGCATTTGGCGTTCATGGATGAGGCAAACAGATCACAGCAAGGCTGGCCCCATTTCTGGAAGATATGTTCCGCAATCTCCTGCTTGAGGGGCCACTCGTGGCATACTGGAACAGCTCTGCCTCAACCTGTCTGCTATCACATTGGATTTCCCTGGTATGTGTGTTGCGATTAGAAACAGACTGGAAGAAATTGCCCATTGCCACACACTCAGCACTTCCAGACAAATGTGGTAAGATTTGTTTCTTCTTGTTTCAGTACCACACTATGGACATGTTGTCTGACTGGACTGCTATTGTCCCCAGAGGAAGATAGTCTTGAAAGGCTTGCAGTGCTAAAAGCACCGCTCTCATCTCTAGAACTTTTATGTGCAGATGGGTTTCATGAGGTTGCCAGGTGCCTTAGACGGTCTTTCTCAAATAATGCCCCCCCCCCCCCAATCTGGGAAGCTTCTCTGGTCACCATGGCAAGGGGTTGGGAAAGCGTAAAGAGATGGTCCTAACAAACCTAAGGTGAATGAATCCACCATAAAAAGGTCTAGTTTGCAAGACTTGGTTATTAGAATCTTGTGAGTCACTGGAAATTCTAGAAGAGACCATTGTGTCAAAAGCAGCCACTGAAGCAACCTCAAGTGAAGGCATGCTAACGGTACCAGAACAATTGAAGCTGCTATAGTGCCAAGTACTGGCCCGTAGCAGAAGATGCCTGTTATGAGCCAGTCATCTAGATATGGAAAAACCCAGAATCATTGTCGTCTCAGGTGAGCTGCCACTAATGCCATGCATTTGGTGAACTCTCTGGGGGCTGTACTGACCAAAGGGCAGAGCTCGAAACTGGTAATGACGGTCTCCTAGCCAGAAGTGCAAATGCCTCCTGGACTGTCCGTCTATTTTTATGTGGTGGTACGCATCGTGGAGGTCTAAATAGCACATCCAATTGTCTTTTTCCAGAAACAGAAGTATCGACTGCAGTGTATCAGCTTTCTGGAGTATTGACTCCAGAACTTGCTCTTCTTTACTGATTTGTTTAATTTGCTGAGATCCAAGGCTGATCTCCAGTCTCCCATTTTCTTTGGAACCAAGAAGAATCTTGAGTAAATTCCAGATCCTCTCTGGTGTGCGGGACTTCTTGGATGACTCTTTTGTTTAGCAACTTTGAGACTTCTGACATTACTTGTTCCATTTGACTGGGTGGAATGTCTGGAACTCTTGTGTTTTCGGGAACTGGAAGGGAAAGGGGATAATGTAACCTCTGGATATTATTCTCTGCACCCATTTGCCTTTTGTTATGTCAAGCCAGGCTGGAAGGTACAGACATAATCGCCCCCGATAGCCTCCAGAGGTCGACAATTGGGCCTCCCTTCAGGAGCGCTGAAAGGGCTTTCCAAAGAAAGTTTCTCTAGAGCTCTGAGTTTGTGGACCTCCTCTGCTGCGAGGTCAGTGCCTTCCATTGTGGTTCCCCCCTCTGGCTCTGGGGGAACTTTCACCGTGTGTCTGGGAAAGACCTTTAAGATCTCCTGAACCACATATTTCCATTACCGCTCTGTCTTTTGGGAAAGGGTCTAGGAGGAGTGGAAAAGCATACTCCAATGGCAGATAAAGTCTTGGCCTCTTTTTCACACCTGGTGAGTGTTTCTTTTACTTTGGGCCCAAACAAAGAACAGCCATCAAACAGGACATTAGCAAAGGAAAACTTGAATGGCTGCACAAAATTGCAAAGGCACATCCAAGCCTGCCTCCTAAGAGAGATACCTGAATACCTGAACCTGCTGCCCTATTCATTCCATCTGCTGCATATGAGATTAGCTTCATGGACAAGTTTGTTACAGAGTTCAGGGTGACAAGCTGTGAGGCTACCTTATCTGTGACCTCATCAACTGCAGCTCCTTGGAGGGTGTCTGATAATTCTTTTAAGAGATTTCTCTGCCGTCTCGTAAAATGGCATAGGTAATTCAATGACCGAAGAACAAAGGTCACTGAAGAGAAGACACACTTCCCTTATCTATGCATGGTCCTAGAAACTTTATTAGCAGGATGGATAGAGGAACTTGTTTCAGAGAGCTCCTTTTTAGTGGCCGCCACCATGACCATGGCATCTACTGCTACTCCCTTGGATAGAAATGTTTTGTCTTCTGGGGAAGTAATGTACTTATCTGGCCTCCTAGGAGTGGGGTCTATGGTATTTGGGATCTCCCATGCCATCTGAGAGATTAAATCAATAAGCTCATTGGAAAGCGGAGTCACCCAAGTGGTGGAAGGGGTGAGACCCAAAGGCTTTCAGATAGACTGACTCCTCAGCTGAAGGGGAGCTGAACTGCCAGCCACCTCTCTGTTTTACATTTCCACAATGTCTCCAAAGGAGACATCTTCAGAAGGTGACTGGGGGAACCTTCTGCCTTCTCGACGTCAGTGTCTGAAGTGACAGATTCCTCTGGTGAGTCCAGGTGCTTCGTTTTGCAGCTTCTCTTCTGAGGGACTTCCTTACAGGGGTAATGTGGAGAAGTGTCAGAAGAAGGGGAAGTCCCCTACGGGACATCCTGAAGCCTTGAGTGTCTGCATCCCTGTGGATGGGTAATGTGAGGAAACAAAGGCACTGGCTAAGAAGAGGGAAGACGTTACTAAGTAGCCTGTGTTTGTGCCCGTGGAGACAATACTCACCTCATAATATCAAAGCCCCCCCCCTGGTCCAAAGAAATCCCTGGATCCTACAAAAAAGAAGTTGGAGCCAATGGAACTCCCAGACCAGAAGACAGTTGACCTAAGATCGAGGTAGGAGTCAAACTCATCTGTGCCACAGCCCAGATAGGTAAGACCAATCCAACAACTGTTCCAATTCTACTCCCTGGCTCTGAGAGAGTGCCGTCTCCTAGAGTCCTCCTGCTCAGAAAGAGTGGAGGAACTCAGAGCCAATGTCTGATCCAAAGAGCCTTTCAGCTTCGGATCAGACACTGATACTAGCAAAACCTTAGAATCTTCTGGCTCCAAAGCAGTAGGTCGGATCAGAGGAGTAACAGGTACTGAGGATAGGGATGTTGATCTGATACCTTTGGGTTTAGATCCAATAAAAAGCTTAGCCAAAGCCAGTGTCTTCAAGAGTCTCTGCACCACCCAATCCACAGTTTCATCAGAGAGGCTCCTGGTTGACCGAGTTGAAAGAGTTGGAGACTTTGCTAAAATACATGAATGGAGCCGAGGAGATACTGGATCCAAAGTAGGGGATTGGCTCCGTATTGAAAACTCCGCCAGAACTGAAAGGGTCGGAGTCGAAAGACTTGACTCTTTTTTGCACCTTGTTGGATCCAGTCTGTGTCTGCTACAATGAAGAAGAAGCAGGGGAAGACATCTTCTGTATTTTTTTTCCCTTGGCTCTGACAGAGACTTCGGAGCAGAGGAAGCTCTTTTTGTAGATTTGTCTAATTTGGCAGACTTGTTAGAGTGATCAGATTTTGAGGACTCTGGTCTTTCAGATATGGCTTCTGAAAAGGGGGATTTTAATAACCCTTTCAGAATGAGCTTACTTTTATGCTCCAGTAATGCCTTATTAAAACCGTGGCATATGCAGCATGACTCTTGAAGGTGAAATAGCCCCAAACAATACACACACAACATGTATGTATTGCTGAGGGGCATCTTTTTTCCACAATCCTCACATTTTTTTAAAGCCTAATAGCTATAAGCTTATTATCTTGCTTCTGCAACATTTTGAGCAGAATAAATCAAAGAAAGGGTCAAAGACAGGGAAGAGTAGACAAGAATAAACTAAGCTAAACACCCTCTAATTTAAATGGAAGTTCAAAAGTTATTAAAACAATAAACGTTTAACTTTTTTTTTTTAAAGTGTCCTTTGAGTTAGAGGACACACTACAAAGAGTAAAAGATTAAATGGAAAAAAGGGGGAATATGAAAATAGTGATTAGCTAGTAAAATGTTAGTTAGAAAAGAACGAGACAAGAGGGTAGAAAAAGAAGCCCTCTAACTAAAACGGGCTTTAAAAGGGAGATATCAAGTATTAATAAAATAATTTACAAATTAAATGATAATATTCATAATAAAAGAAGTACTTAGCCCAGAGTTGTTGAAAAAGTGTTGATCTTTGTGAGCGGCAAATGAGATCTGAGGTAATTACAAGGTGCATTCTGGGATAGGGAGAGGGCCCATGAGCTTGTTGAAGGCTTTGAGCTTTGGTAAAGGCTGAGATGGATCCGATGGATCGGGTCCGACACATCAGTAAGAATAAATGCGAGATGGGATATCACATCTTTCATTTTCTGGTTGGGCAGAATCCCCAACTACTTTCTTTCTGGGAGGCATCATGGCAGGATACCCATGAGAATGGTAGAACCAAAGGAAACTCTGGATTGCAAACTGTTTGATAAAAGTTTGCACTGTTGACCATGATGCTGCAGCACAAACGTCCTCCGTGGAAGACAACCTGAAGTAAGCTGTGGAGAATGGCACAGATCTAGTGGAATGTGCCTTGGGTGTAACAGTTTGTTATGCATTGAGTAAATGAAGGAGATGCAGTCCAAAAGCCAACCAGATAAAGTAACTTTGGAGATATTATTTCTTTATCTTGCTGGGGGGAAAATGGTACAGAAAGTTGGTCATCTTTCCTAAATGCTTTTGTCCTGTGATGGCAGAATTTTAGCTGTCTGTCCACATCCAAAGCACATAACAGATATTCTCCGTTTTACTTATTTTTTATTTTATTTTACAATTTGATAACTAGGTGGGTAACAGGTCCAGAGACCCTTTTCAGTCATTATCCTGGTACAAAAAAAAAAAAAGTATCACTGCAATGCAAAACAAATAGTAATAATACAAACAGGTTAAAACTGTACAGAGGTATCAACTTAATACTGTAAATATTTACTGGGGATAATTAGTGTATGTACAGTATATACAAGTAGAAGGACAGCTTAAACACTGAAATGCAACAGAAAGTTATTTGATTTTATTCAGGAGCAGTTGAAAAGTACGCTGATCGAGTGTGTTGCTTTAACAAGTATCATAGAAACTTGGCATCCTGGAACAATAAATCTTTATGCATTTTCCTAAAGGATTTTATTATTTTTAATATCAGTTGGTCGGTTGCTCCAGAAGGCTGGCCTTAATTTAGAAAAAATTTTTTTTTCTAATTGTTAGCTTAAAACACACTCTATTAAGAGTGAAACTACAGTCCTGGCTGCCTCTTGGGGAGTAGTTTTGTTCCCTGAAAAATAGCTTTTCCCTCAGTAGTGGGCAGTAGCTCATACATATTATTTTGAACAACAGGGTGACTAAGAGAAGTGTGGCTGTGCATGTTATAGGGAGCCACTATACTTCATGCTGTGTTACAGTGATGTGTATTTTGGTCTGCTAGTGATTCAAATTTGCACATTGTTGCCTCTATCATCTGCAGATTTTGGATGTTTCTGGAGACTGTAGAACTATCAGGGGTAGGGCATATTCAACTTTAGGAAGCAGAACATTTTTGGATATGGCTTTCTGAGCAAAATGAGACAGGAGGTGATATATCAGCTAACATACTGTTAGTTGGGTGAGAACTTAGGAGATATGAATTTTAAAACTGAGGAGGCCAAGAAAACTTTGCAAAGAAGACTGATAAATGAATGGCTTGGTTCAAGGCTGACTGTGAGGCTACTTTAGGAACAAAGGTGGAGCCTGGTCTGACAGAGAGAGAGAGAGAGAGAAAGAGTCTATCTCTATGAAAAGTCAAATATGGCAGTTTTATGGCTGCACGTAGCTCGGATACTTGCTTTGCTGAATTAACTGTTGCTAGAAATAACATTTTCCAAGGATTGTGCTTCATAAGAATTTGATAAAGGCATAACGGCTCAAAGGGTGGTTTTGTAAGGGTCTGAAGAACAAATGTCAGGTTCCATGGGGTCTCTGATGGGTGGTGTAATAAAAAAGGTGCCCCTTAGAAAAGCCTTACATACCTTTTGAAAAGGCAAGAGAACTAGAGTTGAAGCCCATGTGGACATATGAAACGGCAGCCAGATGGACCTTGATGGTAAACAGCTGGAGCCTGTATCAAAAAGGCCATCAAGAAACTGTAGAAATGTGGGTAAGGGAGCTGTGTGTGGCTCCAACCCTTGATTCACTGCCCAAAGAGAAAACTCTTTCTCATTTACTCTTGTAACGTTATCTAGTAGGCTGCTTCTATGAAGCAATAAGAGTATGACTACTCTGGAAGGTAACTATGGATTACTGGGCTATCACTGGAACTGGAGAAACCATGTGATAAGTCTGGCGGAACTGATGTACAAATAACCCTGTCTGGATGGGTGGGTCACACAATCTGGTTGTGGAAATCAAAACTGGAGGTTGTGTTAGGTGAGACCAGAGCATCTGGAATCAAATTTGCAGGGCCCAGAAGGTGCTATGAGGATTACTTTAGCCTTAAACAGAGATGCTTTCTGTAAAACAGTTGTCATTAACAGAACAGAAGGGAAGGAAAGCCATACAGTAGTCCAGGTGGAAAGAAATGGACCACAGCATCTCCAGGTATATGTCCACGTGGAGGGATGAAGACAAAATAACGGCAATATTTCATATTGATTAAAGAGGTCACAGCTATCCATACCTCTCAACTGTCTAGATTTTTGCAAAATGTCCAGTCTTTTGCCTCATATTTTGGTTTGTTCCTTATAAAACTTGTGTTTTTCTAGCAAATCACTGATGATTGTAGCCACTAAATAACTGAATACATTTGAATTTCAGACTTCATATCTTACAGAAAATACGTGCTAACACAAATTGTGTAATTTTAGCAACTTTCTAAGTTTATAAGAGCAATATTTAAAATAGGTAAAAAACTTTCTTACACTGTAAAGGACACCAACGAGGAAGAGAAAAGGCAAACACTATTGAAAACTCCTGATGTCCACCACAGCAATGAAATTTAATAGTAAAATCAAAACTTTAATAAAAAGAATATAACATAAAACAAGCAATCCTCAATCTTCCGATAACGTCTGAGGAAGGCTTATTTGCTCAAAGTGCTTATCAGAAGATTAAGGACTGCTTGTTTTATGTTACATTCTTTTTATTAAAGTTTTGATTTTACTATTAAGTTTCATTGCCGTGGTGGACATCAAGAGTTTTCAATATTTAAAATAAGTCTCTATTTTTGGGCCTTTGTTCCTACATTATTTTAGGATTTGTTCAGATTTCTGTCACTAAGAAGTTGAGAAGCATGGTCGCAGCAAGGCTGGCCCCAGCAGCCAATGATTTTGGCTGTCACTGCTGGGTTTACAAACCACTCACGAGGCACAAGGATACAACATTTAAACCTGTTCATTACAAGAATAATCAGACCCGGTATGTGTGCTGCTATCAGAAAGCATTGCAAAGGCATCATCCATTGCCACACCCTCATTCACTCTTGACACAAGGTAAGCTCAGGTTCCTCCTTGCTTGTTTATGTACTGCACCACCAATGCATTGTCTGGGTGGATGGATAACTCTAGGAGGACAACCCTAATCACAAGAACACTGACATTAATTGAGCTTCTTGTTGTAACAATATGCCTTGGACTGTTTTCTCCTTGTAAACCCCCCCCACCATCACTGTAGACAGGAAACATCTAAGGTAACTGTGGTGAACAGCAGGGAGGTGACAGACAGACATCCCTTCTTTATGAGGAGAGACTGAATCCACCATTTCAGATGGTTTCTGCAGATTGTGGATTATTTTACTGAATACAGTGTTCACTGTAGGATCCTCGTGTACAACCTAGCATGAAGCAGCAACATTATGGTGTCTGCGATCATTCCAAGGTTATGTAGCAATAGGCATGCTGGGTGAGAGTCATTTTTCAGAAGACCCATGACCTGCATCCTGAGGAAGATCGGTCTGTGCTCTGAAAGCCTTGATAATCATGTTGTGTTGTCTATACTAGAGCTTATATAGGTTAAGGGCTGAGAGGGTTCAAAGTTGGATTTTTCTAGGTTTACTGAGATTCCAATAGACTGACACAAGTGCAAAAAGTAACCTCTTGCTAAAATAATTAATACTCTTGTGCCAGAAACCAGCAGCCAGATATGGAAACACCTGAGGTGTGTTGCAATCACTGCCATGCACTTGGTGAACAACCAGGGGCTTTGGTGAGATCGGAAAGCAATGAATGGAAATGATGACTAGCTCATTGCCAAAAGTGGAGGTAACTTCTGGGTTGCTTTGCAATCTTGATCCAGTCACCCTCGTGTAGGAAAGGACAGATTGCTCTGTAACCATCCTGAATGTTGTCCTCTTTATATGCAGACTGAGCTCAATGGCATCAAGACAGGACCTAAGATACTAGGACTTTTTTGGTAATAAAAATAATCTTGAATGGACTCCGGATCTTATCTTGTCTGTTGAAATTTCTTGAATAGTTCTTTTTTTGTAGCAGCTGAGAAATCTTTCATGCTGTTGCTCATTTCTGGTGGGGTGAATGTCTGGAAGGGACACTATATTTTGTATGCAGGCAGAAATGAATGGTAAGATGTAATAATGTTCTTTACCCATTTGTCTTTTGTGATGGTCAGCAAAGCTTCTGGGTTAAGAGAAAGTCACCCCCCCAAGAATTCAGCCAGAGGGAAACAACTGAGCAACTTTGCAGGAGCAGTGGAAGGGTTTCCCTGAAAACTGCCCCTCTGCCCCTAGGGTGGCATTCATTAAAGGATCCCTTCTGCTTCAAGGGGCTCTGACCGAAGAGATGAAGACAGAGCACTGGGATTTATTGAACGAGAGCCCTTTTCTATCCTTCTAGTTCCTGGGAAAGGATCTCTGAGGGGTTTCAAAAAGGATGCCAATAGCAGACTTCTTCCTCTCTTGCTTGCTCGATATGAAAGTTTGATTTTCAAACTACAGAGCGATTGAGAGATCTTCTATCATATGGTGAAACATTATTATGAAGGAAGCTTTGAAACTACGCAAAATCTCACAACTACAGCCAGGCATAACAATGCACAGCAATGTCAGTGCAAGCTGCCCAAGCTGCCACATCAGCTCCATTATGGAGTGCCTCATGGACAGATTGGTGATGGACAACACTGTAAATAACACAACCTCCACCTCTTTTCTGGTGTCTGGTATGTGCGAGTCTCAGCAGGAAATCTAGTGTCTGTTTTGCCTGTTCCATCTGGAAAGTACAGTTGTGTACACTTACCATAAATGTAGAAGTTCGAGTGTATTCACTGTTGCAGTCATTAAATTTGGGTAATCTGCTGACAGGTTGCCCTCAGTCGGCCTGAATTCCAAAGTCTTGGGTCCTGCGTCAGTTGCTGTCTCTTCTTCCATGACGTCAGGTTGTCAGGGGTATAAAACAGGCAGCAGACGCCATTTTCTTTAGTTTTTCTTGCCCCAGATGTCAGGTGCCCCCCAAATGGGGAGCAAAAATATATATAAACTATATATACATGCAACAACACCTTCATCCAAAAGCAAATATACCAAAAAGGCTGTAGAATATAGTGAAGGAAAGAGGAAAACACCAGAATAAAAGGGGGATGGCGAGCGGGTAACCTGGACTGCAACAGTGAATACACTCAAACATCTACATTTATGGTAAGTGTACACAAATATACTATGTTCTTCGTGTTTCATTGTTGCAGTCATTACATTTGGGTAGAATCCCAAAGCTATGTATGAGAGGCTGGAGCTAAACAGCATTAGGGGCGGCAATAAGGCCCTGCAGAACTGTAGTGGCAAAGCCTGCCCTGGACTTAGAGAAGAGAGGCAAATGATAATGCTTTGTAAAAGTATGAACAGAGCTCCAAGTAGCAGCTTCTAGAATGTCTTTGGTTGGTACCCCTCTGAGAAAAGCTGCTGATGTAGCTGCAGCCCTGGTGGAATGAGACCTAATGCCCTTGGGCACTGGTTACCATGATGTAAGTAGCAGAAACGAATGCAGTGGCGTATCCACTTTGAAAGAGTCTGCTTTGAAATAGCCCTTCCCTCTGATCCTGCAGCAAATGCCACCAGTAGCTGCTCAGTTTTTCTTAGAGCTTTAGTCCTGCTTAAGTAGAATCTTAGTTGTCTGTGTACGTCCAAGGAATGCAGAATCCCCCCCCCCCCCCCGTTCTGCGGATTTGGATAAAAAGTTGGCAGATGAATAGTTTGGTTAAGAGCCACACTGGAAACCACCTTAGGCATAAAGGAAGGATTGGTCCTGAGGAACACCCTGTCTGGGTAAAATATGATAAAAGGCTCCACAGCCATGAGGGCCTGTAATTCTGAGACCCTTCTTGCTGTAGTAATTGCCAGGGGCAAAGCTGTTTTCCATGATAAAAACTTTATATCTGCAGTAGCAGCTGGTTCAAATGGAGGCAGGGTGAGCTTTTCCAACACAAAATTGAGGTCCCATGCAGGAATTGGTGATCGTCTGGGAGGCCTTAAATTTTAACTTTTGGCCCCTCTAAGATACTGTTTTAGCAAAGGGTGAGAAAAGATCGGTGGCTCTGTGTTGTAATGAGCCGAAATGGCAGAGGCATGGATTTTTATTTATGAAAAAGATAGGCCTTTGTCAAGCATCTCAGTCAAGTATTGTAAAATCTGAGGAATATTTGGCTCTGCAGTGTCAGTTCCTTGTGCTTGGTTCCAAGCACAGAATCTCTTACATTTATCAGCATAAGAGTTTCTAGTACTTGGCCTCCTGGCTTCCAAAATGACATCCATCACAGATTTACTGAGAGGTGTTGTTTGAATAACTACATGATCAGCCATGCTGCCAGGTTCAGTGTTTGGAGCTGATTGTGCAGGATCTGATTGTTTTGCTGAGACAGTAAGTGAGGTATTTGAGGCAAATACCAAGCTGGGAATTGAGACATATTCCTTAGGATTGGATACCAGTGTTGGCGGAGCCAGTCCGGGGCAATTAGTATCCTTTTTGTTTTTTCTTGTCTGACCTTTAGTGGGACCTTGGAAAGAAGAGGCAGAGGAGGAAAGGCGTAAACTGATAGGTTTTTTCCAACTGAAGGATATGGAATCCACTTTCCATGCATGTCTGTGATAAGTCCTTGTGCAGAATTTGTCCAGTTGATAATTCCGAGGAGAGGCAAATAGGTCTATGTCCGGGCTCCCCCATTTCTTTGTTATCATGCTGAAGACTTGTGGATCCAGTTTCCACTCATGAGGGTCCATAAGGTTTCTGCTTAAGTCATCTGCCACAGTATTTTGCTTTCCTGGCAGGAATTGAGCTTGAAGATGTACTTGGTAGGTCAAGGCTGTGCCCCACAATGCCATGGCTAGTTTGCAAAGGAGGTATGAGTGTGTGCCCCCCCTGCTTATGTACCACATAACTGTGGTGTTGTCCATCTTTATCAGTAGTTGTCCTGGATGAAGTAAGTCCTTGAAGGCTGTCAGGGCGTTTTGAACAGCTAACATCTCTTTTTGGTTGATATGCAGATGCATTTGTTTCGGGGTCCATATGTCCTGAATGCATCTTCCCGCCAGGTGGGCCCCCCATGCATAGTCTGATGCGTCTGTAGTTTAGGATTGGCTGGCAGGGGGTAGAGTGAAGGACTGTCCCATGTTTTGGTGGCATGCCTCTGCCCACCAAAGAAACTCCTGCTGTAGGCAGGGAATGAGAGGAATCATGGTTTCCAGACTGTGACAATGCTGACTCCATAAACTTTTTAGGTACCACTGTAATTTCCTCATATGCAGTCTTACATATGGAATCAGTAGAATGGAGGATGGCATGAACCCCAAAGCCTGCCGAATTTGTCTTGCAGATAACTGGGTTTTTGTTGCCATCTGTTTGAAGTAAACAGTCAGTTGCCTTTGTTTGTCTGGTGCGAGGAAAGCCATCTAGGCAGTTGTATTCAAGCTTGCACCCAGGAATGTTATCTTTTGAGAGGGTACCAGTTGTAATTTGTTTTTGTTTACTGTGTACCCTAAGCATGTTAGAAGCCTTTTCACAAACGCCAGATGCTGATGAAGAATGTCCTTGTTCTCTGCTTGAATGAGACAGTCGTCCAAGTAAGGATAAATTTGTATACCTCTTTGTCTGCAAAATGCAATTACTGGTGCCAGGCACTTTGTAAAGACCCTGGGCGCAGTAGATAAGCCAAAGGGCAGTGCAGAGAATTGGTAATGCATAAAGCCAGCCTTGAAATGGAGGTATCTTCTGCATGATTCCCTTACTGGGATATGCAGGTATGCCTCTTTTAAGTCTAAAGTCACTAGCCAAGCGTTCTTGCCCAGCACGGGCAGAAGCGGCTGCAAAGTTAGCATTTTGAATTTTGGAATGTCCAGGAATGTGTTCAAAATTGATAAATCCAGTATTGGGCGCCAGGCCTTGTCTTTTCTGGGTACCAAGAACAGTCTTGAGTAAAACCCTTGTCCTTTTTTCTGTTCTGGCACTGGCTGAATAGCCCCCATATCCATGAGGGATGTAACTCGTTTCTGTGCCTCTGCCCATTGATTTTTTTGGCAGATTTGGGCAACCGTTTGGAATTGGTAGAGTGTGGAAGTGGAATCTGTATCCCTGGGATACTATGTTTAATATCCACTTGTCCTGGGTTATTAACTGCCAATTTTGAGCATAAAGTGCTAACTTTCCCCCTAAGGGAGCTGCCACAAGAAAACTGCTTGGTGATGGCAGAGGGAAGTCATTGAGACTGTTTACTGTAGGGTTGCGCTTTATTTCCTCCAGATTTGGAGGTAGAGGCACCCCATTGCTTTGACCTGTAAGAATCCTGTGACTGGTATCTAGAACCTTTAGTGTGCCTGGATTTGCTCCTGGAGCTCTGTCGGACACAGGAAAGGACCAATTTTTTTGTAGGCCAGTGTCTATTGAATCTTGATGACTGCACTTGTACGAAGTCTTTTACAGTTTGCATAGACTTAGCTTTGTCTTCCATTTTCTTTAAAACCTCTTCTGCCTAAATATCAAACAGAGAATCATGCTGTAAAGGTGCATCCAGCAATTTAGCTTTAACATGATCAGGCAAATTTTGCTCTTTTAGCCAGGCATGCCTTCTAATCACAGATCCAGTAACTGTGGCCCTGCAGGAGGCCTCTAAGGAATGAAAACCACATTGCAAAGTATGCTTTCCAACTTGTTCTGCTGCATGCAATAATTCCTGCAATTCTTTATTTTCTGCACATTCAGAAATCAACATCATTTTCTATTTCAGTAATCCCATAACATGCTGTTGATACCTGCGCCTATGAAACTGGCAGTTTAAGGCCCTAACTGCCAAGTTCGCAGATGTATAAACCTTCTTTCCCCATCTATCCAGTGCCCTGGAGTCTCTATCAGAGGGAGTAGGATTTTTTGCTGTTGAGGCCTTTACACCTTTTGGACCCTGTGAAATAGTTTCAGGGTCAGCAGCAGGGTTTTTAAATAAAAAAGTGTGTGAGTCAGGAACCCTGTAATATCTGTCTGGCTTGCTAGGAGCTGGAGGTAAGGAGTCTGGAGTCAAGCTTGACTCCGAAAACACATCATCCACAATGTCTAAAACAGGAGGTATGGCTAAATGCCTATGCTGAGGGAGAAGAAAAAAATCCCAAAGTCTCTTTTTTGATTCTGAGAAATCTTGACTCTCCCAGTGAAAGTGCTCCCTCAAAGTATGCAAGGTTTCTCCAAAGGAATAATTTTCAGGAGGAGATGCAGATGGGATAGATTCCTCTGCATCAGAATTCTCGTAGGGTGGTATAGAAAATTCCTGATCAGAAGAGGAATCAGAAGAAATGGAAACCTGATCTGAAGATTCAAAACCTGATCAAGGTAATTAGCTCTTCAGCCATTCTGATCATTTGCGTTTTGGGCATAGAGGCCTGAGCACGTGGCTCATGCGTCGTTTTTTTAGCTTTAGAAGTTGCTTTTGTCTTTGATTTTGAAGCTGGCGTCGGTTTTATATAGAAATGCTGAGGCCTGAAGAGACCCTCAGAAGCCGGTGCCTGCTCAGTGGCTCCAGACTCATCCGAGGGAGACATCCGTTGGTACAATACTTTGAGGATCTCGCAGCATGCTGGACTCCACATGGGTCTTGGTAGAGGCCTGCGACTCAAAAGTAGCGGGTATCAGGGGCTGCAAAAGCGCCGCACTGAGTACTGGCGAACCGGCGACTGGCTTACAAGTTTTGTCATCGGTTTTGGATCTCGACGGTCTGTCTCTGTCCTTTTCTTTGCATTTTTTGTGAACTCTGGTAGTCAGATTGCTATCAGATGACATTTCAGGATAGTTAAATCTGTTTCCAAAATATTTTGAGGCAAAGTTATACCGACGCTTAATAGTGCGTTGGTTAAATCTAGCACAAAACTGACAGCTAGGCATGTTATGATCAGGGCCTAGGCAAGGAATACAGTACAAATGGAAATCCTTATGAGGTATTTGCTTCCCACAAGTAATGCAATTATTAACTTTTACTGACATCGGTATGGAGCAAGAAAACGTTTCCCCAACAGGGTACTTAGCTTTAGTGAAGACTTTGGTTCTGAAACTCAAATTCGAAAATTTCAGGAGTCGGCCGACCAGCACTTACGAACTGCTTCTGCTTCAGGCACCACACGGCAAGAAAGACTAAAGAAAATGGCGTTGGCTGCCTGTTTTATACCCCTGACGACCTGACGTCATGGAAGAAGAGACAACAACCGACACAGGACCCAAGACTTTGGAATTCAGGCCGACTGAGGGCAACCTGCCAGCAGATTACCCAAGTGTAATGACTGCAACAGTGAAACACGAAGAACATCTGAATCGTTAGAAAGATACATCTGTGACCTCAGGGAGAATGTTCCAAAGGCTTATGCCCACTTTCCAAAACAGTCCACTGTACTAGCTACCCTGTTAGGAGGTTGTACAGTGGCGCTCTCCTCTGACAGCTTTTTGTGGCTGTTGGAACCACAATATAATCAGTCAGAGGACCCTTACTTCAAAAGGGTTGTTTCTTCCAAGGATCTACTGTGTTAGGAAGCCCTTACTTCAATAGGGCTCATAGGTCAATACTAGTCTGTTGATCCATAGGACCATTAGTAGCTTAGCCATAACACCTCAAAAAATAGCCACTTGACTGTAATAATGATGTGACTATTTGCAACTCCAATGGGAGTGGAACTGACAACTTTCATCCCTGTATTATCTACTGTACTTCATTTTGATGTTGAACTACAGCAGTAGTCTTGGCTAGTCCTTGGCAGGTTCCCAGGATATTGCCTGGTTTGTAGGGAAAAGATTTTATCACATCAGGTTCCCATCATCCATCATGCCCTCTCTGCTACCAGGTTGATGAGAAAGTTGGTGGGAAGGACCATGCAGAAATTAGAGGGGAGAGGTCAAAAGATCTTGAACAAGACTTCATCATCCATGGAGGGGGGTGGGGTCAGCAAGCCAGGTCCTTCTCTGATGCATCATAATCTCTCAGAAACTGCAGTCTTTGGAAGGAGGGAGTACAGGGTGAGCCTTCTCCTCCATCAAGGTCTGCATCTGTTGTTAGCAATTTAGTGGGAGAATTATTACATCTCCTTTTACACTAACATTTCCTGTGAACCTTGGGGGGGTGGGTGTCATCCAATGAACAAACAGTGCCTCCTGGGGCCTTGATGAAGGGAGAGTACTTGGGACTGAAGATGCGGGCTGAAAATATATGATACACTGGTGCCTAAGGGTGGAGCTGGAACAGTAGCAGCGTCCCCTTCCTGCACTGGTGGAAGGGTGATGATCCTCGCAAAGAACCTAAACACCAAGACAAGCACACTGAGGAAGCTCCAGCTGGGGCTGTCTCTGTCTTCAAGGAAGAAGAGAGAGAAAGTACAGTTGTGTACACTTACCATAAATGTAGATGTTCGAGTGTATTCACTGTTGCAGTCATCACACTTGGGTTATCTGCTTGCAGTAGCCCTCAGTCGGTCTGATTAACAAAGTCTTGGGTCCTGCGTTGGTTGCTGTCCCTTCTTCTGTGATGTCAGGTCGTCAGGGGTATAAAGCATGCAACTGATGCCATTACATCAGTTTTTCTTGCCCCAGATGTCAGGTGCCCCCCTAATGGGAAGCAATTAAATCTATAAATATACAACATTATACATCCAACAAAAAAGCAAATACACCAAAAAGCTTTTGAGCATAGTAAAGGAGTGTACAGGTATAGCCAAAAAATGTAAGGGGGCTGGAGGGAGGGTAACCAGGACTGCAACAGTGAATACACTCGAACATCTACATTTATGGTAAGTGTACACAACTGTACTATATTCTTCTCGTTTCACTGTTGCAGTCATCACATTTGGGTAGATTCCCAAAGCTAAGTATGGG
The DNA here is from genome assembly GCF_019279795.1 of Protopterus annectens. Classification (NCBI taxonomy): domain Eukaryota; kingdom Metazoa; phylum Chordata; order Ceratodontiformes; family Protopteridae; genus Protopterus; species Protopterus annectens. The sequence continues at coordinate 1,160,531,771 of NC_056748.1, read as the reverse complement.
AGGAGGAATTTAGATAGCATTAGGACCAGCTATAAGGCCCTGCAAGACTACAGTGGCAAAGCTAGCTCTGGATTTAGAGAAAATTGGCAGATGGTAATGCTTGTGAAAGTATGTACAGAACTCCAAGTAGCAGCTTCTAGGATGTCCCTGGTAGGGACGCCTCTGAGAAAGGCTTCAGAGGTAGATGCAGCCCTGGCTGAGTGGGGTCTGATCCCCTGTGGGATTGGTTTTCCATGGTGCTTGTAGCAGAAATGAATGCAATGGCCTATCCATTTGGAAATGGTTTGCTTTGAAATAGCCTTCCCCTCTGCCCCTGTAGCAAATACCACCAGCAGTTGCTCAGATTTCCTTTGAGGTTTAGTCCTGTCCAAGTAGAATCTAAGTTGTCTGTGCACATCTAATGAGTGCAGTATCCGTTCCCTTTGTTCTGTGGATTAGGAAAGAAGGTTGGCAAATGAATGGACTGATTAAGAGCCACACTGGATACCACCCTGGGCATGAAGGAGGCATTGGTCCTGAAGGACACCCTGTCCGCATGAAAGATGATGAAAGGCTCCACTGCCATAAGGGCCTGTAATTCAGATACCCTTCTTGCAGAAGTGATTGCTAAAAGAAAAGCTGTTTTCCAAGAAAGGAATTTTAAGTCTGCAGTAGCAGTTGGCTCGAAAGGGGGAAGCGTGAGTTTCTCCAATACAAAGTTAAGGTCCTAGGCTGGAGTTGGAGCACTCCTGGGTGGTCGTAAATTTTTGGCCCCTCTGAGAAACTGCTTGAGCAGTGGATGAGAGAAGAGGGGAGGTTCTGTGTTATAATGAGCTGAAATGGTTGAGGTGAGAATTTTGATGGAGGAGAAAGACAGGCCCTTGTGAAGCATCTCAGTTAAGTATTGTAAAATCTGAGGTAAATTAAGCAATGCTGTGCTCATCCCTTGAGAATGGTTCCAGGCACAGAATCTTTTCCATTTTTCAGCATATGATTTTCTGGTACTAGGCCTCCTTGCCTCTAAAATGATATCCATCACTGGTTTACTGAGGGATGGTAAAGGAGAGATTAGGTAATTAACCAGGCTGCTAAGTTCAGGGTTTGAAGCTAAGGGTGCATAATCTGGTTCTCCTGCTGAGACAATAGGGTAGGAGTCTGAGGCAGGTGCCATAGGGCCAACAGTGACACACTGCGCAAGAGGGGGTACCAGCGTTGACGTGGCCAGTCTGGTGCAATCAAAATCGTCCTTAGTTTGTCTTGTTTGATCTTTAGTAATACTTTGGAGAGCAGAGGCAGAGGAGGAAAAGCATAAACTGATAGGTTTTTCCAGCTGAAGGGCAGAGCATCCACTTCCCAAGCTTGTTTGTGGGGAGTCCTTGAGCAAAATTTGTCCAATTGATAGTTCTGAGGGGAGGCAAACAGGTCTATATCTGGGCTCCCCCCATTTGCTTGTCAACATGTTGAAAATCCTTGGTTCCAGTTTCCACTCATGTGGGTCCATGAGGTTTCTGCTTAGTTCGTCTGCCAGTGTATTTAGTTTTCCAGGCAGGAATTGAGCTTGTAGATGCACTTGGTAGCTCAGGGCTGTGTTCCACAATGCCATGGCTAGTCTGCAGAAGGGGTAAGACTTTGTACCCCCCTGCTTGTTTATGTACCACATAACAGTGGTGTTGTCCGTCTTTACCATTAATTGTCCTGGAAGAATGTGGTCCTTGGAAGGCTGTCAGAGCATTCTGTACAGCTAACATTTCTTTTTGATTGATATGCAGGTGCATTTGACTTGGGTTCCAATTGCCCTGAATGCACTTCCCTGCCAGGTGGCCCCCATGCATAGTCTGATGCGTCTCTTGTTAGGGTTTAGGCAGCAGGGGGTAGTGTGAATGGTAATCCCTTTTTTTGGTAACAGGCCTCTGCCCACCAAAGGAACTCTAGGCGTAGGCAAGTTATGATAGGAATCATTGCTTCTAGATCCTGAGAATGTTGACACCACAGGCTTTTTAGATACCATTGTAGTTTCCACACATGCAGTCTTGCATATGGAATTAGAAGAATGCAGGAAGGCCATGAACCCCAAGGCTTGTAGTATTTTCCTTGCAGATAGCTGTGTTCTTGTGGCCACTTGTTTGAAGTAGGTTGTCAAATGAATTTGTTTCTCTGGCGTGAGGAAAGCCATCTGGGAAGTTGTGTTCAAGCTTGCTCCCAGGAATATAATTTGTTGACAGGGTACCAGGTATGATTTCTTTTTGTTGATGGTGTACCCCAGATAAGTTAGTACACTTTGTACAAAGGCCAGATGATTCAAAAGTGTGTCCTGGCTTTCTGCCTGAATTAGACAATCGTACAGGTATGGGTATATTTGAATATTTCTTTGCCTGCAAGATGCAATGACTGGAGCTAGGCACTTTGTGAATACCCTAGGCACAGTAGATAAGACGAATGGCTGTGCAGAGAACTGATAGTGCGTGTACCCTGCTTTGAAGCATAGGTATCACCTGCAAGACTCCCTGATTGTCATGTGCAGGTATGCTTCCTTTAAATCTAGTGTTGCCAACCAGGCATCTTTGCCTAGCATAGGGAGCAACTGGTGAAGAGTCAGCATCTTGAGGTTTGGAATCACCAAAAAGATGTTTAAAGTAGACAGGTCCAGGATAGGACGCCATGAATTGTCTTGTCTGGGTACCAGGAAAAGTCACGAGTAGAAACCTTGTCCTTTTTCCTCTTCTGGTACCAAATGAATAGCCCCCATGCTTAAGAGAGAAAGTACTTGATTTTGGGCCTCTGCCCACTGATTTGGGGGTAGATCTGGCCACCCGCTTGGTGTTGGTAACGTGGGGAAGTTAAATCTGTATCCCCGAGACACTATATTTAAAACCCATTTGTCCTGGGTAATGAGGTCCCAGTTCTTTGCATAAAGAGCAATCCCCCCCCCCCAAAGGGGCAGTCAGTTGAGAAGTGCTTGACAGTTTTAAAAAGAAGTCATTGAGACAGTTTACCACAGGGAGGAGTTTTATTACTCCCAGATTTGGAAGTGGAGGCCCCCCACAGCTTAGTCCTGTGCGTACCCTGGGACTGAAGCCTGGAAGCTCTGCTGGATCTGGGTTTGGACAGAGAAGGTCTGAAAGAGGCAGGAAAAGGACCAGTTTTTGGAAGGCCAATGTCTACTAAACCTTGGAGGTTGTACTTGTAAAAAATATTTAACAGTTTGCATAGATTTAGCTTTTTCCTCCATCTTTTTAAGAACTTCTTCTGCCTTGTTGCCAAACAGGAGGTCCTGGTTTAAGGGAGCATCCAGTATTTTCACTTTAACATGATCTGGCAAGGATTGCTCCTTTAAGCCAAGCATGCCTTCTAAGTATAGACTCAGCCCTGCAAGATACTTCGAGTGAATCAAAACCACATTGCAAAGTATGTTTTCCAACTTGTTCAGCTGAATGCAGTAAATCCTGTAAATCATTATTTTCAGCACAATCAGAAATCAACATCATTTTCTGTTCAAGCAATCCAATAATATGCTGCTGATACTTTAACATATGAAACTGGCCAAAGTTGCAGAAGTGTATACCTTATTACCCCATCTATCCAGTGCCCTGAATTCTCTATCAGAGGGGGTAGGATTTTTGGCAGTAGTAGCTTTAATGCCCTTGGGTCCCTGTGAAATGGTCTCAGGATCCGCAGTAGTATTTTTAAGAAGGAACTTGTGAGAGTCAGGGACCCTGTAATACCTATCAGGTTTTCTGGGAGCAGGAGGTAAAGAGTAAGGGGCCAAGCTAGATTCCGAAAAGGCATCATCAACAATATCTAGTACAGGAGGTATGGCTAAAGGCCTGTGCTGGGGCAGGAGCAAGAAATCCCTATGCCTCTTTTTAGAATCAGAGAAATCCTGACTTGCACTTTATGAGCACTTACATGAGTGCATGGATCGTGCTATCTCAAACAGAACCAAGACGCTATCCTCCAAAAAAAGGAAGCCAATCTGGTGGTCCCCTGCCATAAACAATATGTACAACAAAAGGAAGAAACTGTTGTAAAAGAGAGTAAAATCCCATGAGTGGAGGAGCTCCCTGGTCAGCCTCAGTAAGAAGCTGCGATCCCTGATAAAATCCCCCAAAGCTAGTTGTGAAAACAAAATCGCCACTGATTCTAAAGACAACCACAAAGCATTCTATAGCTATCTCAAGAATCTCAATGGCAACACTCAGATTTGCTCTGAGTTACAGCATAATGGCGCAAAATATACAGACCCAACTGATATTGCCAACATCCTGGCAGGTTCAGTGCTAACTTTACCCCCACTCTCATCCCCAAAAGAGCCCATCTCTATACCGGAAGAATGCAAAGTTCCTGTAATCACGGTTGAACAGGTAAAAGCCACACTCTCCAAAGCCAAGAACACAGCATCCATGGGACCAGACAACATCCCAGGCTGCATTCTACATGAACTGGCACCCCGCCTAAGTACCATGTTCAATCATAGCCTCACCTCAAACTTTGTGCCCGCTAAATGTAAGTGCACTGTCATCCCCTTTGGTAAAAACTCTGTACCCATGAACTACAACATAGGCGGTAGTATACTTAACACCGAAAGTGTGATAAGAGACCTTGGGGCACCGGTGGACAGTAGTCTCTCCTTTGATAATCACATCGCCACAGTAGTCAGGAAATCCTTCTGCGTGGCACACCTCATCACAAAAGGATTCTCATCCAGAAAAAAAGAGGTCATTGTTCCCCTCTACTCATCACTCATTAGACCCATTATAGAGTACAACGCCCCTTTTGGTATGTACCTCACAAGACATCTGCAACAACTGGAAAGGCCACAGAAATATCTCACAAAGAGGATTACTGGCCTAAAACAGATGCCCATGCAGACCATCTCAAAAAACAACACCTTTACTCCGTCGCATATCGCCTACTCAGAGGTTTTCTCTGCCTAACATACAAAGCTATGTCAAACCCAGAGCTGATGGACATGCTCCACTTAAAGAAATCCCAATCCCTCCGAGCTACATGCTCTAGGAACCTAAACCTTGTCACCACAATAAACAGAACATGCTGGAGGGATAGATTCCTGTCCCAGAGACTTCCCATACTCTGGAACAGACTACCTATCTATGTCAAACAGAGCTCCTCATTAGCACTCTTCAAGAAAAATCTGGATGATTGGATGAGAAATAGGAAATTCATGGCTCTGCTCGACAGTGGTACAGGAAAATAATTTTCTTGGATGGCAAAAGCCAGGGTACCTTTTTGGCTGGGCTTGTATAGGCCCTAGGGCCGATAGCCTAGTACCTACCTATGAACCTATGAAAATGCTCCCTGAGAGTATGCAAGGTTTCACCAAAAGAGAAATCCTCTGGGGGGGAAGCAGAGGGAATACAGTCCTCAGCATCAGAATCCTCATAGGTAGATAAGGGTAAATCCTGGTCATCAGACGAAACAGAAAAATCAGAATCCTGGTCAGACGTATCATAAGCAAACTCAATCCTAGGTCTCTTAGAGGGGGAAGGCTGGCTTCCCCTGATTAAAGTAATAAGGTCTTCAGCCATTCTTATCAATTGTTTTTTTTAGGCACAGAGACCCGACCATGCGGTCTGGGCGTCAGTTTTCTAGGCATGGTTCAAGTTTTAGGCCTTGAAGAAGAAGATGGCATCAGTTTAATATGCAAGCTAGGAGGCCTGAATATACCCTCAGAAGCTGGTGCCTGCACAGTGGCTCCGGACCCATCCAAGGTAGAGACATCCGCAGGTTCCACAGTCGAAGCATCTCACGGCATACGGGACTCCGAATGGGTCTCAGTAGAGGCCTGCGAATCTGAAGTAGTGGGCATCAAGGGCTGTGAAAGCGCCTCACTGTGTACCGGCATACTAGTGACTGGCTTAGGAGAAGCGTCGTCAGCAGTCTTGGACCTAGGCGGCCTGTCTCTGTCTTTATCTTTGCATTTTTTCGGAATGTCGGTAGTCGGATGGCTTACCGAAGACATATCAGGATAATTGAACCGAGCACCAAAATATTTAGAAGTGAAAATATACAGACGACGGATAGTTTGTGGTTTAGATAAGGCACACAACCGACAGCGAGGTATGTCGTGGTCAGGGCCTAGGCAAAGAATAAAGAACGAATGAAAATCTTTGAGTTATTTGCTTTCCACAAGTAATGCAATTATTTACTTTTACTGACCGGTTTAGAGCAAGAAAAAGTTTCCCCAACGGGGTACTTAGCTTTTAGTTGAAGACTTTGGTTCTGTAACTTGAAAACGAAAATTTCAGGAGTTGGCCGACCGGCACTTGCGAACTGCTTCTGCTTCGGCCATCGCACGGCAAGAAAGACTGATGTAATGGCGTTGGCTGCATGTTTTATACCCCTGACGACCTGACTTCACGGAAGAATGGACAGCAACCGATGCAGGACCCAGGACTTTGTTAATCAGGCCGACTGAGGGCTACTGCAAGCAGATAACCCAAATGTGATGACTGCAACAGTGAAAGACGAAGGACAACTGATTCCTCCAAAGCTAGTTATGAAAATAAAATTGCCAAAGATTCCAAAGACAACCACAAGGTATTCTATAGTTATGTCAAGAATCTAAATGGCAATGCTCAGACCTCCTCTGAGCTACAACAGAATGGCATTAAATATACTGATCCAAAGGATATTGCCAATATCCTGGCAGAAAGATTTAGTGCCAACTGCACCCCCCTCTCACGCCCTAAAGGGCCCATCTCAATACCAAAAGACTGGCAAATTCCGGTAATCACAGCCACACAGGTAGAAACCGCACTCTCCAAAGCAAAGAATACAGCATCCATGGGACCAGATGACATCCTGGACTGTGTACTACATGAACTACAAAATGAACTGACACCTCACCTAAGTGTCATGTTTAATCACAGCCTCACCTCAGGCATCGTGCCCACTGAGTGGTGTACAGCTACATTTTTCCCACTCCACAAGGTGGGATCCACCTTGGATCCCAGGAACTACTGTCCCATCAGTCTGATGAGCCTGATCTGCAAGGGCATGGAACGCATTATCATGGAACCTATAAAAAAAAGACATTGGCAACCTTCAAACACTGGACCCCACCCAGTTTGGGTTCGTGAAGGGCCGATCTTGTCTCCTGAACCTGACTGACTTCTTCGATTCAGTCTCCAGAGCTGTGGACGAGGGTAAGGCGGTACACACAGTCTATCTGGACCTCGCCAAGGCCTTCGACACCATCCCCCTCTCTGGAATCATAGACAAACTTACTAAGCTGGGCATAAATCCCTACATCACTCAATGGGTTGCCAACTGGCTTACTGAGAGAACCCAGACTGTAAAAGTAGCTGACTCCAAATCCAGCTCCAGACAGGTGACAAGTGGAGTACCTCAGGGTTTAGTCCTGGGACCGCTCTTGTTTGGCATCTACTTCTCTGAAGTACAGGCCTGCACTAAGGGACTCTGGCTAACAAAGTTCCCAGACGACTGCAAACTGGGAGCCATTATTGAATCCCCAAATGATGTGCATATTCTACAAAAGGGCCTTACAGAAACAGATGCTTGGTGCCAGAACCATGGGCTCATGCTTAATGCCAAGAAATGTATAGTTATCCCCTTTGGGAAAAAACATGTACCCATGAATTACCACATAGGTGGCAGTACACTAAACACCGAAAGTGTGATGATGGACTTGGGGACACAGATGGATAGTGATCTCACCTTCAATAACCACATCGCCACAACAGTCAAGAAATCCTTCTATGTGGCACACCTCATCACTAAGGGCTTTTCATCCAGAAAAAAAGGAGGTCACTGTCCCACTGTACTCATCCCTCATTAGACCCATTATAGAGTACAATGCCCTGTTTGGTATGTACCTCACAAGACATCCGCAACAGCTGGAAAGGCCGCAGAAATACCTCATGAAAAGAATCATAGGCCTAAAACAGATGCCCTGCGCTGACCGTCTAAAAAAAACTCCAGCTATACTCTATGGCATATCGTCTACTCAGAGGTGATCTCTGCCTAGCATACAAGGCCATGTCAAACCCTGAGCTGTTGGACATGCTCCACTTAAAGAAATCCCAATCCCTCAGTACCACACGCTCCAGGGATCTAAACCTCATCATCACAATGAACAAAACATGCTGGAGGGATAGGTTCCTGACCCAGAGACTCTCCATACTCTGGAATAGACTACCCATACATGTCAAGCAGAGCACCTCCTTAGCCCTCTTCAAAAGGAACCGTGATGATTGGATGGGAGATAGGAAATTCACCCCAGAGATCACGTCAGTCGCCCTGCTAGACAGGGGTCCAGGAAAGCAAATACTGTGGGAAGAAATATCTAGGGAATTGTTATGGCTAGGCTTGTATAGGCCCTAGGCCTGATAGCATAGTACCAACCTATGAACCTATTTGTGCATCCTAACATTGAGCGGCCAGTAAGAACTGAGACTGGAGCTGACATACTGAGTACCAAGGACCCCAGGACTATAAATGGACCTAAACAGGTTAGCACCATGAGCGCCTCTGAGGCATCAACCTCAAATGTTTGACAATAAGAAGCAGCCGTTCAAAAAAATTCGTAGTTGAGTGTCAGATGAGTGGTCAGTATCGACAGAAGAGATGCCACAGATGTTGACCAAGGAAAAGCCAGAACTGGTTCTGGCTCCAACACTGGCATTACTGAAATGGGTGCAAGGGAAGCAGTGACAGAGAGAAAGAGATACAGGACTTGGTGGGTCTACCCTATCCACCCTAGATGTAGAGAGTGGGATGGGATGACATCCATGTCTATATGAGCTTTCATGAACGCCCTCATCATTTGATCCCAGTCTATGCTGATTACACTCTTGGCAGACACAGTAGATCTAAGTGATGAAACTGAGGGAGGTCTCCATGGTATGACTGCTCCCAGAAGTGTCTTTTCTTAAAATTCTGACAAGAATTACTGTAGTACCAATGTTGACAACTGTCTATATTGAATGTCTAAAAGGTGATGAATCAAAAACACCTAGATCCGAGAAAGAACAGTCACTTTTGGAACCAGAGGGTGAAGAAGAATTCAGATACACTTTTCTCTTGCCTTTTTCTCTGACCTATTCATTTTCTCTCTCTTTTGATCTCTCTTTCTCTACAGCTTTGATATGCTCCTTCTCGAGAGGTTTGGAACAACGAGAGGCAGAATCTTTGGATGTGTCTCTCACTGTGGCAGGGAGAAAGCCCTTAACAATCTGCTTGTTTCTCTTATCAATATATGACTGCGGTCCAAATGATTTACATATGTTACACTGGGAATTATTTTGATGATCCAGCCCCAGACACACAATGCACCACTGATCATGCACATCTCAGGTGGAATTTTTTGCCTGCATTTGGTGCACTTCTTAAAACCCAAAGGTTCCTCCATTGCCTCATCTGTGAGCTATAAAATATTTAAAGCATTGTGAGCTATAGAAAAAAGGAAAAGGAAAAATCTGTGACAGGATAGTGGAGTAAAGCATTAAATAATATTAAATTCTCCTGTGACAAAAACACTAGACAGAAGTAATTGTAGGCTTATGAATATTTCTACAGAAAAAAAATGAGGGGAGAGGAGATTTCTGTCTCTATCAATAAAGCCCCATACTTTTTTTCAACAAGTGACATGCATCTTTAACGTCCACCATTTCAGGTAGATAGGACCTTAGTTTATTGTCTCATCTGAAGGATGGCACACTCAGGAGTGCAACAACTGCTAATGTTGCATATCAGTATGAGCAATGGAAAATTAATCCAATCACCTGGGTAGGGAATAAACCCACAGTCTTCTGAACTTGCAAAATAAAATGCAAGAGTGCTACCCAATGCTAACTGTTATTTTTATTCTTGTTGAAGAAACGAGTTAAGCTTTTACTTTATTTTTCTCCAAAGTTCTCATTAAGACCAAGCAGCTTTCCTTTTTTCAGCTTTTTCACTGAATAGTTATTATCACATCTCCTAGTTTTTGTACCAAGTATCTAAATACCAATTCCTAGTCTAATTACGACAAAAATGTAACAATTACAGATCTTAATCTTTCATTTTGTTTACCTGGTCTCATAATTCAATAACCCTTTCAATAAGACAAAACAGACTTCCAGTCAGTTTAAGTGTTTTGGAAATCCATATACTCCAAAAGCTTACCATATCAGTTCCTTAAAGATTCTTTAGTATACTAAATATTCTGACATTATTTCCTCTCTCTCTGTTTTCCCAAGTCCTCCATCTTTTGGCTCTTTGTGATTTGGTTACATTGACAAATGTTGCCAAAGATGGGCGAGGGTATCGGCTAGTGTTAAGTGGGCTGAGGACCAGGCATATTCCGACCCTTGCTAAGGACTAATGCTAACAGTAAGAGGGGTTTATGTGATCTTTGATCAATGTGTGCCTGTCATAAAGCCCAGCAACCCTGGATCAATAAGCTACTAGTTGGTTGGTGTACAGTTCATAGGTGTGTACTAGACTAATGGACCTGGAGCCTTTACAAGCCTAGCCCGTAGAATTACCCTGGCATCGTGCCACCCAACCTTAGTTCCTAGTGCCTCTGTTCAGTAGAGCCACTGGAGTCATCCCGGGGTGAATTTTCTATTTCCCATCCACTCATCAAGATTTCTCTTGAAGAGGGCAAGTGAGGTGCTCTGCTTAACATGTATGGGAAGCCTATTTCATAGTATGAGCAGTCTCTGGGTTATGAACATGTCCCTCCACCATGTTCTGTTGATTGTAGTAATGAGGTTGAGGTCTCTGGAGCGTGTGATGTGGAGGGATTGGGATTTCTTTAGATGTAGCATTTCTAACAGAGCTGGGTCAGACATGCCTTTGTAAGTCAAGCAGAGATGACCTCTAAGTAGGCGATATGATACAGAGAATAGTTGGGAGTTTTTGAGTCTGCCCATATAGGACAAGCGTTTAAGGCATAGGATCCTCTTTGTGAGGTAATTTTGCGGCCTCTCCAGTTGTTGCAGGTGTCTAGTGATGTACATGTCAAATGGGGCACTGTACTCGATGACTGGCCTAATGAGGGAAGAGTACAGGGAGACAATGACCTCTTTCATTCTGGATGCAAAACCCTTAGTAATGAGATGTGGCACATAGAAGGCCTTTGTGACCACAGTGGCAATGTGGTGGTCAAAAGAGAGGTTTGCTGTCAACCTGTGTTCCCAGATCTCATAATGCCTTCTGTGTTCAGTGGACTACCATCAATGTAGTAATTCAAGGGAACCGGGTTTTCCCAAAGGGGATGAAGACATTTTTTGGCATTCACCTTAAGGCCATGGTTCTGACACCAGTCGTTTGTCTCATTGAGGCCTTTCTGTAGGATGTCAGCATCACTTGGGGAGTTAATAATAACTCCCAACTTGAAATCATCTGCGAACTTTGTCAGCCAGAGTCCTTTTGTGTTGGCCTGGACTTCAGAGAAGTAGATACCAAACAGGAGAGGACCTAGGACCTGTGGGACTCCATTCGTGACTGGTCAGCAGTCTGACTTGGAGTCGGCTACTTTCACATTGTGGGTTCTATCTGTGTGCCAGTTTGCAATCCACCTAGTGATATAGGGGTTGATGCCTAGCTTAGTAGGTTTCCTGAGTGGGGGAATGGTATCAAAGGCCTTGGTCAGATCAAGGTAGGCCTTAAGAACCACCTTACCTTCATCCACAGCTCTGGTGACTGACTCAAAGAAGTCAACCAAGTTGAGCAGGCATGATCTACCCTTCACAAAACCAAACTGTGTAGGATCCAGAGTTTGGAGATTCCCTATATCCTTGTTTGTTAGGTCCATGATGATGCATTCCACAGCTTTGCATATCAGACTCGTCAGGCTAATGGGGCAATAGTTCCCGGGGTCTGTAGTCAATTCTCCTTTATGGAGAGGGATGACTGTAGCAGTGCACAATTTGGTAGGGGCAAAGCCTAATGTGAGGCTGTGACTGAACAGGGCACACAGGCGAGGTGCCAATTCACTCTGTAGTTCATGTAGAACACAGCCAGGGATAATGTCAGGTCCCACAGAAGCTTTATTTTTGGCCTTGGACAGTGCTGTTTTAACGTATGTAGCAGTAATACTGGGTGCCTGGCAATCTACTGGTATTGTGATTGGTCCTTTGGGGGGGGGGGGGTAAAGTTAGCACTGAATCTGCTCACCAGTATATTTGCAATATCTGTTGGCTCAGTATAAGAGATACCATTGTGCAGTAGCTCAGAGCAAATCTGGGTATTGCCATGGAGATTCTTTACTTAACTATAGAAAGCTGTGTGGTTGTGGTTGTGTTTACTATCTGCTGCAACTCAGTTTTCATAGCTAGCTTTAGAGGATTTGGTGGTAGTCAAATAAGCGTGTGTTTCCAAATCTATTCTACTCTCAATAAAAAGGTCTTCAATGCTGTCTCTTATTATCTTATAAGCACTATTGACCTCAGATCTTGAACTGCACTTATATTTACCAGAATTTAACACTGCATATAAACGATTCTCATAGTCTAAGGTGGTAAAGACCACCAACCCACCACCTTTATCAGGTTTACAAAACCGTAAATTTTGGGTTTTAAGAAATTGGAGGGACTCTTCTTCCGACCTAGAAATGAACGCCCATACTTGTATGATTTAGTCTTACCCAAATGTCTGACATCATGTTCACAGCATCTTTCAAAAAACTCAATAGCAGGATGCAGTGGAGGGTTGAAAGTGCTAGATACATACAATTTGTTAGGGTTGTCAGTGTCTAAGTTGTCACCCATTAGTAACTTAAAATTAAGTTTCCTGACAAATAATTTAACATCAAGAACAGTATCAACAATATTGATGGCTTTAGATGGCACAAAACTAAAACCTTTTGACAACAATTCAAGCATGTCAATGTCAAACTTAATGTGGCTAAAATTATATAGGTTGAAATCACCTATAGTGTTTTTAACAATTTCAACAAGTGGTGAAAATACAGTACCATCAATGTCAGGTCTATCTAAATCATTGTCAAAATCCGGCTCCGTGTTAGTACAGCCATCAATAAACAAATCAATGCATGTATCATATAAACTTGATTCAGACAAGTTATCCTGATCGCAAACTGACCCAGAATTAATAAAGTCCAGAGCTAGTTGTTGTTCATTTATCTCGGTATGGGTCTTGGTTGGTGAGAGTTCCTGTTCTTCGGTCTTGCACCTAAAAAAGGACGTTGCTGTTATAGTTACCCCCAATGTGGTTGCTATTATTACCACTCCTCAGTCTTTCACTCCACGGTGTACCAATAGGTTCACCGGACCTTCCATAGTTACCCGATTGATCGTCACCGTTAGGCCTATAATAAGGTAGACACATATGCTCACTATGAGATTCCTGAACAGGGGAATCCCCAACTTCATCCAGGAGTGGATTATTAGAATTAAAATTAAACAACCCTTTCCTCCAGACCTGACCAATTGGAGGTTTTGGGTACGCCGTACCTGACTTGTAAGCAACACTGTCCCTTGTTAATTTTTTGATCTTCTGGTTTTGCAACTTAAACAAGTAGTCATTTATACTTACAAAAATACGATCGTATTCATACTTGTATCTATTAAATTCAATATCATTCGATATGGATCTATCAAGTACAATCATATGCTGGGACAATTCGTCTATCCAGCAATTGTAATGTTTCACAATTAAGGCAATAAGATCAAGCCGTGTTTATCAAATAAATTCACAAGCTCCGTATGAAATACAGAACCCGCTTCCAGTCCCGTGGGGTAGGGGGAACGCCTCAAGCCTTTAGGCACAATTTTGAGAGATAAGCATTCGTTAAAATAAGCAACCTCAAGTTGCAATTTTTTAAGTTTTAATAAGCATGCGTCAAAGGCTTTCAATTTAGCAGAAATATGCTCATTAACGTCATTATTGCAACCATTCTTATCAAGTTGTTGGTCAGAGGTAGCTTGGTTGTTTAACTTTGAACCATCAGTTAAACAAAAATGATTGTTAAGCCAAGCAGGAATATTAAAAGTATTGTTGTTACCTTCATTTGATAATGGTTGTTGCCCAAGTGGTATTGGTAGTTGCGTAGTGTCCGTCCGAGGCAGAAAAGGCATAGACAATAATTTTTTAGTACCATCAATTCTAATACCATCCATCAAGGGTCGGTTACTTTGACCATCAGGGACACGAGAAGAGTCATAAGATGGTAATTGAACGTTGCCATTAGACGAACCAAGAGAAGTACCATCCAAGTTGCTGTTAAAGTTGGGTTTAAGCAAATGCATTGTCGTCGACTATGGAGGGTCGGCGTTCCATACGGCAATCATCTAAGTCCACATCAGTAACCACTTCCTCATTCCGGGTTACACGTAAAGCACAATCCTTGTTGTTAAGCTGATTGAACTGCTCCTTTAATGAGTCCACGGTTTTAACATAAGACTCGCGGAAGTCACAATTCTCAGCATCAATCCTGTCCAATCTGCAGCATAGACTCTCCAGCTTTTTACTAATGTTGTCAAATAGATTGCCGACGACCGGGTGTGCATCCACATCCAATAAGTCAGCGGCAGAAATGTTAGATGTACTGGGTTTAAAAATCGCCGGTGTATCATCAGCTATGAAAGAGTCCAGGTCGCTAATTTTACAAGAAGCCATACCAAACTACAAAAACAACCGGCAAAAACTACTAATAAAACCACAAAAACGTAAAAAAGCGACAAAACAAAAAGTGTAAACCACTAATGAAACTTTACTGTAAAATCACTTTAAGCGCTTTTCGTCAAGCAAATGCCCAACTTCTTCAGAATCCGATCACATATTAACAATAAAAACACACATTTATATACATTGTCATCTGGAGAACGAACGCTGCATCATCTCATTAATCAATTAACCATTTAAAGGAGAAGTAACAAACAACTCAATATTCTCATAAGACCCATACTATTTTAAATGAACACAAATATTTTCATTAATGAAAAATTATTAGTGTAAATCATAACCCTCCCAACTAGTCATCTCTTAAGGCTTTTAGAGGCTGGAAATTGAACAAACATAATTTATACCAGGATGGCAGTACGCATGTAGTCTTACCTGCCAAGATAACTCAGCTTCCTCTAATTGTAAAGGTCTAGGTCCACCCTCACACAAGCTGGAAGGGTAGTGCAGCAAAGCCACTTGGCTAGGTTACCAAAGTCTACTAGTCAGGGAGAGGACAGAGTAGAAATGATGTGGGAATTGTGGTGATACACAGGATTCAGAAGACAGTGTGAGATGTCATCAGAATAACTGACATAATCATGACAGTCAGACTCCAGTGTAGGGCAGCATTCATAATCTCAGCCTATACCCCAATGCAGTGTAGTGATAGTTCGGAAGAGAGTGCATTCAGCCAGCAGAGGTAGGACCTAGCAAGGTAGACAAAGCAAGACAACAAGAGTTACTGTTGATAATGGAAGGACCTGAATACTTATACTGGAATAGACAGAACAAGATATGAGAACCTCCTGGATACACATAGGTGGTGCAACAGGAATAAACGAGAGTCCAGCCCAGACTTCTTTCTGGAAAATGGCTTGATGGTAGTCAACGCATGGCTCCTGAAGACAGAAAGTCGCAAGATCACATATAAGAATGGCCAACGTACAACTCGGACAGACTTCCTCCTAGTATGGATAGGGCAATGGGTTAGAATCAGAGTTTGCAAAGTCATCCCCATTGAAACAGTTGAACAACAGCATAAACTACTGGTTGCCACAAGCAGTGGGGTCAGAGAAGAAAATAAAGTCAACAGAGACTTGTTAGAAGACGTGGAAGTTGAATGGAATGAAAGCACAAGAGTTCAATAAAATACTCAGGGCTCTAGCACCACAAGTACAACAAAAAATACTTGGAGTCTCACAGGAATGTCAGCATCTCAAAACAGCATGCGTGAAGACTACAGAAGTGATATGCAGCCAAGACCGGTATGGAAATAAGGTACATAAGGAAATCTGGTGGTGGAAGGAAGAAGTCCAAGAAGTTATCAAACGAAAGTAATTCGGGAAAAGTAGGAGACAGAGCAGACAGATCAAGTTAAGAAGGAATACTGGTCATTTAACAAAGAGGCTAAAGCGTAGTCAAAATAGCAAAGAACATGGCATCAGAAGCACTCCACCATCTTCTGGAGAGTGACTCAGCAGACGGCACAAAGAAACTCCACCTTCTTTATCTTTTGTCTTTACCCTGTAACTTGATATTCATCAGACATCCTTCATAAGGGATGCCAGCAATAGTCTGTTCACCAGTACACAGTATGTTAAGGACGGATGGAAAGAGTACTTCCAGAAGCTTCTGAATGAAGAAAATCCAACAGAGACTGTACTGTCCCAGACAGCCTATGATAAAAGATGACCCCATTCTAGAAAAAAATAAGAAAAGCATTAAGGAAAACAAAATCAGGAAAAGCAGCAGGCCCAGAAGAGGTAATGGTAAATATGATCAAGATAGTGGTGAATTAACCAATTTTACTAGAAGTAGTGAAGATAGTAGCAGTTAAAACAACTGGAACAGGGATCTTTAGGAAAGGGTAGGAGCAAATTACATAGGGAAAAAAATGGGAACTGTGGGATCAATACATGCAGAGAAGGAACAACATTTAAAAGAAGACAGGATTTGAATTAGCTATGTAATGGTTGATTTACAATGGCTGGATATGTTAAAAATGATGTATAATGTTTGCAACTGAGATTGTGTCGCTATGGTTTATGTAAAGTGGCCTATGTCATACATGATAACTTTATAAAGATGTTTCTTGTTTAAAAAAAAAAAAAGATACTTGTGAGTTAGTGGAGAAAGAGCTCCAGAGGGCACGCATAGTAGTACAGACAGGCATATCCCAGTTGTCTGCAGAATAAGCATCCTAGTCTGCCAGTGTACAAAAACAAAGGGGACATTCACAACTGTGGGCAATACAGAAATACTAAACTCCTGTCACACTATAAATACACTAAGCAGTAGAAAGTAAGATGGGAGATATGGAGTTCAGATTTAAATCAGGATGCAGAACAACTGACCAGATATTTGCAGTAAGATAGATAGATAGATACAGAGAGAGAAGGAGAGATATACAGTTGTATATATGAGAAAAAATGTCCAAATGGGCATTCCTAGACTTGGAGAAAGCATATGACAAGGTCTCTAAGAAACCTGATTAGGGGTCTCCTGCAATGGTTCAAAGTTCCTGGAACTGTGGTAGAATTAGTGCACATTATTTACACAGACCCCATGACACAAGTATGGACTCACAGAGGGATTCCAGTGGGAATGGGTATATATCACGGTTCAGCTCTCTATCAACAATGCTGCTGTAAGCAGACAATACAGTAGTACATGCAGGCTCTGAACAGGAACATCAGAAAATGACATGGAAAAATAATGCAAAACTGAACGCACATGGGTTGAAAGTGAGTACAGACAAGACAATTGTAATGGCAGCAAATATATAGTTTTGCTGTAAATTGTAAATGCTGTCAATCAGAAGTTGAAAATGGAAACAGAAGGAAAATAATGGAACATGTTAACAGGTTCATAGATGTGTAATAGGTGAATGAACACTAGGGCTTTTATAAGCCTAGCCATGCATCCCAAATATCTGACAAGAAAGTAAGATGGGAGACAAGTTCTGGTACCCTTGATAAATGTAAGCAGGGGCTTGGAAGATGAAAAATTTACAGGATGCCTAAGTCCATTAGAGACGTAGGTGCCCTGTCAGGGGTGAATTTCCTGTTCCCCATCCAATTATCCAAGTTACACTTGAATTGGGTTAGGGAGGAACTCTGCTTCATCAGGGTGTGGTCTGACAATGCCTTGTATGCCAGGCACAGATCTCCCCCCTCAAAAGCCTGTGAGAAACAAAATACAGGGATAGGGCTTTAAGGTGGTCTGCACAGGGCACTTTACTTACACCCTGTATTCTTTTAGTGAGGAACCTCTGAGGATGTTCCAATCCTTGGATATGCCTGTTTAGGTACATACCAAAGGGGGTACTGTACTCAGTGACAGGCTTGAAGGATGCTGAATACAGTGGAACAATGACCTCCTTGGATCTAGAAACTTCAATTATTATGGAGGGGTGCTTCAATTACCTGGGAGAGGAGACTGAGAAAAAGGGAGGTCTGAATGAGGAGGGGGTCAAAGCTAGAATCAGATGGGCTGCAGCCAACTAGAAAAGTGTGTTACGGGTAGTGTGAGTCAGAAGAATGACAATGAAGCTGAAAAGTAATGTTTACAAAGGATTGGTGTGACCAGTACTTCTGTGTGGTACAGGAACATGGATGGTGAAGGTAGAACAGCTGAGGAAGCAAGAAGTGATGGAGATGAAGTGCCAGAGACAGGTGGTAAGATGCAGGCTGTGGGACACACTAAAAAATGAGGACATCAGAAGAGAACCCTATGAAGGTTTCAATTACACAGAAGATCAAAGAGAACAGACTGGGCACATATACAGCAAAGCAGAAGATGACTTAATGAAAAAGACTTTGGAGAGGCAAGAAGAAGGAAAGAGGAAACAAAGACATTCAGCAAAGAGATGGCTGGACTGAGTGAGAGAACACCTGCGAGAGTCAGACATGACTGTTAAAGACAGTAGGAGAATGGCACTGAATCAAGAGAGATGACAAAAATTGGCACAATGCTCTGACCCTATATAGGAAATAGGGGAAAAATGGGGGTTGATGTGGATGACATTGTCAGAAATCTTACAATATAATTTCCTTTGAGACTCTCTGGTACACCAAATATTCTGACATTACTTCATCTAAGATCTCCATCTTCTCCATTACCATCTGCTTTGTTTTACTTGATATTCTGTTCGACTTTCCTCCTCTTTAACTCATTTATCCAGTTCCTTTAACTTATTTTCTACTTCTTTTGTGTTATGCTGAAAATATTACAGTGCTAAAAGTAATTTTTGTTTTATACAGTTTTGCTGTTAATTATCAATTTTCTTAGGTTCATAGATAAATATTAGGCAATCAGTCTGCAAACTACATGTCTAACTAATAAGTAAACAGTGACTAAAGGTAAGAATCAAATACTGTACCATGTGTCTGTGAGGTAAACACATTAACCAATATGCCAACCCCAGCTCCCCAGTGACAACTCTAGCACCACTTCTCATATATAATTTTATTTTTTGTTGTAAGCTCTTACACACTGATATCAGCAACTGTTGCCTATCTTTTCTTGTTTACTCAAGTTCATTCTGTCAAGCTGTTTTCTCAAATTTCTCACAAAGGAGATGTTGCTTTTTTTAAATGACTTTTCCTCACTAAAACACTGTTTCAGTCAGGATAAAAGATTTTATTACTTTCTAGACTTATTTAGCTCACCTTTATGTTCTTTTATTTAAAATTTCCTGAGAGTATAAACAATTTCCTGAAGATATTCTTCAAGGTGCTGTTACTCCATCACATTCTTGGTCATGTCCCCTCCTTATGCTAACATTCTTGATGCAAAAGAACAACTCCAGGATTTAATAACGTCCGTGTAGAGCAGTGTGTATCTGTGTACACAGCCATGGATCCCCCTCAGCAGCACACCATGCATATTAATGATGGCTCGCTGCCAAGGGAGAGCATAGAAAAAGGGATACTGAATCCGTATAGGGAGAAGTGTAGATGCTACCCGTGGTTGTTAATGCTTGATCAGATGTTATGTACAGGGTGAGGCTCCCTGTAATGCTCCCCACTACTGCTGAAATGCTGTGAATTGATGTGTAACATTTTATTTTTATGAATTTTTTCCACCCTTTCTGTATGTTTGTACGGTGAGGCGCAGAGCACAGCAATGCCAAGCTGTGCTCACATAGAGACAGCTGACACCTGCTATACATCTAAAGATACAAACCAGATGTAATTAATTATCATAATTACATAAATCCATTTTTAATTGCCGTTTGCGTGGTGATGTGTGGAGCACCGCAGAGCCGACCGGCACTTATACATATAGAGCCAAAACCTGCCAGACATCTAAAACTAGAAACCAGGTGTAATTAATTAATTGTTTCTGGGTCTGTTTAAGCATGTTTGCACGATGCTGCATGGTGCTCAGTAACGCTAACGGGTAGACCAGTAGTACATGTGAAGGTATACTAGTTTTCATAATATCCAAGTAGCTAAATGGGTATAGTTACAGCCTAATGTGTACTAGGTCTTTGGTTCGAGTCCGCAGCAATCATAAGATGTCTATAATTAAATTTAGTATTTATGTTTAATTTAAAAACAAAATTGTGAAATATGGTACTGCTGCACAAAGATGAGCACTGCTTAAACATGCTAATGGCTACTACTGCACGGTGCTAAGTGTTGCTAAAACCACAGTTTTATGAGTTTTTATGGTGTTTAGCTCTGCTTAACTGGTTTGTGCACTGCTAAGTGAAGCAGCACTTTTCTGAATGTTGTTCAATGACATGTAAGGGTGGAGAAAACAGCCTATATTAGGCGCAATAGGTGGGAATTCTGCACCATTATTTGGAGTTTGTTTATCTGCTGATATGCCAGGCGGGTGATGGGAGAGGGTGCGCACTTTCAAACAGAGAGACGGGTTGTGCAAGGATCCAGGGTCTTGTGGGGCATGCCTAGGTCTTGCCTCTTGGACCCGGTGTCCATGGTTCCCCTCTTCCTTCTCTTTAGATCATCATAATGATGGCAACACTGCTCACTAGTGTGGGGGATACCAATAGCACTGGTGAGTTCCCTGGCCAACTGGTCCCAGGCCTCTGCCTTACATTCCGAGCCGTGGAAATCACCCTGCATCAGCCTGCATTCATGATTCTAAAACTATCAATCTCTTGCTGGAATCCTTCCTGTGATGCATTAAGTCTGGATATTCTCATACCCTGTCCTTTCATTATGTTTTCAAATATGTGACGCGGATGCATACTAGTTCTGTATAAAAGTGCATTCCTATAGCATTTCTTCCTATGAACCCCAGTATTCACTTTATCTTCCAACACTCTTAGTTTTAGAATCAGACTGTCACAACGAGGATATCAAAGGAGTGAGATAGAAAGTAATTTAACAGACATTCTCTAGCTTAAGAAATGGGAGAGCTGCTCCATATTATTCTACTCAAACTAAAGAAAAACACACTATAACAAGTATCAATAACCAAGTGAGAATACAAATGTATTACACTAATGATAGGAAGGATATTATAGACATCATTAATAAACATTGGGGCATTTTAACTAGTAGTAGGGACATTGAACAGATAGTAGGAGCCAAACCCACGTTCCAATATAAGAACAAAAGTAATCTTAAAAAATTATTATGTCATCGTGGAGAGGTATATGACAAGGACTCATTTTCAGGAACCTATCCATGTGGTAGATGTAATTATTGTAATTACATAGAAAAAGGTAACATGTTCATATATCCGGATACACGACAAACCTTCTCCCTTAAAGTGAATGCTACCTGTAGTACTGAAAATTTGGTGTATTTGGCAATCTGCCAGGTATGCCAAGCGTTTTATGTTGGCAAGACCAATAGGGCATTTAGGACCAGGATTAGAGAACATCTTTATGCCATTAGAATACAACATATGAACAATGCTTTAGCCAAACATATCAATAATCATGGTATCCAACATAATTTTACATTTATGGCTTTAGATAACATCATGCCTAGGATTAGAGAAGGTAACATTCGTAACATCACTGAAGGGAGAGAGGTTAACTGGATAATGAGACTTAGGGCAGACAAAGGAAGAAAAGTGAACTCCACTGGTGAGTAGCATCATTGCAGCATACGTCTCCCATTGCTATCTTACCAGAGTATGACTTGTCAGACACTTGCCTATCCACCAGCTCCCATAACACACTGTACATAACGTACACAGTTTCCAGCAAGGTCAGCTGGCCTACTGTTGTCAAACACCTTGTCAGGTCATAGTTGGTGGAGTGAGACATATTTCCATCAACCATTGCATAGTGTAACAGGCAATGGGCTCCACCGGTTAGAGTTGGTAGGCATGCTCTGGCCTTGAGCAAAAGTAACAGTGTATGGTCCAGTGTCAGTTGGTGTATGATAGTGTCAGTGTTTGTATCCCCATGCTAACAACTCTCATGGCATTGCAGGTGACATGGTTCAGAGATCTGGGGACACTGCTTGGTACTACATGGTGACTGTCCTCTGTGCACATACATATTGCAATTACCTCCAGCATGTTGCAAGAAGGGAGTCATGCAAGCTGTCTGTACAGAGCACAGACAAACACATTAGGGAAGTGAAATATGTATACACTGTGTTGCTTAGTCATGCTGTGGCTCACTTGTCCAAAGGTTAGCCCAGGTCTGTAACTACGATGCCTGGAGCAGTGTTGTAACATCCCCACATGGGGAACCACAGTAGTGCACCATGTGTTTACCACTATGGGCTTCCACCATAGTTCCCCCATGTGAGGTCCACCCTGGTGGGATCTGCCACATATCAGTCTCCTTAGAACTACCACCATGAACCTCCCCTTGCAGACAATATAGACATATAACCTTATAACACATGAAGACATTCATCCCAACCCTGGCCCACCCACACTCAATAACCTCCACTCCCCTACCACAACCCCCACAGTCAAGCTACCCATGAATACTCCCACTAGTTCCCTCCTAGCATTTCACCTAAATATTAGAAGTATTAACAATAAGATTCCCAACCTACATGCCCTCCTAGCAACCCACTCCCCAGACATTATGTGTCTTACGGAAACCTGGCTACAATCCAGTACTACTGACAATGAGATATTACCTCCAGGATACAATATTCACCGGTTAGACCGTGCTACAAGGAAAGGAGGTGGGATAGCAGTCCTTTACAAAAATACTCTAACCGTTAATAGAGACACCATTTAACCTCCCCAATTCAAGAACGCGGAACTCCTCATTACCAAGCTACAGATTAATCAAAACAAACACTTGAACATCATCTGTGCATACATTCCACCAGGCAACAACCTAAATACCCTAGAAGGTCTCTTTTACTGGTTATCCACTACCTATCCCCAAGAAACCATAGTTCTTGGTGATTTTAACACCGACTGGCACCCCTGCTCCTCCGACCACTCCTCCTCCGACCCCCCCCCCACTCATATAAACTTATCTGGGTTTAAACAGACCCTAAACTCTCCCAGTAGGATAAACAAACCAACCAACAAGAAAAGTATCCTAAACTGGATCCTAGTTAATAATCAACCCCAGCTGTACACAGCTGGTACTCTCCCTGATGACTTCAGCGACCATTGTCTAACCTATATCATAAAACATAAGGCAGGAAACCCTCACCAGCCCAAATATAAAACATTTAGAAACAGGAAAAACTTTGATGCTGCTATATTCCAAAATTAATTAAAAGCAGTTGACTGGGCAAAACGAAAAAATCTAACATTAGAGGAGGCCATAGATCACTAGATTAAATACAGCACCATGCCTCACAATAGATATCAAAGCTAAAATCAAAATGAGAAACAGAGCCTGGGCCATATGGAGAACAACCAAAGCCCCACTTGACCATCTAAAATATCGTCAATTTAGGAATGATACAAAACAATCTATTTTACTGGACAGAAAAAGCTTCTACCAAAATCTCCTACAAAAACACCACAACAACCCTCAAAAGTTCTGGGCAGGATTAAATCAACTACTTTGTCCGGGTCACTCCACCACCCCAACCCCGGCTAACTACACCCATAGTTCCCCAGAGACCATAGCTAGCACCTTTAATAACTTTTTCACTGAAACAATCCAATCCCTAGCAAATCAACTAACCCCCTCTAACTTAAACCACATGCCTAATCTACCTAATAATCACCCGGAATTTAGCTTCCAACCAATATCCACTAGTTTTATCAAAACACTTCTAAAAAAACTAAAACCTACCACCCTCACTGCTGACCTCCTCCCTGCAGAGTACCTACAAATAGCTGCAGATGCCATTGCATATCCTATAACCATCCTCATCAACAGGACCTTATCCGAAAATGCTATCCCCTCCCTCTGGAAAATATCTCATGTCATCCCACTCCATATAGGTGGTAGCTCCTCAGACATATCCAACTATAGACCCATTGCCACTCTTTCCCCACTAGCCAAAATAATGGAGAAATGTGTACACAAGCAACTAATGCAATACCTTTCACAGAATAACTTACTATCCAACTCTCAGCATGGTTTCAGGCCATACCACAGCACCACCTCAGCCCTCCTTTCCTTTACTACTGCCATAAACGAAAACAGGAATGACAATAGGCTAACCTATGCCCTCTTTCTTGACCAATCAAAAGCCTCTGACATGGTCAACCATGAACTTTCCCTCAACAAGCCTGCTATCCAGTGGTTCCAGTCCTATCTGACTGGTAGACAGCAAGCGATACTATGGCAGGGCAAACTCTCCAACCAGTTACCTCTCACACTTGGGTGTCCCTCAAGGGTCCATACTAGGTCCACTACTCTTCTCTATTTTTATCAACAACCTCCACACTGCTATCCCTAAAGCCACCTGCATTCAATACGCAGATGATTCCAATCTCATCTGCTCAGTCACCTCCCCATCCGACTTGCAAATCTTAACCCAAAATACATTTAACACTATCGAGAACTGGCTCACCAACCAACGCCCACTTCTGAACCCTAATAAAACTAAACTTCTACTCTTCTCTCCCACTAGTAGATCCACCACACTTTCATTCTCTGTCACATCTAAGAATGGTACCACTATTTCCCCAGATAATCACACCAAACTGCTAGGGATTATCATAGACAATAATCTCAAATTTGACCTACAGGTCAACAAAACCATACAGACCATCAATAAGAAGCTTGGATCACTGTATAGAAACAAGACATTTTTAACCCCACTGGCTAGGACTGCAATCACCCTATCAAACCTACTCTCTACTCTTTTATATGCTTCGCCTGTACTCTCAAACCTCAAAAATCCAAACTAGGTAAGCTGTCCCATAGCTACAATCATATTGCCAGATTCACCACTGGCTCCACCTATAGAACCCACCACTGCCAGAACATTAAACAACTAGAGTGGCTAGTACTGCCCAGCTTAATTCAATTCAATCAACTCTTAATAGCGCACAAAATTTTGTACCACCCTGAGGATACCCCCTCACTTAAAATATTATTAAGCCATATAGCAACCTAAGATCCCTATGGTCAGCCGATAAACTAATGGTCCAAACCCACAAAGCTAATAACTCTGCTGGTGAATTCATGTTTGCCAACATCATTGGCAAAACCTGGAATTCATTGCCAAACTATATAACCCTACAATCCTCCAAAAGTCTCTTAAAAAAAAAACCTCAAACAGTATCTCAAAGTGAATTGGTTATGCCCATGTACCCACCCTGATTAAGTTATAAACTAAAAGCATATTCTGCAATTATCATAACTTGTAACTACATCACCAAGCTTCACTTCCAATCTGATGCATCTTACTTTTAATTGTCGATCCATGAGAATTGTGAGTCCCTACTAGGGAACACTACTAACCCATTGTATATAATCACTTTGTTTTTATAAATGTTTGATAACTTCTGTGTAATCTATGTAAGTTTGTCTATGTGGAGCTTTTCTCCCCGGGCCTCCGCTGAAAATGGACATGTATCCAGTCGGACTATGCTGGTAAACAAATGTAAAATAAATAAATAAATAATAAAAATGCCAACAAAGCCATGTATTACCTCCTGTGGGATGGTTGAAATAGCTTGACTGCACCTCTCCCCTTCAGATGGAATGGGCAAGTATGCAGAGCTCTACACCCATGCATTTTGTCAGCAGCATTACGACTGCATGAACTCAGCTGTATGTGACTGGAGGGACACAGGCTCATTACAGCACAGCAAACCTGACTGGTGGACAACTGCCATAAGCAAGCTGTACAATAACTAGTAGACAGTGCTGTGTGACAGTTGGGGTGAGTTTGCCTCCCCTAACATGGAGGTCACAACCTCCTCAGCTAAAAGATGCCCATAGTGTTGTTGTGATGTTGTGTAGACAAGGTAAGTGACAAAATTAGCCACCCACACAATGCAAAACAACAATGCACAGTGTAGTTACATGTGTGACCTCAAAGGACAGGCCCAGATTTTCGGTGAAGTTACACATAATGCTGTCACACATGATGGGTCTGTACTCATAGATAACCTGTAGTCCCACACTGTCTGTGTCAACTACACTCCCCTGTCCCCATCACATATGAAACATGACATTCCTACAACTGCTCCCACAACTTTCATATTTACACAGCAGTTTATAACTGGCCTCTCAATGGAGGATACACAGCATCTACTGCACATGTTAACATTCCAGGCTGCATCCCACATGTAATCTGACAAGGATTACCAACTCCATTGGGAAAACCTTGCAATCATACTGAAACCACTGGCTGCACCCCAGCTGAGTGGACAACAGCAACCATTATACCCCTGCACAGAGATGTCCATAGGGGCAATCATCATACAGCTGATCAGTACACATATATATGATCTACACACAGTTGACTGTACACAGTTTGGAAGTGTGACACAGGGCGCATAACTGTTACACGTGGCGGACATGTCCGAGGCAGTCATCCAGGACATGGGTGAGAGTATGTCAGGGCATACAACCCCCTAGACTGAGCCAAGCCATCTTCCTATATCCCACACTCAGGTAGCATTTGCAAAGCACCCACTTAGACATCCAAGATATGGTCATTTTAGGGGACACTAAGTGGACCCTTGATGGCACACATACTCAACATAGGGACATCCACCTCCAATAGCTGATCTGTAAGCAGCAGTGTTCAACAGGGTGCAGTCCTGGGTCCTCCACTGCTTAGAAGCCATTTAAGCACAATACATGTGACTACTGAATGAGGCTAACAATGATGGCGGATGCCTGCAAATTGTGAGCACTCATAGGGTCTCGGTGCTATGTCCGCTATACCTGCAAGGGGTATTGCTGAGCACATGCCTGTTGACATACTAATGGCCATGCATATCTATATGTGGTATCATTTCCATCACTAAGACCTATGTACCTGGTAAGTAGTACATCAATCACAACATGTGCTGTACATATGCACAAGTGAAAGAACTGGGCACACAGACCTGGCCACACAGGTGTACATTTCATGTGCCTCAGATCACCATGTCTCTACAGTGGTATGGCAGGAATCATATGACATAG
This sequence comes from Protopterus annectens, assembly GCF_019279795.1. Taxonomy (NCBI): domain Eukaryota; kingdom Metazoa; phylum Chordata; order Ceratodontiformes; family Protopteridae; genus Protopterus; species Protopterus annectens. The sequence goes on along the minus strand of NC_056748.1, from coordinate 1,160,504,623 downwards.
CTGAGGGCAAAGTCACCTGTAAGTGATATACTCATAACCTCCAAGCACTCTTTCCTCAGCATGCCAAATCCTGAGTACAATGGCCATTTGGTAATGTACCTGCACACAGCAGTACTGTCCCTCGCAAGGACACCTTACATTTTCAGTATGTATACCATGGGGATCATCTGCAACTGAGTGTCATCTCAGCCTGTGGTAAACAGACTACTCAGAGGTGATCTGTGCCTTGCATATGAGGCAATGTGTGACCCTGATTGACTGCATATGCTGCCTATCTATAGGAGGCATAGCAGATGGATAAACCACTCTAAGGACATTAACCTTGTATGTGAGGTGAGTAATACATGCTGGTGGGACAGTTTTTATAGCAGACATAAACGCACCTTTGGAATAGAAGTCTGCCTGATGGCAAACAGAGCACCTTAATGCACCTCAGCACATGCCATCTCTATGAATGGCTGGGCAACCATCATCCCAACACAGGGTGTCTGCCTGTGTCCCTCTTGGACTGGGGCAATTTGTGCTGATCATATAACTATGCATATAAAATTGGGTAGGATTGTAAGAGCTGCATGGCCATTATGCCAGTGAAGTTCAAAAGTCCTATGGTTCCACAACATGATGTAAAATGCTCTAACAGCCTCACACACACACATGGCTACACTGGGGCTAGCACCTCCTTCCATTACTGTGTACAGGGCACGCCAAGGCACACATGTAAGTGCAAGTTGGCTGTATGTAGTTTTAGAAAACTTACCTATGTAATGGTACACACTACAGATCACACTACATGAGGCACACACACCTCATGTCTGCTTGTACTATCAGTTTATGACATATAATGCTCGATGACATTAGCAAGCCTTGTTGTGGTCAGTCATTTGGGGTGCCACATCACCTGCTAAAATTATAATACTGCAAACCCCTACCTATGCCTACGTTATTGAGATGATCATATTTAGGCTATATGGACATACACAACAAGTAGCCTGGAGTGTGATTAGAATCCCTACCTATCTAGTCTTACACTCTATAGAGCACAGTATTTATCCAGATGCCATGGCTTAAGTCTGATACTACACTGATGGCTGGTAGTCTTAAGGTGGATGACATCATCAGGTCTTGTAGAAGAAGACAGTTTGGGCACCAGCATCAAGTTACAGGGCCAAAAAATGCATAGGCATTGCAGGTTGCTAGACCATGAAGGCATGTCAGTTGTTTTGCAGGGGCAGGGGCACGAGCACACACACACACACACACACACACACACACACACACACACACACACACACACACACACAGAGACAGACAGACACACACACACACAGATAGACACACACACCCCTCACAAAATATCCTGGAATGAGATTAGAACCCCTACCTATCTAGTCTTACACACTATAGAGCACAGTACTTATCGCACGCAACTCAGATTAAGTCTATTGTATATGTGATTGCAGGCACAGTACTACTAGATTATACAAACTAGGCTTGTGTTGAACAGCATCTGTGGCCTGCAGCTTGATATTGCTTCATACTGTTATCTGCACCTGAGCAGTGAGATAACTATTATCCTGGCTATGTGTGTACAATTACCAGCATGGCCATATATGGCTGCCTGCACTTAGACAGGCAAGCTTGTGGGCAGGAACAATGTATCCTGTCCATCTGTGCAATGGCAACATTATACATTATGCCACCTGCTCACCTGCTTCTGTCTATATGGTGACATCCAGGAGGCACAGATGTCTGTACATAGGTGGATTATGTACTTTTGTGCCCTTACATTGGATCCTTTGAGCAAAAATATGGATGTGTGATAGTGCAGATTTACTCACCATTACTAGGGTATGTAGGACAATACAGACATCCACAGACATATTTATGTATATAACATGTATATATGTATATCTATATAAAATAAAGGAACAAAAGCGCGCAAATATTGGTTCACTGTCTCGTCTCTTGTTATTGATGTAAAAAGTTGTTTTTTTTTCACACACACATTTTATATATATATATATATATATATATATATATATATATATATATATGTTAATGGGTCTACCTCAGAAGATCGACAGACCATTTGATCGACATTCATTTGGTCAACAGCTCATTTGGTCGAAAACCACTATTTAAGGCACATAACAGGGATTTGCCCCCCTCCCCAATGTTGTGCAACCCTGGAGTTGGTATATATAATTAGGGGGTGTGTGGGGGGCACAGCCCCCTACATTGTGGGGGGCGAAGCCCCCCATCTATTACCATTTACAAACATGAAAATACAACAAAAACTAAACATTTTAAACAAATGACTGTAAAAGTGAAACACGAAGAACATAGCACAGTTATGTGCACTTACCATAAATGTAGATGTTTGAGTGTATTCACTGTTGCAGTCCTGGTTACCCCCCCCCCCTCCAGCCCCCTGACTTCTATTAACTATACCTCTATTCTTGTTTAAGTTTTTTTGGTGTATTTGCTTTTTTGTTGGAGGTTTAACCTTGTATATAATTGCTTCCCATTATGGGGGCATCTGACATCTGGGGCAAGAAAAATTGATGTAATGGCGTTGGCTGCATGCTTTATACCCCTGACTACCTGATGTCATGGAAGATGACACAGCAACCGACGCAAGACCCAAGACTTTGATAATCAGACCAACTGAGAGCTACTGCAAACAGATAACCCCAAATGTGATGACTGCAACAGTGAAACACGAAGAGCATCCCGGCTCATTTTCACTAATGTAGGGGTATGCCCAGTGGGACTGTCAGTACTTCTAGAGTGACACCAGGCCACACTACCTGTACTCCAGTCTGGGATTTTGTGTGTTACAGACATTGACATCTGCCCCTGTTTCTGCAGTACTACCCTTCACTCAAATTGTCCATGGCATTCCCCAGCTGTCTGACGTCATTAATATGTGACTGAGGTTCAAAATGTTACAGCACACGCAGACTGATGGTCTATGAAAACACCAACATAATAATACCTCACATGCATAAGATGTGAATAATTCCAGATTAGAACCACCATCACACCCATGCTGGCTTCCCTAGCCCATTGAACCACACAGGCTGCCAGACAGAGATGAGTCATGCATCACATAATCACCAGCATAAATATGTACGTTGTTAAGTGAGACATACAATGTGTGATAGATTTCTTTGTTACAACACTGAGGTTGCCTAGTCTGCTGGTATACCCTTGCTGATTTTCTGTTAAAGAAGTAATACAGGAACACTGCTGTGTTGGGATGGAGGAACACCAGCACATGATTTGCTGGGATAAACAGTAGTCCACATATCATTTGAGCTGAGCCCACTGTTTAATATCTCCCTTGAATGATGTATGAATATTCCAACCATGAGGCCTAGTGAATATTAAGGAACACATACTACTGGACTAGGTATTGTAGTCCCACGTGGATGTTATAGCTGTCCAAATAGCCCACTGTATTTACTTGCATAACAGCAGCAGATCCATAGATACTATACCATATTATAGTAATCCTTAAAATTAGTGTGTAGGTTAGATACTTACCTTGTGAATGCAGCAGTTGACACAACTGTAGTTCATGGATGACTCTGTCTGATGCAAACAGTACACATCCAATACACAGATAAGCACAGGTTGTGTGGGTTGCCTGGCATCAACAATTTTAATATCATGTATGTGAGTAGGAGCAAGGTGTCAGTCCCTAGGTTGTCAGTGAATGTGCTATGCATTGTCATTTAGCTAACAGGAAGCAATTTGCCAACAGCTCAATCTTTTTTTTCTCCTTTTTTTAACAAATCAATATTAATACTCTGAGATAACTGTTTGGCTGCCAGAAAAGAATGCTGTTAAGCAATTTGTGAGAAACACTATGATCCTCCAGTATGCTACTGATGATATCCTTTCCATTACAGCTTACTATAAATAACATAGAAATAACTATCTTGCCTAATCATACATTTGAAGCCTGTGTCCAGTCAGTTTGCAGAAAGGTACACGGTTTATTCACCTGAAACACAGGTCTGTCGAATCCTACATGGATGAGGCACAAATGCCCTTACAAAAATCATTAAGACCAATAATTGAATATGTAGCCATATCTGTGTGCATACTACAGTTCATGTAAAGAAACTGGAGTGCATTTCAGAGACATTATTGCAGTTACTTCCAGAGCTACAGATCAACAATGCTGCTGTAAGAAAAGAATGTGGTATTACATGCACAATTTCAAGACTCTGAATATACTCACTGACTGCTGAGAAGGTGATATTATTAATGATTTTTAATTACGTCTACTTTTTCGTGTGGACAGTATTAGAAACAGGATGAAAAGCACAGCATTTTTATAAGAACAGCTAAGATATGGAACATGTTATCTTTACCTTTCTTGACTGCTTCATTATCTCTTTAATAACCAACTCTGGTTCTTGAGTCTGATCTGAAAACTATGACCTATTTTATGCTGTGTCCTTTTTTGTATGGATATATCAGTTCTGTATGCCCTCCTAAGAACAGGTATCAAAATAATAGTATGTTTCCCAAAAGTAAACAATATTATCTTGGACCATGTATACTAGAGGTATCACCACCTAGAGGATTGTTATGGAGCTTTTTTTTCCAGCTCCCTCTAGAGTAATGATACTCAGTTCATGAGATATCCTCCACTCTTCTGAAAGAGACAAAAAATTAAAGAAATGTCATGTTGGTCCATTAGCAAAAAACAAAGACATCAAACACAAACGTGATGTAATGCCTTTTATTGGACCAATATAGCTTTTGCAATTACTCGAGCTTTCGAGCTAGTATGATCCCTTCGTTAGGAATTTTAAGTTATTGATGTTAAATGCGGTGCTTAAATATCCACTTGTGCATAGAAAGGGAAGTACTTCATTTATTTCCAATTGGGTAAAAACGAAATCTTAAAAAATGCTAATGTGAAAAAATACAGCTCAGACTACACTTCAGAGACAGGCACTGTGACTTAACTTCTGACGAAGGGCTCATGCCAGTTCAAAATCTCAAGTAACTGCAAAACCTGTGTTGGTCCAATAAAAGGTATTACATCACGATTATGTTACAGAGTCTTTGTACCCTTCTCTTGAATTAACTTTCAAGATGTTAGGTACTGAAATAATGGAAAGAATCCCATTCCTGCCATTCACACTACCCAAAATCTATTAACAATTCTGAAGAGGCTTTAACCATTTGGTCTTCAGGATTTATTTCTTGGGCTTATTTTTTAACAAAGGGAGATTTTGCTGACATAGAATCTATCACTTTCTTAAGTTCAGTACATTGGTTAACCTGTGCAAAAGGTGGAGGGGGATCACTGTTTGGAGTAGTATGCATCTAAATGCAGCAACATGCCAATGAAAGGTAACTGCTCAGGGGAAAACAGTGGTCTGCATGGCAGGAACTGGTAGAGATGATTACAACTCTCTACAAAACCAGGAGATTAGGTCTACACCCTATATATGGGATAAAAAGACTGTTGGAAAATGGCAGACACTAGTACAACAGAAACTTGCCAAAAATGCTAATATATCAGATAAGATGTCACAGCTGAGATGGTTTTGGTAAAACCTTCAGGAGTTAACCATTGTCTGCTGCTCAGATTATCAACTGGACAGATGCCTCTCTGACAGGTGATGGTGATAATGACTCCTGTATGGGGATGTCTGGAAGGACTAACACTGCTGTTAAATGGATGTGGTGCTTATACAAGTCTGATTCTCTAGCCTCTTAATGGTTCCTCCAAATTTAAAACACTCAGTTTTTGGCAACTATCTCTAGACTGGAAGAAAACAGGCTAAACCAGGCACTGGGGTAAGCTAAGACAATGTTGTACAGACAAGCTCTGCTGAAAAAAAAGGGCTATTTTCCAATGACAGAAGCCTCAGTAACAGTAAAAGAAGACCAAAAGAACTACAAGTAGTTACTCAACATTTTTACCTATGTCACATGACCATTCTGCAAACCTGACTGGTTTTCTCACATGCTTTCCAATGCTGAGAGCTTTACATCATCAGAATTCTACACAGCCACTCTTAGAGGAGCATGTTACTGGTGTTGCTGACCTTATACAGACAGGACAACTCTGACTTTTGTGGGATGGTCCCAAACAAATTAAACAAGGGAGAAAGGTCTATCGCAGGGGTACTTATTTTGGGAAGACACAACTGCCAAGCTGTGCAAAGACCTGTAGCAGACACTAAATAACTGTACTCTTCACTAACAGATGCCAAAATAGAAAACATCCTAAGAAAAGGTAAGAAATGTTAAAAGATTAAGGGACAACCAGAAAAAATTAAAAAGACTATAGAAAAAGATCTTACCTCACTAAATATCTTTTCTACAAAAGCAGCCTGAGACCATCAATTCTGTGGCCAGACTCTTTAGCAGTGGGAGAGCACAGAAATATTCTGGCTAAGAACTGCATTATGGGGTTGTGGTAAGGGTTTGCCACCATAGGAAAGTTTTACAAACACAGCAGTTCTAATGCCTGTGGTGTCAGCACTGTCCATTCCCTTAGCCAGAACTCTGCTACATCATATCCTAAGATATCTTAATTTGGATACAACTTTTATCAGAGTGCATCTCTGGCTGTTCCCTCTTTATTTAGCAGCATGACGTGGGATTTTTTTTCTGGCTAGCAGGGATGTAGCCTCCGGTAACTGACTGGTTTATGACCACAGATACAGGGTACGCTATGGCATCTTCAGAGAATTTAAGATTTTTTTTTTTTGGAAAGGTTGTCAGCAGTTGGTGTGCAATTATTTTAGGAGGTGTTTTTTGATAGATGAGGTAGATAATGGTTGAAAGGAGAAAGGATTTTGGAAGTGTTAGTACTGGTTGGGATAGTGAGGCTGGTGGGTGGTTTGTTAAGTAGGGCGAGGACACAGTGTATGATGTGTATTGAACTGGGTAGCTATAGGGATAGGGACTATGTGTTGATGGTAGTTTGGTGAAGGAGTCGTAGTTTGGCCTGGATGTAACACTCTTGAGCATGTTACACAAAAGCTTAGGGTCCTGTTGGTGGCTGTCTTGCAGCTTGTAAAAGGAGTAAGCTTTGTCTGATCTGATTTTTGTTTAAAAAGGATACTAAGCTGTCTTTAAAATACAGACATTTTTGTGGTGTTTTTTTCAGTGAACCATACTTCCCAAGCATGTGTTTCTGTTTAGCACGAGTTGCCTGATTTCTCTTGCGAGCCATGGGGCAGGGCAGGAACGGTTTCATTTTGATCTGATGGGAGCTAGATTGAATGAGTTGTTAAAGTGAGTTGCAGTGTTATCTACGGGTAAGTACTTTAGAGTACCCTAGCTGTATTTGTTGAGATAGCTCATGAAGGTGTGATTACTGAAGGAGGAGAGTGTACACACAGTATTACAATGTGTTATGCACATGATTATTAAACTGTCTCACAACAAAGATCGACAGATGGTCACTGATGGTGTTGGGTAGGTAAACCGCAGCGTTAATTTTGTTAGAGGTAGTGATGAGAATCCAGTCTAATGCAGACACCCCAATTACTGCACTGGTCTGTTCAAACAGGAGCAGCAGTAATAATTTGGGTAAAACCAAAGAGAGAGAGTGTGGGAGAGTCAGAGTTGCTAAGTAGGTAGTCTATATTAATGTCACATACTTGTTGATATGAGAGATCCAATATAAGACTTCTTCTAGGTAATAGGATGTTGTTTTCAGGAGAGATACAGATGATATCCACACCTCCAGGCTAGTTGCTCAGCATAATGCATCCGAGGTTATCCAAGTGCAACTAACTCTGGGCAAAGCTGCAATCCAAATTGCAGCTTGCGACAGATCCCCCACCAAGCCCCAGGATACCCACTCCTCTTTTCTTGATACACTGGAAAATATTAGGGTTCAACCAAACACCCTAATAATGGGCGATTTCAACTACCCCACCATTAACTGGGAATACTACTCATGTACCAACTCCTTCGCTCAACGCTTTCTGGAATTCATAAATTCCAATGACATGGATCAACTTACCCACACCCCCACCAGGGGCAACAATATCCTAGACCTAGTCATTACCAACACGAGTGACCAGTGTTCCACACCTGAAGTCAACTCCTCGTTGGTCAGATCCGACCATAAGTTAATCACCCTAGATACCCCCCCCCCCCCCCATTAAGGAAACCACAGTAAAAAAACTTCTCCAAAGCCAACTTCATGCTTTTTAAGACAAAAGTGGCGAACTTCATGGCACCCATGCAGATGGACAATACAGTTACAAATGCTGAATCCCGCACAAATGCACTCTATAAGCACTTACATGAGTGCATGGATCCTGCTATCCCAAACAGAACCAAGACACTATCCTCCAAAAAATGGATGCCAATCTGGTGGTCCCTTGCCATAAACAAACTCTACAACAGAAGGAAAAAACTCTTGCGAAAGAGAGTAAAATCCCATGAGTAGAGGAGCTCCCTGGTCAGCCTCAGTAAGAAGGTGCGATCCCTTATAAGATCCTACAAAGCCAGCTATGAAAACAAAATTGCCACTGATTCTACGGACAACCGCAAAGCATTCTACAGCTATGTCAAGAATCTCAATGGCAACACCCAGATCTGCTCTGAGTTACAGCACAACAGCATGAAAATTACAGTACCAACTTTTAATGTCAACATCCTGGCAGATAGGTTCAGTGCTAACTTCACCACACCTCTCACTCCCTAAAGGGCTCATCTCTATACAGGAAGAATGCAGAGTCCCTGCAATCACACCTACGCAGGTAAAAGCTGCATGCATGGGACTGGACAACATCCCAGGCTGTGTTTTACACGAACTTCAGAACAAAGTGGCTCCCCACCTAAGCACCAAGTTCAATCATAGCCTCACGTCAGGCTTTGTGCCCACTAAATGGCACACAGCAACAGTTATCCCATTCCACAAAGGGGGAGCCACCACTGATCCCGGGAACTACCGCCCTATTAGCCTGATGAGCCTGGTCAGCAAGGCCATGGAACGTATGATCATGGAAGTCATAAACAAAGACATTGGTAACCTCCTAACTCTGGACCCCACCCAGTTCAGGTTTGTGAAAGGCAGATCATGCCTCCTGAACCTGATCGACTTCTTTGAGGTAGTCAACAAAGCCGTAAATGAGGGTAAGGTGGTTTACACAGCCTATCTTAACTTAGCCAAGATTTTCGACAACATCCCCCATTCTGGAATTATAGCTAAACTCACTAAACTAGGTATAAATCCCTACATCACAAGATGGGTTGCCAACTGGCTCAATGACAGAACCCACACTGTAAAAGTTGCAGACTCAAACCAGTGATAAGTGGTGTACCACGGGGTTCAGTCCTGGGACTTCTCCTGTTTGGTATCTACTTCTCTGAAGTACAGACTAACACAGAAGGCCTCTGGCTAAGGAAGTTCGCAGATGACTGCAAACTAGGAGCCACAGTCGAGTCCCCAAATGATGTGGACATCCTACAGAAGGGCCTCACTGAGACAGATGATTGGTGTCAGAGCCATGACCTCAAGCTCAATGCCAAAAAGTGCACCGTCATTCCCTTTGGTAAAAACTCTGTACCCATGAACTACCACATAGGCGGCAGTCTACTTAACGCTGAATGTGTGATAAGAGACCTTGGGAACCAGGTGGACAGCAGTCTCTCCTTTGATAATCACATCACCACAGTAGTCAGGAAATCCTTCTACATGGCACACCTCATCACAAAAGGGTTCTCATCCAGGAAAAAAAGAGAACACTGTTCCCCTCTACTCGATACTCATTAGACCCATTATAGAGTACAACACCCCTTTAGGAATGTATCTCACAAGACATCTGCTGCCCTACACTGACCATCTCAAAAAAACTCCAGCTTTACTCTGCAGCATATCGCCTACTCCGAGGTGATCTCTGCCTCACATATGAAGCCATGTCAAACCCAGAGCTGTTGGACATGCTACACCAAAAGAAATCCCAATCGCTCAAAGCTACATGCTCTAGGGACCTAAAGTTTGTCATCACAATAAACAGGACATACTGGAGGGATAGATTCCTGTCCCAGAGACTCCCCATACTCCGGAACAAACTACCCATCTATGTCAAGCAAAGTTCCTCATTAGCACTCTTGAAGAACAATCTTGAGTGGATGGGAAATAGGAAATACACCCTGGGGATCACTTCTGTGGCTCTGCTTGACAGCGGCACAGGAAAATAACTTTCTTCGGTGGCGTAAGCCAGGAAACCTTGTTGGCTAGGCTTACTTGGGCCCTTGGGGTGATAGCCTAGTACCTACCTATGACAGTGTCGCATATGCTCTTGTCTTTGCTGGTTTTCAGGAGAGAGAGAGAGAGAGAGCTATTTCAGCACTGGGAAAATCAAGGTGGTTAAGGGGGTAGGAAGTGATTTCAAAGCATTTCTGTATATCATTAGCCACACCGTGTCTTTCTTATGCTGTCTGTCATTTCCAACAATGTAGTGGGGGGGGGGTCCTGCTCTTTTGCACCTGGTTTTAGCTAGGCTACTATGGCTATTAGTATGTAATACATGTATGATGGTATATGGCCATGTAAGTCTGGTAGTTTATTGTAGATACTCCTAAGATTTAAGTTAATCAAACGTAGACTACTACCTTAGTTGAGTGGAAGGGGAGAACTAAGGGTAGCTGAGGTGGCAGAGCTGCAAGTATGTAGAGAAGGTCAATGATTAGGATGATTATCACCATCAAGAACAAGCTTAGATGACAGGTGTACATAATGAAATAATTTTTTTATATTTAGTTTTCACCTTTAAATTATCTGTGTGTGGTGTTGGTTCTTCTTTGGTGTTTTTGTAATTAAAGAAAGTATGGGACCTAACAGAGTGTAAGGTGGGTGCTCTAGCAGGGTGAGAGGGGGATGATTTAGAATTACAGTGTAGTGTTCTGGAGGTGACTGAGGTTGGGTAACAATGAAGTGTGACAACACGTGGCATGGGCATGAATATACAGAAACAGAGATAATAAGTGAAAGGGCAACATAATGCAGCAATAGCAGAGAAGAGTATGTTTGAAGAACTTAATAAGGGGGTGATCAGTAGAATAAATTAAGGTATTGCTGTTTAAATAGAGGTAGGGGAGAGGGAGGGGAAAGGAGGGAAAGAAGAAAGGTATTATGATGTAATATAGCTAAATGTAAGAGGGAAGAGCAAATAGACTGGCTGTAATGTATATGACTGGTTGTATGTATGAAGTGGGTGAGCTTAGGGAAATACAAATGTAGTTGTATTGGGGGTGGGAAGGAATTGGCTGTAGGGTAGAGGAGCGAAGTGAGCTCGACTTAGGCGAGGGAGAATGGAGTGGGTTCCAGTGCAAGGCAAAAAAAAAAAAAGTCAATAGAACTGGTACTACTAGAGTTTGTATGCAAATAAGTAAGGGTGCTTACCAGTGTAACTGCTAAAGTAAATCTTAAACTACATAGCATTTATTCAAGCTTATTGCGCCTTTTCCATATACTTCCAGTGCATACCCACAACTCCTTATGCCATGCAGACCTTTATTTGATCTGGCTTCTTTAACTCCGTAACCAAAACTTAGCTTCTGGACTGGACCTCAGGAAAGAATCACAGCTGTGTATTAGAAGTTATGTACTCACCATAACGTTCCATCTGAGTAGGTATCTTCATTTGTCTGCAACCTTTGGGACACGGATCCGATCTCGGATACGAGCCGGCAACTTTTACCACAGCATAGATCCGAGCTCCTAGCTCCTCCCTTTACCCATAATCCCCTGCCAACCCTAACTGACCTCAGATCAAGTTTGCCCGATATAAGCAATGTTATTGTGCCCCGGAAGGGGTTTATCCAAGACAGATCCTATAGGGTCAGGGGGAAGGAGGGGGGGGGTGGTTGCAGACAAATTAAGATACCTACTCAGATGGAACGTTATGGTGAGTACATAACTTCTAAATCTGAAGTAGGAACTTCATTTGTCAGCAACCTTTGGGACAGAGTCCCAAGCTACATGAATCCTGGGTGGCCTTTATGGAAGAACATTCCGGAGCACTGCAGAGCCAAAGAACGCCCTACCTCTGGAGACAGGGTTGGGAGGGTGGTCTAATGGTTAAGGTGTTTGCCTTACAAACACAAGATACAGGGTTTGAATCTCACAGGGGATAACTGGCTAGGCTTAAAATGGCTCGCAAGAGCAGTTAGCCTAGTACTAACCTATGAACCTATGAACCTATGAACATCCAGTTTGTAATGGCTGATAAAGGTATGAGATGAGGCCCAAGTGGCTGCGGAACAAATATCATCTAAGGGGACCCTAGATTTAAAAGCCGCCGAAGCAGCGACGGCCCTAGTAGAATGAGCTCGGACTCCCTGAGGTGCAGGCCTTCCCAAACTCTGATATGCTAAGAGAATACAACTAGCTATCCACCGTGATAGTGTAACTTTAGAAATTGACTTGCCTAAACTTGTTTTGGCAAAGGAGACAAACAACTGGTCAGATTGCCTATGACCAGCAGTTCGAGGAGTATAAAAATGTAATTGTCTGTGCACATCCAAGGAATGTAGTTTATATTCTCTTTTGTTCTAGTAATGGGGAAAGAACACAGGAAGATTAATAGATTGATTAATATTAGCTTCCGAAGACACCTTAGGCAGAAAGGACGGATTGATACTGAGGTAAACTCTATCTGGATGGAAGGATAAATACGGCGGCTTAACACATAGAGCCTGAAGTTCAGAGACCCTTTTAGCTGAAGTAATGGCCACTAAGAAGGCCGTCTTCCAAGAGAGATATTTAAGATCAACCGTGGCCGCCGGCTCGAAAGGGGGGCTAGTCAAGGCTTGGAGAACCAAAGACAAATCCCATGGGGGTACTACCTCCCTGACCGGAGGTCTGAGAAGGAAGGTACCCTTGAGGAAAGCTTTACAAAGCTTGGAAGTCATTAGAGGGCCCGATTCATGCCCTATATGATAATGCGAAATCGCTGCCAGTTGTACCTGACTATAGAGCAGCTAGCCCCTTGATGAAAAAGGGTATTTAAGAAATCCAAAACCGACGTGAGAGGCGCCGTGAAAGGATCCAAGTGATGGTGCTCTGCCCAGATGGAGAAACGTTTCCACTTGCTTCGGTAGACTCTTCTGGTGGAAGGTTTATGTGCAGCTACTAGGATGGCTTTGACTGGTGAGGAGATTCCGGGAGTCCTAATCAGGAGTGGAACTGGAGCAACCAAGCAATCAGCTTGAGGTTGACCAGGTTGGGGGCCGGGAGACCCAGAGGGTGGGTAATGAGATCCGGGAGTGGATCCAGAATCCATGGTGGATGAATTAGGTGAGACCACAGGTACGGGAAGTAGGAGCTAGGGTCATACCTGCCTGGGCCACATGATCCGAGAGCTCTTCCATGTCTCTTTTCATGTAGTCCAGGGAGGTACGTCTCAAGTCATTCACTCCAACATGGACAATGACAGAGTCATATTTGTACTTGTTGTGGAGTGACTTGAGTGCATGCGTTATCTGGCGGATCCTGGCACCCGACAGGCAGCTGACTGTAATTTTCTCCTTATTCAACCTGGTGAGAGGGACATCAGTGTGCCGGACTATAGAGTCACCTATGACTAAAGTGTTAGGTACATTGTCTTGCTTTAGGGGCTGTTGCTGGGTGGTTCTGCCTGAATAGTGCCCCCGCCCCCACCCCAGGCAGGTGGAGCAGGAAGTATGAGAATGGCCTTGACATGCAACCTCAGGTTCTGAAGCCGATTGGGAGTCAAAAAGGCAAGCATTATCCTGGAATCCAATCTCGCCCCTATAAAATCTATTAACTGTGAGGGGACTAGAGAGGATTTGGTCATGTTGATAGTTAACCCTAGACGTGGAGCAAGGTCGAGGAAATAATCCCTGCCTGAACAGAGCAGATGCCTTGTTGAGGGGATGAGGAGCCAGTCGTCCAGGTATGGAAAGACCTGAATTCCCTGAAGCCTCAGGTGGGCCGCTATGACCGCCAAGACTTTGGTGAACACCCTGGGGGCTGAGGAGAGACCGAAGGCAAGGGCCCTGAACTGAAAGTGACTGTCTCCCAGCCGGAAGCGGAGGAACCTCCTGGAGTGTCTGTCCACTAGGATGTGGTAGTATGCATCCTTGAGGTCTATCGAGCACATCCAATCGTTCTCCCGTAATAGGGGGAGAAAAAATTGTAAGGTGACCATTCGGAACTTTTCTTTGGGTACTGCCAGGTTCAGGAGAGAGAGATTGAGAATGGGTCTCAAGTCCCCCGTCTTTTTTGGCACCAGAAAGAACCTGGAGTAAAACCTCGATCCGAACTGATCTGGGGGGACGGGTTGGATGGCTCTTTTTTGCAAAAGCTGCTGAATTTCTGTAGCAGCTGCCTCCCTTTGATTGGGTGGTACGTCGGGGAGGCTTTTGGTTTTGGGGGTTACAATAAAGGGAATTTGGTAACCTCTGGATATGATGCGAAGCACCCAGCGATCTGTTGTTATGGACTCCCACATTGCTAGGTGCTTCGAAAGATGCCCCCCGACTGCCTCCAGAGTGGAGCAGCCGGGCAACCCCTCAGGGGTTCTGCGTGGGCCTCTCAGAGAATGGTTCTCTGGACCCAAAATTTCTGGGACCCCCTCTGCCTCTTGGGTGGCGTCCTCCCTGTCCTCCTCTGCCACGAGAGGACTGGTTGTCTAGAGCAGACTGGGACTGATGCGATTTTCCGAACCACATCTTCTTCTGACCCTTTTGGTTCTTAGAAAAGGACCTCTGGGGAGCAGAGAAGTGGACTCCGATGGCAGACAACGTCTTCCCGTCTTTCTCGCTCTGGACTAAAGTGCCGCGAATGGTTTTGCCAAAAAGTGCAGAACCATCAAAGGGGACATTCGCGAATGACGCCTTAAAGGGTTCCGAGAAGTCACAGTGTCGGAGCCAGGCCTGACGCCTGATTACCAGGCCGGCTCCACCGGCTCTAGCAGCTCCTTCAGTGGCGTGTGACAAGAGCCACATAGAGGTGTTAGAAACTGAATGTAGAGTAGACATTCGGGAGGAGTACAGTTGCTTGTCTCCTTCCGACATGGTCTCTGGGGGGGATGCAGCGTATTCTTTTATTAGATCCCGCTGCATCCGGATGACGTGTGCTCTCATGGAGAAGGCTGCTGAACTAATGACCCGCTTCCCCAGGCGGTCCATCGCTCGAGAGTCCTTACTCGGCGGGTGGACCGCAGAGCTCTCCTGAGCCAGCTCTCTCTTGGTGGCCGTTGCCACCAACATGGCATCCACGGGGAGACCTCTGCTCCAGTGGGTTCTTTCAGCAGGGGGACTCAGGATCCTATCTGGATGCTTGGGGACTGGCTCTACAGTCTCTGGCTCCTTCCAAGCCCTGGTGGAAATAAGGTCCACCAGGGGGTGGGGGAGGGGACACCCAAGAGGTAGATGGCCCTGCTTCGAACGCCTCTAGGAATACGGACTCATCGGAGGAAGCCTTGGGGGCAGACCACCCCCCCCTAATCCTGAGCATCTCCATGATTTCTCTAAAGGAGACATCCTCGGGGGGTGACCTTGGGGAGCCTTCCCCTTCATCTAAGTCCGTATCTTCGGTAAGGGACTCAGGGGAGTCCATGTGCCTCCTCTTACACTTGACTTTGTGAGGGACCTCTTCGGGGGGGGGGGGGGGCTGTCCGAGAAAGACTCACCAGCAATATCACGTTCCGCAGGAACACCCAGAGATGCTGAAGCAGGCTGTCCCAAAGGCCGGGTGATGGGAGCCCGGACCAGCTGAGAGGGAGTGCAGGGAGGAGCCGAAGCCAGGACCAGGGGTCCGGATGCACTCAACAGTGCCCTCTCCACCACCGCGAAAGCCGAGGGGGAGCTACTCTCGATAGGCTCCGAGAGTCGGCTCCCACTCGGATCCGAAGCTGGGACCGGATCCGGGGCTGAGACCCTCGGATCCGAAGGACCCGTGTGCTCCAACTGGGAAGGAGCCGAAGTCACACAAAGTCCCTCGGATCCGAAGCTCCACCCACGGCTCCGAGAGGTCGGATCCGACAAACTCGAAGGACCAGTCGGAGCCGAAGCAACTAGTACTGTCGGCTCCGACACACCCCCGGATCCGATGCGGCTCGGCTCCGAATGCTCCGAACCCGGGAAGCGGGACAGAGAAGGAGCAATTGGGGCAAAAAATGGGGTCGAGCTCCCCCCCGGAGGGGGGGGGGGAGGCAAGAGCACTCCCATCTGCAGCTGGGCCTGGATGAACCTCCTCCTCATCATCCGGTCCATGTCTGCATCTGACATACTAAATGTGGACCTCATAGAGGCCACCGAGGCAGACCTAGAGTGACACCTCGATGACCTCGACGGGGACAGGGTTGCCTCCTCCCCAGGTCCCGATGAAAAACAAGGGGACCGGAGCTGAGGAGGAGGCGATCCAGAAACCCTGGATGGAGAAGCCCGCTTGGCGGGCGGGGCTGAGGAAGAGTCCTCGGCCCGCCGCTTATGGTGCTTCTCCTTCCTTTTGGTTTTTCCGGCCTCCCTCTCCTCCAGAGCCAAAACGGGAGGTTGAGTCCCGACCGGCGGGAGGGAGGCAGGGGTGGCTACCACCAAGGGCTGAGTAGCGGCCATCGAAGAACCGGAGCCGAGTCCGGGGGCAAAAGGCCCACCAGAATCAGCTTCAACCTCCGGTCCTTAAGTGCCCTGGGGTTGAACGCTGCACAAATCATGCATCCCGAAGAGAGGTGTTCAACCCCATGGCACCTAACGCACCGGGTGTGACCATCCGCCGGCGAAAGCTTATGGCCACACTCGGTGCATTTTGAAAAGATGGCTTTAGGGGCCTCCGACATGTTAAACAGAAAAACACACTCACTAGGCCCCTACACACACCACAAACACACACTACGAACCAGCGAGGGTAGGGAGGAAAAATTTTTACAAAAAAAAGATATCTAAGAGGGAACCTAAACAAACTTACACAATCACACAAGAAAAGGTACAAAAAATTTTAAGTTTTTTCTCACAAATACTCTGAACTGCCAGGAGCTCGAAATCCAGCTTGTAGGCTTGAAGCGCGGCAAACTAGATCTGAGGTCAGTTAGGGTTGGCAGGGGATTATGGGTAAAGGGAGGAGCTAGGAGCTCGGATCTATGCTGTGGTAAAAGTTGCCGGCTCAGATCCGAGATCGGATCCGTGTCCCAAAGGTTGCTGACAAATGAAGTTCCTACTTCAGATTAATCATTTCAGTCAGGAAAAAACAGGGATGCAGGTTCAGGATATTTATTAAAACACTCCAATAGATTCAAATTAAGCACTTTCATCTGAGACAATCAGGGACTTCATCAGAATGAATTCCACCACTGAAGCTACACTTTAAACATCTAGTTCATCTGATGTCATCAGGACAATTAATCAGTTAATAAATTAACAACAAAGCACTTTCAGTAAGACTGACAATAGAATATATAAAATGCTTGATACGTGAATTAAGTTTTTAAGACCTTTCAAAATTCCAATTGTTTTAATTTTAACATGGGGGCTTATCAGCGGCTGTTAAAAGCTACCGCCTTAATTCTAGGGCAATAAATTTTAATTTCCATGGCCCTATTCTCAGGTCTAAATGAAATGAATCTACCACCCAGAATTTAAAAGAATGACCAGGGTTATTTCCAATATGCTTTCCCAAAACACTTTCATCTTTCTGTCTATCTGTGTCATATGCATGCTCATAAATTCATTCTTTCAATTTCCTTTCAGTCTTTCCTAGAAAGCTGAGCATATCAGGCACTTGGCAGCATATACTAATCTCCTGGAAGTACAATTATAATATGCATTCCTGTTAACCCATTCTTCACCATTGAGAACAATTCTATCTCCTTCTAAAATGTGCTTGCACTGTACGCACCTCCACATCTAAAGATGCTTTTATAGAATCCCTTTTGTAACCTAGTTTTCTGCCATTTGATTATAGCATATCTTTAAAATTCCTATCATTTTGTAGACAACTTTTGAGTCATTCCTCAATATTTTCAATAATTCATTGTCCACTTTAAAAAATATTCCAGTTCAAATGTAAAATATTCCTAACTTGACTACCATGTCTATATGTTAGTGTGAAAAAGGCCCTAGTAATTTCTTTACTGTTAACACATCACATGATTATTTAAGCTCCCTAAGAGAGGTTTGTATAAGTCTTCTACCCTCTTTTTTTGCCACCTCTGTCAAAACATATGCTATTAATTCATCAGGGTAGCCTTTAGAAGGAAGCATTTTTGTTTACATTTTCTGTTTCTTCATAGAATAACTCTAAATCTGAGACATCCTGGTTGCCCTTACCATCTGACCTTTTAGGACAGCTTTTTTCTGATGGTAAGAGTGATGGCTAGTAAAATAACAAGTGTGTTAGAATAGGTGGCCTTTCTGTAAATACTAGAAGCGAACTTATGTTTGACTCTGTCTTTAACCAAAAAAAAAAAAAAAAAAAATCCAAGAAGTTGACCCTGTTTTTGAAATACACGTAAACCTCAAAAAATCAGCAGTATTTTCAAGGTAACCTATAAAATCATGGAACTCTTCTAGGAGCTACATTTCAGAAGAAATTTATGATAATACTTTGTAAAGAAGATGTGAATTAAGTAGTAGGAACTCGGACATAATTTATGTATTATCCCCCAAGGTAAATATCTGGGCTGGGCTAGACTACATAGAGATTAGACTTCACAGGAACATGTGCATTTAACTGAAAGCTTTGGCATACGTCCAATAACTATTTCTGATCATTCACCAATAAAACATAAGATAAGCATGCAGGGTAATGAAGTAAAAATAAGACACTGGTGTTTTCCCACCTACCTGTTAAAAAGAGAGGAATTTAAGAAATGGGGAGTAAACATTATTCGCGTTATTAGGGAAGACACTGGGATAAAATGAAAATGGAGCTTAAAATGTTGAAATAAAGCAGAAAAGTGAGACGGTTAAGAAGTAATAGAAATTACTTAGAGAGGCTGACAAAGGTTAAGTATTGCAGAATAAGGGGAATCAAACAAGAGGAGGAGCAAAGGCAGATTGCAGAACAGAAAAGAAGGGACTATCTGGACAATATGCATGAGTTTAGAAAGTTGCAGTAAGCAACTATTTTTTTTTACAACAACTCCACAGCACAAAAACTTTTAGCACAATAACTTAGGCATCAGAAAGTGGAAAGGGTTGTCACCAAACTTCAGGATCCTATATGAAGGAAAATTACCAGAGATGCTGTAGAGGTTTTAGAGAAACTCCAGAAATGTTATGAAAATTTGTATAAAGCAGAGAAATGTGGAAATCAAGAAAGGGTACAAATGGAAATATTTATGGAAGACTTTATTATGCCAAAGTTACAGGTAGACAATGCTCAACAACTAACAGCTATGATAGAGGTGATGAGATAAAAACAGAGATGTATAATCAATCTTCAGGAAAGTCTATGCAAGTCTGGAAATTAGGAGGGAAGAATGTGATAAAGATTTGGAAAATGTTTAACAGTATTTTAAGGGGGGGCACTATTATCTTGGAAGAAAGCTGTGGTGGCTATGTTACGTAAAGCTAGCAAAGACGCTTCAGACCAAGCTTCATATCGATCAATTTCAATTTTAAACCACAATTATAAAGTGTTTATGTCTATACTAGCTAAAAGAATGCCAGGTGTTGCCAAAATTGATAGAATTGAATCAGCATGATTTTGGTGAGGGGAGGCAAACATTTGACAACATTAATAGAAGAATGATGATCTAGAGGGAAGCAAAAAGTAAGAAAATACCTGGAAGCAAAATGTAAAAAATACTTCTGTTGTTGGTAGGTCTTGATGCAGAGAAAGCATTTGGCAGAGTAAGCTGGGATTTTATGAGTAGGGTACTAGAAGTACTTACATTCTCTGTTACAATAATAAAGTTAATTGGAAGGACACATGAAGGACTGGAGGTAAGAATTAAAACATAGGAATCAAGCAGGGATGTCATCTCTCCCATTTATTTGCTTTATATTTAAAGACACTGACAAAGAAAATGAGGGACTCAGGAATACAAGGATAAATATTACTATGACAATCAAGAAAAGTACTTGATAAATCCAGAAACGGATATCTTAGTGTTGTGGAACATTTTGAGACAGTTTCACGTTGTCTCTGGATATAAAATTAATGAAGACAAAACAAAGGCTATAACTGCAAATTAGGTACACAAACACAAATTGGTTCAATGACACCTGTATTTATGGGGACATGATAATTTAGGAGTATGTATTAAAAAGGTTTCTGTTAAGGCAGCTAAGGATATGTGGAAAGAGACTAAACAAAAGATAATACAAAAATTGAGAAACTGGAAACTCTTATTTACAGCTATGGACAGTAAGATTACAAGAAGTGAAAATGTTTTCAGTCCCTTGAGTCTTACATACCTGTCAGGCAGACTTTTATCAACCCAATGAGAAGTTGTGGACCACAATTAAAAAATAATTAAATTAATTTATCTGAGAGGGAAAGTTGGCAAGAGTTAAGTGGGATAAGTTCATCTGTCCAATAGAACAAGGTGCTTTAAGTTTACCTAATTTGAAGGGATATTTTACAGCTACACAGCTAAGGCTCATACACGTAACACAAGCAGAAGGTTATAATTCAAAGTAGAAAGGGATGATGAGGAAGCAAGAGGGGAAACTCAAGAAATATATATATACACACACACACACACACATATATATATACATACACACACACACACACACACACATATATATATATATATATATATATATATATATATATATATATATACACACACACACACACACACACACACACACACACACACACACACACAAAGAGAGAGAGAGACAGAGTTGGATTTTTGGATGCAGATCCTTAACAATAATAACCATACAGAATAAATGCCATCATGGAAGTATCAAAGAGAGAAAATTATAAAGCAATTAAGATGAGAAGCGTCACTGTTAAGAGTATAGAAGAGGGAACAAATCAACAAAATACTCAAAGATAGAAGTGATAAAAGGAACACGCAGTATTATAAGAAATCAGGATCTATCGTGCACTATCGCAAATAAAAAATTAGAAATATCAGCAGAGGCAGAAAAACTTAGACAATATGTACACAAATATAAATTAAAAGTACAAAATAAGCAACTTATTGATAACCCAAAACAGTTTTACAGAGAACTGGGAAACAAGGAAAAAGGAAATGAAACACCACCAAAAAAGACGAAATAGATCATCTGTGGAGAAATATCTATGAAGATCCTGTGCAACATAACTGTAAGATTGGAAAATGCAGTACTGTACCTTATTTAGCTGGAAACACTGTATGCTTCAATAGGTGTCAGTCTCTCCCTTATGAACCAAGTCTTGTACACTGTTCAGCATGAATTTTTTTTAAACACTGTAGTTCACTTAATAAAGTTTCATTAGATGTTTACAATATCCGAATACTGTCTTCATTAACAGTACTGATAAAACAATTCAAATTGCTGCACATTATATTCTGATTATCCTGAACAATGTAAACTGACAGTCTCTGATGACCTGTTTTCTGTACTCATGCTCGAGTATTAAACATCTTCTCTGAAGTAACAGGTCGAACAAACTTACTAACCTTAACTGTTCTGCTGTCCTGAACACAGCATATTATTTTTTTTTTTTTTCAGTAATTTTCCTCTATTGACTATATCCACACTCCTAGCCTTGATCCTCAGGCTATGCCTTGTTTTTTAGCTTAACTTATCTCTTGATTCTTTCTTTGAGAAAGGAACATAAGAACTTTTTGCAATCTTCCCTTGACAAACTGTTACTTCAGCAAGGTCAACATTCAGTGGAATATTCTTTGTTTCTGCTTTCTAAAATGTATGCATAAATGAAACACCATTTCCAGGCTTATTTTATTCTTTAGCCTGTCTAATAACTAGTGTACAATGAAAAACCCTGATCTAACAAAAACAAAGATGTCAAGAAGTACTATAAAAGAAGTAAAAGAAAGAATAAGAAGTTCAAATGTACAAGATATGAAAGAGGATGAAGTAACGGCCAGAGAGATTGAAACAAAATAAGAAAGCCACTAAATGGAAAACCCCAGGCCCAGACTCAGTACCCAACTTCTGGTTAAAAGTATTAAAATCTTTACATGAAGATTTTGCCATGAGTAAGAAAGTACAGTTTTGTACCTACCATAAATGTAGATGTCCGAACTGGATAGCATCTGCAGTCATAACAACTGGGTTGTCCTGTCGTCAGGCAGCCCTTCGGTCGGCCGGATTCCAAAGTCTGGGTCCGGCTTCGGCTGATGTCGCACTTCACCCGACGTCATCTCTGCTGGTCTTCGGGTATAAAGGCATCAGCCGACGCCATTTTCCTCAGTGTTTCTTGCCCCAGATGCCAGTTGCCCTCTTGGAAGGCTAAATTTTGGATAAAAGCCAATGTTTCCAAAAAGATAGAATGCAAACACAAGAAATAAGCATGTATGTACATATATACAAACAAATACACCATAAGAGACTCCCCCCACTAGCTAGCTATTAGGGGGGGAAATACCCTAGGAGTACCAAAGAGGGGAAGGAGGGAGGGTAATCCTGACTGCAGATGCTATCCAGTTCGGACATCTACATTTATGGTAGGTACAAAACTGTACTATGTCCTTCATGGATGCATCTGCAGTCATAACAACTGGGTAGAATACCATAGCCAACTAGGGGAGGAGGATGAAGAAATTATGGTGTGGTAAGGATCCCTTGCAGTACAGCAGTGGCAAACCCTGCTTGGGATCTGGAATACAGAGGTAAATTATAATGCTTGGCAAATGTATGCACGGAGGTCCAAGTAGCCGCCTCAATAATGTCCTTGGTTGCCACTCCTCGTAAGAAAGCTGTGGTAGTGGCTGTTGCCCTTGTGGAATGAGGTCTTATGTTCTGTGGAATTGGTTTTCCATGGAAGGAGTAACAGAATCGTATGCAATTTCCTATCCATTTTGAGATTGTCTGTTTGGAAATTGCTTTTCCTTCTCTTCCTGTTGCATAGGCTACAAAAGCTGGTCAGTTTTTCTGTTACTTTTGGTTCTGTCCAGGTAGTAGCGTAGCTGTCTATGTACATCCAAGGTATGCAGCATTCTTCCCCTCTGTTTTGTGGGTTGGGGAAGAAGGTAGGTAGGTGGATTGCCTGGTTTAAAGACACTCTGGATACCACCTTAGGCATAAATGTAGGATTAGTTCTCATGGACACTCTATCTTGGTGGAAGATTAGGAAGGGTTGTACTGCCATTAGGGCCTGAAGTTCAGAAACCCTCCTTGCTGAGGTTATTGCCAGTAGGAAAGCAGTTTTCCATGATAGATGCTGTAGGTCTGCTGTTGCTGCTGGTTCAAAAGGCGGGAGTGTCAACTTTTCTAGCACAAAGTTCAAGTCCCAAGCTGGTAGTGGTGGTTTCCTAGGAGGTTTTACATTCTTGATCCCTCTGAGGAACTGCCTGAGTAGAGGATGTGAAAAGACTGGTGGATCAAAGCTGTATTCTGCTGAAATAGCTGATGCATGTATCTTGATGGAAGAATAGGACAGGCCTGTATGTAGAAGCTCTGCCAAATACTCCAGAATGTTAGCAATATCTATATTCGACACGTCTTTTCCTTTTTCAGTACTCCAAATGACAAACCTTTTCCATTTTCCTGCATAGTTTCTTCTTGTTGAAGGTCTGCGGGCTTCAAGGATAATGTCTTTAACCCTTTGGGAAAGATCTGGATTAGTTGTTGCTATGTGATGTTCCATGCAGTCAGTTGCAAGGTTTTTAGGTTTGGATGCATGATGCTGTAGTTGTTCTGAGTTAACATCAGAGGCATCAGGGGGATTGCCCACATTTTGTCCCGAGACATGCTCCTCAGCAATGGGTACCAGTGTTGTCTTGGCCAGTTCGGAGCTATCAGGATTATCCTTGGACGTTCCTCCTTGATTTTTAGTAATACCTTGTGTATCAAGGGAAGAGGTGGGAATGCATATGCTGTCAGACCTTTCCAGCTGAAGGAGAGCGAATCCACCTTCCATGCAAGCGGGTGGAATGTCCTTGTGCAGAATTTTTTGAGCTGGTGATTGAGAGGGGAAGCGAATAGATCTGTCTGTGGCATTCCCCATTTCTTTGTGATGGTCTTGAAGATGTCCGGGTGTAGCATCCATTCGTGAGCATCCGAGGTGGTTCTGCTTAATATGTCTGCTAGAGTGTTCTCCTTTCCCGGTACAAACATTGCCTGTAAGTGGATGTTGTAGCTGAGTGCCAGGTTCCAAAAGTCCAAAGTCATTCTGCATAGGGGGTATGAATGAGTGCCTCCCTGTTTGTTGATGTACCACATGACTGTCATATTGTCTGTCCTTATCATCAAATGGCCTTCTTTGAGAAATGGGCTGAATTTTTGGATTGCCAGTTTTACTGCCAACATTTCTTTTTGGTTGATGTGCAGGTTAGTTGGTCCTGAGTCCACAATCCCTGTACACATTTGTCCAGCATGTGAGCCCCCCATCCTAGGTCTGAGGCGTCTGTTGTGATGGTTTGGCTTGCTCGAGGGCTGTGAAAGGGTAGGCCTGGATTTGTCTGGCATGCTTGAGCCCACCATAGGAACTCCTGTTTTAGGCATGGAATTAGTGGTATTTCTGCCTCTAGGCTGTGCCTGTGTTGGGACCATAAATTCTTTAGGTACCACTGTAGTTTTCTCATATGCAGTCTGGCATGTGGGACCAAGATTATGCATGATGCCATGAAGCCCAAGGCCTGCAGAACTTTTCTTGCTGTTAGTTTGTTCTGTTTTGTTAGTGCCAAAAAGTAAAGTGGGAGTTCTTTTTGTTTTTCTGCAGTTAGGAATGCCATTTGTTTGACTGTGTCCAATTCTGCGCCCAAGAATGTCCTTGTTTGGGATGGTATCAGTCTTGACTTTTGAAAATTGACTGTGTATCCCAGGGCTTGTAGCAAGTAAATGACCCTTTGCAAATCTGTTGTCAGCTTGCTTTTGTTGGCCGCTTGTAGCAGGCAGTCGTCCAGGTATGGGTAAATTTGTATTCCCTGTAGTCTGCAGTGGGCGATTACTGTTGCCAGGCATTTTGTGAATACTCTGGGCGCAGTAGATAAGCCAAAGGGCAATGCTGAGAATTGATAATGCTCTGATCCTGCAAGAAATCTGAGGTATCTTCTGCAATTTGGTCGAATGGGGACGTGCAGGTATGCCTCCTTGAGATCTAGAGTTACCAGCCAACACTCCTTGCCCAGCATGGGAAGAAGTTGCTGTAGGGTCAGCATTTTGAATTTTGGGACAATGATGTATGTGTTTAAGATGGACAGGTCGAGAATAGGTCTCCAAGTTTTTTCTTTTCTTGGAACTAAGAATAGTCTTGAGTAGAATCCTTTGCCTTGTTCTGTTATTGGTACTCTTTCCACAGCTCTCATTTTTGTCAATTGTACTATCTGCTGTAGAGCTTCTGTTTTTTGATTTGGAGGCAGGTTTGGCATTCCTCTTTTGACTGGTAAAGTGTGGAAGTGGAACCGGTAACCTTGGTCTATGGTTTGTAAAATCCACTTGTCTTTTGTGACATAGTGCCAATTTTTCGAAAATAAGGCTAATTTTCCGCCTAATGGTGCTGCTATTTGCTCCCTGGTAGGCGGAATTAGGGTGAAGTCATTGTGGTTGTCTTGTTGCAGTGGTAGTGGCTGTGTCTGTGCCTCTGTTATTGCCTTGCCACTGTCGTCCTCTGTAGGCACCCCCTCTGGATTGATTTCTGCCTCTGGATCGTCTATTCCTGCCCCTTTGGGATCTTGTGGAGTCAAGAAAGGACCAATTTTTGGCAGGCCAGTTCCTGCTAAACCTTGGGGGCTGAACCTGTAAGAAATCTTTCACCGTTTGTACAGATTTTGCCTTTTCTTCCATTTTCTTCATTACCTGCTGGGCAGGTGTACCAAACAAACTGGCCTTATCCATAGGAGCATCTAATAACTTAGCTTTAACATGATCCGGTAAGGCCTGTTCTTTCAACCATGCATGTCTTCTTATCACTGTGCCAGTCATGGCTGATCTAAATGAAGCCTCCAGTGCATCATAGCCACATTTCAAAGAATGGTTACTAACCTGTTGTATGTTATTTACCATTTCTAATATAAATTTCTTATCTATAGAGTCATCAGAGGATAGCTTTTTAGTTAACTGATCAAGCATAAACTCTTGGTATTGTATCATGTGAAACTGACAGTTTAAAGCTCTAGCTGAGAGAGTAGCAGAGGTGTAAACTTTTTTGCCCCATCTATCTAAAGACCTGAATTCCCTTTCAGAAGGAATAGGATTTTTTGTTGTGGTCGAGACTACTGCCTTAGGCCCCTGGGATATGGTTTCGGGGTCTGCCAATGGGGCCTTGTATAGGTGGTGATGAGTGTCTGGCACCCTGTAAAATCTATCTGGTTTGGCAGGGGCTGGAGGTAAGGAATCAGGTGCAGTACAGACATCATTAAATGCATCGTCCACAACAGAAAGGACAGGAGGTATAGCTAAGGGCCTATGCTGTGGTAAGTGCAGAAAAGTCCTAAGTCTTTTTCTGGAATCTGAGAAATCCTGTTGTTGCCATTGGAATTGTTCTCTCATGGCATGTAAGGTTTCCCCAAAGGAGAATTCCTCTGGTGGAGAGGCAGCTGGAATGGATTCTTCAGCATCGGAGTCTTCATAATTGGAGAAAGGAGCCTCTGGCTGGTCTGTAATATCTGAGTCATCCGCAGAATCATCAGAGGAGACAGGCTCGGGGGGCTCTGCTCTAGGTCTCTTGTCTGGGGGTGAGAGGCCCTGTCAGGGTGAGGTTGAGATCCCCTAATTAAGGATATTAAATCTTGTGCCAGAGTAAGCATTTGTGAACTAGTAGTGGGCCTGGTTGAGGATGGTTTAACAGGCACTGTTGTAGAAGATTTGGCTGCTTTAGCTCTGGCAAAGGCCTTAATAGACATGGCTGCAGGAGGCCTAGCAGCACCACGTGCTGGGGTAGAAACATCCAAAGGGATGGTGTCTGATAAGTCACTAGTAACTACAGGTGTAGGTATAATTTCTGAGGCTGTTTCAAGTAAAGTGGCAGAAACCTCAGTAGTAGGCATTGATTCGGCTGTATTTTGATCAGTTTTTTCGGTTTCGGCCGAAACCGAGACACTCGGGGTTTGCTTAACCGGGGTTTCGGCCAAAACCCCGGACCGCGAGTGTCGGTCTTTTTCTTGCGTTTTTTAACAATTTGGGTAGTCGGAGGATCCGACGGCATAATGTACGCAAAATCTGAGCCGAAAAACTGTTCAGCAAACTCCGACCGACGCCTAAGCGTTCGTCGGTTGAAGGAAGCACAGGCCGAACACGCTGCTACGTCGTGGTCTGGGCCTAAACAAGGCAAACAGTAACAGTGGAAATCTTTATGAGGTATTTGTTTCCCACAAGTTAAACAGTTATTGACTTTTTCTGACATCGGCTGAGGCAAGAAAGAGTCCCCAACGGGGTACTTAGCTTTTAGAAGTCTTCGAAGTAGTATTCGGTAGTAGTAATCTCTGGATCTGACCGACCGGCACTTGCGAACAGCTTCTGCTTCGGGCGCCACGCGGCAAGAAAGACTGAGGAAAATGGCGTCGGCTGATGCCTTTATACCCCGAAGACCAGCAGAGATGACGTCGGGTGAAGTGCGACATCAGCCGAAGCCGGACCCAGACTTTGGAATCCGGCCGACCGAAGGGCTGCCTGACGACAGGACAACCCAGTTGTTATGACTGCAGATGCATCCATGAAGGACATCTATTTATATGCACACCCTGAACAGACACCAGCCTGGTTAACAACAGGAAAAATAATGCTCCTACTTAAACAGCAAACCTGCAAGCTATCCTAAAAAGTATGGACCAACAACTTGTCCTCTGATGACATATAAACTATACACTAGAATTGATGCAGAGTTTATAGTCATTTAGAAGAAAACTCAATCATGGCAATAGAACAAAAGGGTAATAAATGAAAGTCAAATGGAACTAAGGATCACTTGTTGTTAAAGCAATAATGGATAACTGTAAAAAGGGGAAGAATCTAAGTATGGCATGGATAGACTACAAAAAAAAGCAACTGACAGTATCGCACATTCATGGATAAAAGAGTGCTTAAAAATGTATAAGATACACCCCACACTGATCGATTACATTACAGTGACCATGAGACAGTGGCAAACTATTTTTGCAGTTAAACCATAACAAAGGACACATTATTACTCCAGGGATAAAAATTCAAAGGGGGATATTCCAGGGTGACTCCCTGTCATCGTTGCTCTTTTGTCTTGCCTTTAATCCATTAAGCTGTCTACTTAACAGATTAGGGCATGGCTACAAATCTGGCTCCCAGAAAACCAAAGTGTGCAGACTTCTCATTTTCTTTTTGCAGATGAGTTAAAACTGTATATTTCATCAGATGAGGAACTGAAAGCACAACTGCAAGTGGTCAAAACCTTTTCAGATGATTAAAGAATGTCATTTGATCTTACTAAATGTGCAAAAGCAACCTTTAAAGTAGTAAATCTGCAACACTAAGAAAATATCAAATTGGGACAAGAATGTAACATAAAAGAACTTGAACCAGCGGTAGTGTATAAATATTTGAGAACTGATGAAGGAATAACAATAAAATATGAACAAATGTGAATAAAATTGAGTATTATACCATGACCCCCCCCAAAATGTGCACGCTGATTGGCCAGCGTGCCCGTTGTAAATCGAGTTATACTAATGGAAAAGGTCCGGTCGCCCGGACTTTTTTCCATTAGTATAACTGCTTTAAACATTGTCTCGCTATGTTAAATGGGTTTAACATGGAGACAGTTTAAAATAAGCAACGGAGATCTCCGTTGCTTATTTTAGCTGTCTCGCTATGTTAAACCCATTTAACATAGCGAGGCAGTGTTTTAAAAGCAACGGAGAAAGCAAGATCTCCATTGCTTTTTGGTGTTTAGCTATGTTAAATGAGTTTAACATAGCGAGACAGTTTTAAAAAAAGCAATGGACATCTCCGTTGCTTATTTTAAAACTGTCTCGCTATGTTAGACTCATTTAACATAGCGAAACACTAAAAAGCAACGGAGATCTTGCTTTCTCCGTTGCTTTTGCTCACAGCTCTCATGTACCGCGCAGGCGCCGCAGTACATCAGAACTGCCGGATGCCAGACATCTGCGGAAGGGCAGCAAACAGGCATTATACTATGCCATTATTTAAGAAAAGTAATAGTTTCTTTTCTTAAATTATGTCATGGTATAATAGCAATAACCCACTTCTGGTGGTAATGCTAAATTTACCACGGTTGGCTTTTAGTCCGGGCTTGCCCTCGGGACCAAACCACGCCAACCATGGGTAAATTTAGCATTACCCACACCCAGGCGTGGGTTATTGCTATAATGAATACTTTAGGAGACTTAAACTAATACTGAAAACAGCACTGACATCTAGGAATAACCCAAGCAATAAACCCATTTTCTCTTCCTATCCTAACTTATAGTTTTGGAGTGATTGACTGGGCCCAAAAGGTGTTGGATAGACTGGACAGGAATACAAGAAGGATGCTTCACACTCATCAAATGATCTATAAAAATCAGTGCATACCAAGATTATATATTTCCCATTTTGAAGGAGGTATGGGCCTCCTCGAAACTGATTACATGCATAGAACTGTAATCATGGGTCTACATACATACTTGCTGACTTTACAAGATCCAAACGTAGTGAAAGTTTTGAAGCATGAGTAGAATAAGTCTAAGATAACATTTCTGCTTAGTTTACCAGAAGCATTTCGGTATCAAGCGGGAATGGAAATCAAACCAGAAGTAGATAAAAGTCAGGCAGCAAATGAATGTGCCAAAAAAACAAAAATGGATATTGGGTGAAGGATAAGATGAGAAGGCAATAAACGTGGAACATGCATAAATACAGTTGCAAGTATAGAAAACTCTTGGAACAACCTCATGTTGATCAGGATTGAAAGCAAAAATGGTTAAGGAAAGGTGAATTTAAACCAAACGAAGAAAGGTTAATATTGTTGGCCCAAGATAGTGGACTATGTACAAGTCTGGTTTACAAAGTCCACTGAACATGTGGAAGAAAAAGACAAATGTAGGTTTTGTAAAACAGAACTGAAATCAGTCACACATCTTGTTGCTGGTTGTGATATACTAATGGCAGAAGGACTGTATACTGAAAGGCATAATAATTTGGCAAGATTGTTGCACTGGGGATTGTGTAAACATTATAATATTGAACTATGTGAAAAACACCGAAATCATGAGCCATAAAGCATTATACGAAAATGACGTTTATATATCACATGGGATCACTCACATCGGTAGTTCAAAAAACAGACGAGAGAAAACCAGATATAGCAGTCCATGAAAACAAGACAAAAGTAGCATCCATCATTGAAATTGCTATACTCAGTGACTATAGTCAAAAAAAAAAAAAATATATATATATATAATTATAATTAGCTTTTGTAATACTTGCTGTTTTATAATATCTGTAATAACTTCTGTTTTCACTATGTATGATTTCTTGGAGCTTTTCTCCCCGGGCATCTACTGAAAATGGACATGTATCCAGCTAGACTAGCCCGGTCAACAAATGTAAAATAAAAATAAATAAATAAATATAGTGGCTTACGTACAGAGAGACACAAAGTTATAAAATACCAAAGCTTGCAAGCAGAAATGAGGGCAAGGTGGAAGAAGGATATTCAAGCAGTTCCAATAGCAGTAAGAGCAACGGATCTTATAAAAAAGCATTTACAATCCTACTTAGATATGTTACCAATACATGCTTAAAAACCTCAGCTTTGGCCGGCTAAGAACTTGCTATATTCAACTGGACGTATAAGAGAATTTAAGTACCTTTATCTGCTCTTTTTTTCAAAAAATACAGTATTTAAATTGATTTTAACTGTGTGGAAGGAATATTAGCTGAACTGGAAGTTAGTCAGTGTTTGCTGAATTTTGTTATTTGCTAGTAATTACAGGTGTGGGGGTAGTCACATTCTTTGATTTCCTGTCCTTGCCTATTTAAGTGGTACTGTGTGAAATATTTTCTGCTTAAAAACCTCAGCTTTGGCCGCTAAGAACTTGCTATATTCAACTGGACGTATAAGAGAATTTAAGTACCTTTATCTGCTCTTTTTTTTTCAAAAAATACAGTATTTAAATTGATTTTAACTGTGTGGAAGGAATATTAGCTGAACTGGAAGTTAGTCAGTGTTTGCTGAATTTTGCTATTTGCTAGTAATTACAGGTGTGGGGTAGTCACATTCTTTGATTTCCTGTCCTTGCCTATTTAAGTGGTACAGTGTGAAATATTTTCTGCTTAAAAACCTCAGCTTTGGCCGGCTAAGAACTTGCTATATTCAACTGGACGATTAAGAGAATTTAAGTACCTTTATCTGCTCTTTTTTTTTTCAAAAAATACAGTATTTAAATTGATTTTAACTGTGTGGAAGGAATATTAGCTGAACTGGAAGTTAGTCAGTGTTTGCTGAATTTTGTTATTTGCTAGTAATTACAGGTGTGGGGGTAGTCACATTCTTTGATTTCCTGTCCTTGCCTATTTAAGTGGTACAGTGTGAAATATTTTCTGCTTAAAAACCTCAGCTTTGGCCGGCTAAGAACTTGCTATATTCAACTGGATGTATAAGAGAATTTAAGTACCTTTATCTGCTCTTTTTTTTTTCAAAAAATACAGTATTTAAATTGATTTTAACTGTGTGGGAGGAATATTAGCTGAACTGGAAGTTAGTCAGTGTTTGCTGAATTTTGTTATTTGCTAGTAATTACAAGTGTGGGGGTAGTCACATTCTTTGATTTCCTGTCCTTGCCTATTTAAGTGGTACAGTGTGAAATATTTTCTGCTTAAAAACCTCAGCTTTGGCCGGCTAAGAACTTGCTATATTCAACTGGACGTATAAGAGAATTTAAGTACCTTTATCTGCTCTTTTTTTCAAAAAATACAGTATTTAAATTGATTTTAACTGTGTGGAAGGAATATTAGCTGAACTGGAAGTTAGTCAGTGTTTGCTGAATTTTGTTATTTTCTAGTAATTACAGGTGTGGGGATAGTCACATTCTTTGATTTCCTGTCCTTGCCTATTTAAGTGGTACAGTGTGAAATATTTTCTGCTTAAAAACCTCAGCTTTGGCCGGCAAAGAACTTGCTATATTCAACTGGACATATAAGAGAATTTAAGTACCTTTATCTGCTATTTTTTTTTTCAAAAAAATACAGTATTTAAATTGATTTTAACTGTGTGGAAGGAATATTAGCTGAACTGGAAGTTAGTCCGTGTTTGCTGAATTTTGTTATTTGCTAGTAATTACAGGTGTGGGGGTAGTCACATTCTTTGATTTCCTGTCCTTGCCTATTTAAGTGGTACAGTGTGAAATATTTTCTGCTTAAAAACCACAGCTTTGGCCGGCTGAGAACTTGCTATATTCAACTGGACGTATAAGAGAATTTAAGTACCTTTATCTGCTCCTTTTTTTTTCAAAAAATACAGTATTTAAATTGATTTTAACTGTGTGGAAGGAATATTAGCTGAACTGGAAGTTAGTCAGTGTTTGCTGAATTTTGTTATTTTCTAGTAATTACAGGTGTGGGGGTAGTCACATTCTTTGATTTCCTGTCCTTGCCTATTTAAGTGGTACAGTGTGAAATATTTTCTGCTTAAAAACCTCAGCTTTGGCCGGCTAAGAACTTGCTATATTCAACTGGACGTATAAGAGAATTTAAGTACCTTTATCTGCTCTTTTTTTCAAAAAAATACAGTATTTAAATTGATCTTAACTGTGTGGAAGGAATATTAGCTGAACTGGAAGTTAGTCAGTGTTTGTTGAATTTTGTTATTTGCTAGTAATTACAGGTGTGGGGGTAGTCACATTCTTTGATTTCCTGTCCTTGCCTATTTAAGTGGTGCAGTGTGAAATATTTTCTGCTTAAAAACCTCAGCTTTGGCCGGCTAAGAACTTGCTATATTCAACTGGACGTATACGAGAATTTAAGTACCTTTATCTGCTCTTTTTTTTTCAAAAAATACAGTATTTAAATTGATTTTAACTGTGTGGAAGGAATATTAACTGAACTGGAAGTTTTCACTCTGCTCTTCAGTTAGTCCCACCCACCCTCCCTGTTTTTGTTTTGGTGTTAATCTTAGTGGCCTTGCAACTGCCCGCCCCTCTTGTAAATTTGTGTTTGGATACTCCTTCTGGGCCCATCTCATTTGCTCACTCAACTGAGTGCAGTGAGACCATATTCTGATTTCAGGCACTCCTACTGTGTACAAAGAGAGCATCTGGGAAACAGAAAAAAAAAATTAAGCTTGTTTCCTGCCTTTCCTGTTAAGTGGTATAGACTATTTGTAGGCTTCTGAGCACCCAAGCCCTTCTGTGTTGTAGGGAAGCATTCTAGCTTAGCTTTTTTTTCTTATAACTAGCCAGTTTTCTAGTTTCAGCACTCAAATCTGTTTCTTTGATCTCAGCACTTGTTCAGAAAAAAAAAAAAAAAATTCATCTGCTTTTACTGTACTTGTGTTTCTACCTACTTTTTTTTTACTTTTGCATCATCTTAAAAGTACTCAACTGTATTTATTACTGCTTGGTGTAACTCATTCTAAGCCTTTTGGTTTAAACACTTGGGCTTCGGACCAGTTGTTTTGCACTGAGAGGGTTTGTGGTCTGCACTGTAGTGGCAGAACAGGTAGCTTACATCCTTCTAGGTTGGGAACTGCTGATTGAGGGCTCAGTGTCTGTTATTCTAAAAGTGTATTAATTCTGGTTTAAGCACTTGGGCTTTCAGGACAGTTATTTTACATTAAGAGGGTTCGTGGTCTGCACTTTTGTGGGAGGAGAGGCTGGACTCTGCCCTTCTGAGCTGGGAATTTCTGGTTGAAGGCTTATAGTGCATGCATATCTGAACTGCTTCTTACTGAAGTCGGTGCGCCTTGTTTGCTGTGGCATAGACTGGATTCGGGCCTGCTGGATCTAGCTTTGTTTGTGTAACTTGAGCACTAATCCAGGCATTCTCTAAAGTATTCAATTGTATTTA
Source organism: Protopterus annectens (assembly GCF_019279795.1). Taxonomy (NCBI): domain Eukaryota; kingdom Metazoa; phylum Chordata; order Ceratodontiformes; family Protopteridae; genus Protopterus; species Protopterus annectens. Next base: position 1,160,470,546 of record NC_056748.1, on the reverse strand, counting down.
TTACTGCTTGGTGTAGCTATCATTCTAAGTCTACTAATTACTGCTTAAAGTGTAGCTATCATTCTAAGTCTTTTGGATTAAGCACTTGGGCTTGGGACCAGTTGTTTTACATTAGGAAGGTTTGTAGCGTGCACTGTGGTGGCAGGACAGGTAGCTTTCATCCTTCAAAGTTGGGAACTGCTGATTGAGAGCCCAGTGTCTGTTATTCTTAAAGTGTATTAGTTCTGGTTTAAGCACTTGGGCTTCAGGCCAGTTATTTTACATTAAGAAGGTTTGTGGTCTGCACTCTAGTGGGAGAAGAGGCTGGACTCTGCCCTTCTGAGCTGGGAATTTCTGGTTAAAGGTTTATAGTGCCTGAATATTTGAACTGTATCTTACTGAAATTGGTACACCTTGTTTGCTGTAGCATTGACTAGATCCAGGCCTGCTGAATCTAGCTTTGTTTATATGCTTGTTGTTTGTTTGCTTGTTATTTCCCTGGAACGCTAATTCCACCTAATATGCGGCTTCTCAGCACTTCTGTGGATCACTAGTGATATCTGCATTGCTTACTGTACTTATTTCCTTGTTTCACTTGAAAGAAAGTTACTGTTTGTCGTTTTTGCATTTAAGTTACCTGTAACACATTGCACTTAAGTTACCTGGCACTTGCTCACTAAATCAATTATATAAGTCAGCACTAAAAATTAAAAGCACTACACCCTCACTCCCCACTGGCCCTGGTTTTCAATTATTAAGGAATTCCCGATATTATTCTAGCATGTCCAAAGGTCAGTTGTCAATTTCCTCTCCGGTCCAGCTGGTGAATCTGGGAATCTTGAGGCAATGTTACAACTGCCTCATGTACACAGACAACCCTCTCCTCCTCCCAACAAATTCCAACACATGTGAGAGATGCAACCATATAGCCAAACTGGAGGCTAAGCTCTCTCAACTCAGTACTGGCATAACCAGTCAGGAGGAGAAGGAAACCACACTCACTACAATTCCAGTCTCACATAGACCTACCACGACAGCAAACCAAACACATAATCGCACAAAACATACTGGAGGCTCTAAATAAAGATCAGCCAAGCAGCAGAGACCTCCAAAGCAGACACCCAAGCAGCCGCTACCCCAAAACAAAACACGTGCAACACATATCTCACAAAGCCAGTGTGCCAAACAGTCACAGCCCTTAAGACTAAACAACACACCTGATACACTTGTAATAGGTGACTCTATCGTCAGGCACACTGACGTCCCGCTCACCAGGCTGAACAAGGAGAGGGTCACGGTGAGCAGCCTGTCAGGCGCTAGGATCCGCCACATAACACAAGCACTCAGGTCACTCCAAGGCAAGTACAAATATGACTCAGTCATTGTCCATGCTGGTGTGAATGACCTGAGACGTACCTCCCTGGACTACATGAAAAGAGACATAAAGGAGCTCTCTGAGCATGTAGCCCAGGCCAGTATGACCCTGACCTTGAGTAGCATCTTACCCTCACCAAGAATGATGCCACAATATGAAGACAAGATGATCAATTTCACCAATTGGCTTAAGTACTGGTGTCATTCAAAGGGGATCCAATGCCTGTCAGCTTGGGATGATATGCTCGACAAGCCACAATGCTTCGCTAGGGATGGCTTGCACCCATCACCCCTGGGCTTTCGGATATTGGCAAAGGCTCTTGCTACCCCCATAGTGCCTTTTTTAGGCAAGGCTCAAAAGACAAACTCACCTCCATAGGTATCAAAAGGGATAAGAAACTAAGAGTAATGCTACTCAATGCCAGAAGTCTAAACCTCAAGATGCACTTTTCGAAACACTCCTTAGCATGGAGAACATCGATATCTGTGCAGTAACAGAAACCTGGTTCAGGGCTCCCGAGAGCACCACAGCACTACCAGTTTATACCTCATACCATGCTTTTCGACCCCAAAACTTGGACCGAACCACAAAAGGAGGGGGAGTATCGATATTCATCAAAGATACCCACACCTCCAGGCTGGTGGCAAAGCACGAAGCATCAGAGACTATCCATGTGCAACTAACAGTGGGTAAAACTGCCTTCCAGTTTATAGCCTGCTACAGACCACCCTCCCAAACCCAGGAACCTCATTCGGCCTTCCTGAGAACACTGGAAAATATGAAGGTCTCTCCAAACACCATTATATTGGGCGACTTCAACTACCCAAACATAGACTGGGAGCATTACTCTAGCTCCAACACCCTAGCCCAAAGGTTCTTAGAATTTATAAACTCAAATGCTATGGAACAACTTGTTACCACTCCCACAAGAGGGGAAAACATACTGGACCTGATAATCACCAACATGGGGACTCTATGCTCCAGACCAGAAGTGTATCCCTCACTGGTAAGATCAGACCATAAACTAATCTCACTGGATATTCACATCCCGAACCCACCCCCTGCCCAGAAAACCACAGTGAAAAACTTCTCTAAAGCAAATTTCACACTCCTCAAAACTGAGGTGGAATCCTTCAAAGCCCCCGGGCCTGTGGAAAATACGGCCCAGACCGCAGAATACTTTATAAACACATTCTATGAACACCTTCAGGAATGCATGGATCATGCGATTCCAAATAAAACCAAGACCCAATCCTCCAAAGGCAGACGTCCTGTCTGGTGGACCCCAGCCATAAACAAACTATACAATAGAAGGAGGAAGCTAGTAAATGATAGAGCAAAATCCCAAAAAGGGAAGGCATCACTGATCAGTATTAGCAAAAAACTACGGGCACACATAAAATTGTCTAAGGCCAGCTTCGAGAGAAAAAATGCACAGGGAACTAAGGATAATCACAAGGCTTTCTTTAGTTATGTTAGGAACCTGGGTGGTAATTCCCAGATATGCTCAGAATTAGTCCAAAATGACAAAAAATACACCGAACCCACAGACATTGCCAACATCCTAGCTGACAGGTTCAGCGCAAACTTCTCCCCCCGCTCCCCACCAAAAGGGCAAATATCTATCCCAGCAGAGTGCTGCCCCCTGACATCTCAGATGCTCAGGTAAGAGCCGCCCTCTCCAAAGCAAAAAACACAGCATCAATGGGACCAGATGGTGTCCCGGGCTGCGTCCTACATGAACTCCAAGAAGAGCTAAACCCAAACATAAAACTACTGTCAAATCTCAGCATTACTACAGGAAATGTGCCCAAAGAGTGGCGCACAGCAACAGTGGTCCCTCTCCATAAAGGTGGTACCTCAACGGATCCTGGAAACTATCGCCCCATAAGCCTGACTAGCTTGGTCTGCAAAGCTATGGAAAGGATCATCATGGACCTCATAAATAAAGATATTGGGGATCTACAAACACTGGATCCTACTCAGTTCGGCTTTGTTAAGGGCAGATCCTGCCTCTTAAACCTGGTTGATTTCTTTGAAACAGTCACCAAGGCCATTGACGAGGGGAAGGTGGTCCACACAGCCTACCTGGACCTCGCAAAAGCCTTCAATACAATACCCCACTCGGGCATTATAGATAAGCTCACCAGCTTAAATATAAACCCCTATGTCACTAGATGGATTGCAAACTGGCTCAAAGACAGAACCCACATGGTTAGAATTGCTGGAGCCATGTCAGACTCCAAACCAGTTACAAGTGGTGTCCCACAAGGCTCAGTCCTGGGACCTCTCTTGTTCGGTATATATTTCTCGGAGGTACAGGCCAACATGGAAGGACTGTGGCTGACCAAGTTCGCAGATGACTGCAAACTGGGCCATAATCGACTCTCCAGCCGACACAAGCATCCTCCAAAAGGGCCTCATAGAAACAGACAACTGGTGCCAGAGCCATGGCCTCAAGCTAAATGCCAAAAGTGTACAGTCATCCCTTTGGCAAAACAAAGTGCACAAATTACCACATAGGTGGTAATCCATTAAGTACAGAAGAAGTAATTAGGGACCTGGGGACCCAAGTTGATAGCAATCTCTCATTTGACAACCACGTGGCCAAAGTGGTTAGAAAAACATTTTATATAGCCCACCTAATCATGAAGGGATTCACATCTAGATCAGGGGAGGTCTTCGTGCCTCTGTACTCATCCCTCATCAGGCCCATAATTGAGTACAATGCCCCTTTTGGGATGTACCTTACCAGACACCTGCAGCAACTGGAAAGACCCCAAAAGTACCTCACCAAGAGGATCAAAGGGCTCAAACAGATGCCATATGCTGCCCGGTTAAAGAAACTCCAGCTCTACTCAGTGGCATACCACCTGTTCAGAGGCGATCTGTGCCCGACGTATAAAGCCATGTCCAACCCGGAATTAATGGACATGCTGCACCTCAGAAAATCCAAATCCCATCAAGCTACGCACTCGAGAGACTTGAACCTCAGCACTGAAATATATAGGACATGCTGGAGGGACAGATTCATAACCCAGAGGCTCCCTTCACTCTGGAATAAAATCCCAGTCCAGGTTGGGCACAGTCCCTCATTGACTCTCTTCAAGAGGAATCTTGATGAGTGGATGAGAGATCGTAGGTTTACCCCGGGTATCACTTCTGTGTCACTGTTAGACAGAGGCACAGTATACTAACCTCGAAAAAGGGCATAGCAAAATAAATTTAAAATGGGTGGCGAAAGCCAAACACATTCTGGCTAGGCTTATAAATGTCCTAGGGCAGATAGCCTAGTATGAACCTATGAACCTATGTATTGGTATATAAACGCATTCTATGAACACCTTCAGGAATGCATGGATCATGCAATCCCAAATAAAACCAAGACGCAATCCTCCAAAGGCAGACGTCCTGTCTGGTAGACCCCAGCCATAAACAAACTATACAATAGAAGGAGGAAGCTACTACATGATAGAGCAAAATCCCAAAAAGGGAAGGCCTCTCTGATCAGTATTAGCAAAAAACTATGGGCAATCATAAAATCGTCTAAGGCCAGCTTAGAGAGAAAAATTGCACAAGGCACTAAGGATAATCACAAGGCTTTCTTTAGTTATGTCAGGAACCTGGGTGGGAATTCCCAGATATGCTCAGAATTAGTCCAAAATGACAAAAAATACACCAAACCCACAGACATTGCCAACATCCTAGCTGACAGGTTCAGCACAAACTCCCCCCCCCTTCCCATCTAAAGGGCAAATATCTATCCCAGCAGTGTGCTGCCCCCCTGACATCTCAGATGCTCAGGTAAGAGCCATTCTCTCCAAAGCAAAAACACAGCATCAATGGGACCAGACAGTGTCCCGGGCTGCGTCCTACATGAACTCCAAGAAGAGCTAAACCCAAACATAAAACTACTGTTCAGTCTCAGCCTTACTACAGGATATGTACCCAAAGAGTGGCATACAGCAACAGTGGTCCCCCTCCACAAAGTTGGTGCCGCAACAGATCCTGGAAACTATCGCCTCATAAGCCTGACTAGCTTGGTCTGCAAAGTTATGGAAAGGATCATCATGGACCTGATAAATAAAGATATTGGGGACCTACAGACACTGGATCCTACCCAGTTCGGCTTTGTTAAGGGCAGATCCTGTCTCTTAAACCTGGTTGATTTCTTTGAAACAGTCACCAAGGCCATTGACGAGGGGAAGGTGGTCCACACAGCCTACCTGGACCTCGCAAAAGCCTTTGATACAATACCCCACTCGGGCATTATAGATAAGCTCACCAGCTTAAATATAAACCCCTATGTCACTAGATGGGTCGCAAACTGGCTCAAAGACAGAACCCACATGGTTAGAATTGCTGTTAGAATCCAAACCAGTTACAAGTGGTGTCCCACAAGGTTCAGTCCTGGGACTTCTCTTGTTTGGTATATATTTCTCAGAGGTACAGGCCAACACGGAAGGACTGTGGCTGACCAAGTTCGCAGATGACTGCAAACTGGGAACCATAATCGACTCTCCAGCTGACACAAGCATCCTCCAAAAGGGCCTAATAGAAACAGACAACTGGTGCCAGAGCCATGGCCTCAAGCTAAATGCCAAAAAGTGTATAGTCATCCCCTTTGGCAAAAACAAAGTGCCCACAAATTACCACATAGGTGGTAATCCATTGGCACGGAAGAAGTAATTAGGGACCTGGGGACCCAAGTTGATAGCAATCTCTCATTTGACAACCACGTGGCCAAAGTGGTTAGAAAAACATTTTATATAGCCCACCTAATCATGAAGGGATTCACATCTAGATCAGGGGGGTCATTGTGCCTCTTTACTCATCCCTCATCAGGCCCATAATTGAGTACAATGCCTCTTTTGGGATGTACCTTACCAGACACCTGCAGCAACTGGAAAGACCCCAAAAGTACCTCACCAAGAGGATCAAAAGGCTCAAACAGATGCCATATGCTGCCCGGCTAAAGAAACTCCAGCTCTACTCATACTGCCTGCTCAGAGGCGATCTGTGCCTGATGTATAAAGCCATGTCCAACCCGGAATTAATGGACATGCTGCACCTCAGAAAATCCAAATCCCATCGAGCTACGTGCTCGAGAGACTTGAACCTCAGCACTGAAATAAATAGGACATGCTGGAGGGACAGATTCATAACCCAGAGGCTCCCTTCACTCTGGAATAAAATCCCAGTCCAGGTTAGGCAGAGTCCCTCATTGACCCTCTTCAAGAGGAATCTTGATGAGTGGATGGGAGATCGTAGGTTTACCCCGGGTATCACTTCTGTGTCACTGTTAGACAGAGGCACAGTATACTAACCTCGCAAAAGGGCATAGCAAAATTAATTTAAAATGGGTGGCGAAAGCCAAACACACTCTGGCTAGGCTTACAAATGCCCTAGGGCAGATAGCCTAGTATGAACCTATGAACCTATGTAACTCCGTGTGAATTGCAAGAGAAATCATTACTGGGCACATCGCAGGTGCTGCGAAGAGCACTTCTGGCTAACATCAAAGACTGAAAGAATGCTAATTTTATGAACTTTAATCATACCTTGACTTAGGAATGCAGTCCATTCCCATCATGGTAATAGAAACCCAAAAGATTTGGAGAAATTAAAAAGAGAGAAACAATATTATATTCATAAACTAGCAGAAAGTATTATAAGAACTAAGCCAATACAAGACTGGAGAAAATAGATTTTGCCAAAAGGGAGGGGTACACAAAATAGGCAAGAGAGGGCTGGAACTTCCTGGAGAAACCTGGCAAAGGAACCAAAATATTGAGAGCAAATAACTCAAGCAGGAAAGGTAACAGAGTGGGATGAGATGAAGTAGACCTATGAATTGCAGGCTAGAGACTGCCTTCCCTAACTGGGATTGATCTCAGAGTACGGGCAGAGAAAAAGGGATGGGGGATTTTTAAGTGAAAGGCTTGGTCTGGTAGATGTTTTAGTTAAATCTAGAAACAAAGCAGCTATTAAAAAGAGATGATTAGTAGTTCATATAAAATACTGCACAATAACTTTAAGAATCAACTCAGAGGAGGCTAGTAAAGACTGGGAAGAGAAACTGGAAAAGCAACTTACAAGACAATAATGTGAAGACATATGTATGGCTCCCAAGTATTCAACCAAGTGCAGAAGGTGCGGGATCTTTGCTTCAAAGTATTTATATGGGAATTTTTATACTCCAAGCAGACTTCAAAGAAATTTTCCTCAGGTAGACAACAAATGTTGTAGGTGTGATAAAGGAGAATGAGGTAACTGAAAACGTTTTGGGAGTTTAATCACTTGGCAGATTTTAAAACTTCCCTACAGAGTACTCAATCAGAAGTATTGGGTGAGCAAATTAAGGAAGGAAATGATTCTTTTGAGCTGGGATACAGTATCTGAATTGCCTAGATGTAGTAAGGCCTTATTAAGTTTAATTCTGTTGGCTGCCAAAAAGGCAATTACCAGAAAATAAATATCAAAGTCTACACCAACAATAACTGAGGTACTGAATATTATAAAAGAAACAAAAGAACTGGAAGAGGGATCTTTAGAAAATTGAAGGAGCAAATTACATAGAATTAAGTGGAAATTAGGGGAACAATACATGCATAATCATGTTCAGGAGAAGGGATGAGTTTTAAGGGAAAGCAGGAACTCAGTAATTTTTTTGTAATGTTGGACTGATGATAGTAGTAAAGAAAATATATGTGATGTATATTGTATTTAAATAGAAAAATGTATTATTTTCTTTTCTGTTAATGCACGTTTGCCTACGTCTTAAATTATAATTTAATAAAGGTGTTTAAAACAGAACAGTAGGCAGTGCAGTTACTCACAGACAGTAAAGATTGCATATAAAATTTGCAAAACAATACATCAAGTCTCCCAAAAGCATGTGTGAAAATGTGCTATGGTCTGCTGAGGCCAAGGTTGAACTTTTTGGCCAAAATTCCAAAAGGTACGTTTGGCATAAAGCAACACTTCACATCACCAAAAGAACACCATCCCCACGGTGAAGCATTGTGGTGGCAGTATCATGCTTTGGGGTTGCTTTTCGTCAGCTGGAACTGGGGCTTTAGTCAAGGTAGAGGGAATTATGAACAGTTCCAAATACTAGTCAATTTTGGCCCAAAACCTTCAGGCGTCTGCTAGAAAGCTGAAGATGAAGAGGAATTTCACCTTTCAACACGACAATGACCCCAAGCATACATCCAAATCAACAGAAGAATGGCATCACCAGAAGAAAATTAAAGTTTTGGAATACCCCAGCCAGAGCCCAGACCTAAATCCAATAGAAAATCTGTGGGGTGACCTAAAGAGGGCTGTGCACAAGAGATGCCCTATTTGGAGCACTTTTGCAAGAAAGAGTGAGCAAAAATTGCCAAGTCAAAATGTGCCATGCTGATGGACTCCTATCCAAGAAGACTGAATACTGTAATTAAATCAAAAGGTGCTTCAACAAAGTATTAGTTTAAGGGTGTGCACATTTATGCAATCAGCTTATTGTATGTTTTTTATTTTTTATATTTTTTTTCCCTCTAACAGATTTGTTTGTTTTTCAATTGAATTGTACAGCTTCTAGATCACATTAAAGGTGGGAAATATTTTGAAATGATTTATTTAACAGGGATGTGTACAATTTTTATATCCAGTGTGTGTGTGTGTGTGTGTGTGTGTGTGTGTGTGTATATATATATATATATATATATATATATATATATATATATATATATAATGTGTACATGTATATATATATATATTAGAAACTTGTGAGGAAACTATTACTCTGTTATTTTTGTTTTACTTGGATCACTTGTCTGTGTACTTAATAAAGGATTTTTGACTAGAAACAGACTGTCTACCCTGCTTGGATTACTTTTGAATACTTAGTAATTCTGTATAATACTTCAAATGATATATTTTTTTATTATTTTTTTGGCTTAGGACGAGTTTAAGTTTGCTACTTTTACTACCATTATCTGATTAATACACAGTGATTAACTATATATATATATATATATATATATATATATATATAGATAGATAGATAGATATGGATTGAAAATCTTCCACACACAGAAGTTTCTTACACTGTTTTATTTTTGGACCCACTATACTTGTTTAGTGGGTTGTTTGAGACTTCGGGGATACCATGGAGATTACTTGTTTTTTCCAACTCAGATATACCAACAATGTCATCTTAAGTGTTTGATCCTCAGTAAGACAGTAATGCTACGCAGTACAAAACAAGACTACAAGGTATATAGAAAGTAGATTGCAAACAGTATAGGGAAGGTGCAGAAAATGGCTAGTTTGTCACCCTAACCAATATGGCAAAGAACAACAGGCAAAAAATGGACTAGGAGGGTGGGCATCTGAACTGCAATAGTGAATCTACTCAAACATCTACACTTACGGTAATTTGTTAATACAACTTTACTATGTTCATAACATTATTCAGTTTTGCAGTCCTCACATTTAGAAGATTCCTAAACTTTAGCAAGTTAGGGAGATGTAAAAACAGAATCAGAAGATATGACCCTACAGCACAGCAGAGGCAAATCATATCCTGGCCCTACAGGCTACTCCTAAACTGTAGTGTTCACAGAAATATGAACAGATGACTGGGCTGCTGCTTCAAATATAGTCAGTGAGGTGACTCCCCTAAGGAAGGGTATGGTGGTTGCACTGGTTCTACTGGAGTGTGACTTGATAGCTTTTTCATGAGCTGAATAAAAAAGGAAGTACCTGAGTAAGCCATTTGGAAAGGGTCTGTTTACTGGCTTATCTTCTTTCTTCTTTGCACAGGAGACAAATAGCTGATCAAACTTTCTGGGTAAATAAAATCAATTGTTTGTATATATCACTGGAAAGAAGGGGTCTTTCTCTTCTCTTCTGATCAATACTGTATACAGGCTATTGTACATGGTGCTTCCACATCAATACTGCATAATGGCCAACATTGAATCATATCTGAAAAAAAGGGCAGCCCTCCCTGGAGAGGATGAGCTCCAGGACAAGCTTTTGGACATCCTCCTCGGTAACAAGTCTTTCACTTTCCATGACAGTTCTACAAAACACCAGATTAGCTATGGTACAGCCATGGTACCCCAGCTGGCTAATGTAGCCCTTGTGAAATGGGAGGAGGAGACAATATTCCCAAGAAGGTAAATGGATTCCATCAAATGTTATCATCGCTTTACAGATGACTTTTTTATCAGATGGGAAGGAGGAAAATTCACCTTGAATGATTTTTTTTTTACTTCATTAATCAACCCATTAACTTCCTAAAATTCACGTGTGACTACAGCAAAACAGCAGTTAACTTTCTGGGCTCACTATAACTAAAGATCTGGAGAAGGGTACTCAAACAATCTCTTTAGCAAACCCACTCAGGTAAACATGCTGCTACACGGTAGCAGCATACACCCTCAAATCACAAAAAACAATGCCGTGAGATTCCAGGGAATGAGAAGTGCAAGAGTTTCAAAAGAAATAAAGATTTGTCCCCCAATCTAATGAACTTGCAAAAGGACTTTCTGGTCAGAGGCTACAGAGAAAAATGTTTCACAGCATCCTGCAGCCAATTAGAATTCTGAAACAACATAATGACCCAAACCTAAATGAGGACCCAGGTAGGACTACTGGGGGATTTCAGCACAGTTATACTGAGGAAAATGATGAAAACAGAAAAAGAAGCACGGCTTTAACATTCATCACAGACTACAAATAAATCTGTGAATTAATTACAGTTTGCTCATCATTTCTGAGAACAAACAGGTGAAAAAATACTTGAATCTGGGCCCCCTTTTCTGTTTAGAAGAGCAAAGAATGTGAGAGACTGGGTTAAGAGCAAAGGCAAAACCAAGGAGGAAAACAGTGGGACCTTCAAATGTAGACCACCCTACTGTACCTTTTGCGATTATTTGAGTAACTCTGATCAACTCGATTGACCCAACTCCAGCAAAACTTACTGGAGTCACAAGAGATGTGATTGTAATACTCAAATTTGTCATATACAGGGCCCTATGTGGCTCTTGTAGAAGTTTCTATGTGGGCAAAACTATTAACAAACTAAATGTTAGAATGTCCCACCATTTATCAGACATTAAGACTTAAAGTGCTCACAAATCCACTACCTGGAAATCCCCGTCCATGAAAGATTTGTCTTTCATGTACCAGATAAACTAGAAATGGGGCCTCTTGAAGGCAACAGGAATGCCATCTTAGAGAAGATGAAGTTCCATTGGATCATCAAACTAAATGCTTGCAAACCACCTGGACTTAATACTTGCATTTCTATCAAAAGTGTTTTAATACTAAGAAAGCTAAATCACAGCCTGACTTACTGAAAAAAGATAAACTCTTCCAGAAATCTACAAAAAGGTCTGAATAAAAGGTAGACACCTAAGCAGTTACACCACTATATTGATTCCTCAGTTGGATCTGAAGAGGCCAAATGACGAAGGCGTTTTTAAAATGTTAAGATGTTGGGGAATTCTCGGTATCTCAAGCAGGAAAGTTTGTTCAATTAAAGTAGTAACACATGGTTCTGTTTAAACACGGAAAAATGAATTATCTTGCCTGAAAGTGCAGTTTTGTACCTACCAAAAATGTAGATGTTCGAGTGTACACCCTGCTGCAGTCATCACACCTGGGGTTATCCTGTCATCAGGCGGTCCCGCAGTCGGCCGGAATTCCAAAGTCTTGGTCCGTCGTCGGTTGCTGTCACTTCTTCCCTGACATCAGTGCGCCAGGGGTATATATAATGCATCCGACGCCATTTTCTTCAGTTTTTCTTGCCCCAGATGTCAGGTGCCCCCAAAAAGGTGGTCAGTAATTAGTACCAAATTAAGAAATTTTAGCACAAACACAAAATCCCTCCAGCTATAAGCAAATACATCAGGAAGGTATTGTAGAGATTTAGCCAGTTAGATCAGAGGGGATGGTGGGAGGGTAACCTGGACTGCAGCAGGGTGTACACTCGAACATCTACATTTATGGTAGGTACAAAACTGTACTATGTTCATCATGTTACCCTGTTGCAGTCATCACACTTGGGTAGAATCCCAAAGCTAAGGATGGGTGGAGGAGTCATAGAGGGTTAGAGGAGGCTAGAAGGCCCTGCAGAACTGCAGTGGCGAAGCCAGCTCTAGTCTTAGAGTAAAGTGGTAAGTGATACTGTTTGGTAAAGGTGTGTACTGAACTCCAAGCTGCAGCCTGCAAAATCTCCTTGGTTGGAACCCCCCTGAGGAAGGCTGTAGATGTAGCTGTTGCCCTAGTAGAGTGGGGCCTAATGGTAACAGGAACTGGTTTTCCATGATGGGTATAGCAAAAACGAATGCAATGTCCTATCCATTTGGAAATGGTTTGCTTTGAAATAGCCTTCCCTTGTGAAGCTGTAGCATAGGATACAAAGAGCTGGTCAGATTTTCTGAAAACCTTAGTTTTATCCAAGTAGTAACGAAGTTGCCTGTGAATGTCCAAGGAATGCAGGAGTCTTTCTCCTTTGTCCTGTGGATTTGGGAAGAAGGTGGGTAAGTGGATGGTTTGATTTAAAGCCACACTGGAAACCACCTTAGGCATGAAGGAAGGATTAGTTCTTAGAGAAACTCTGTCTTGATGGAAAATGAGGAAAGGTTCCACTGCCATTAGTGCCTGCAGCTCTGAGCCTCTTCTAGCTGAAGTTATTGCTAGCAGCAGGGCAGTCTTCCATGATAGAAACTGTAGATCTGCAGAGAAAGCTGGTTCAAAGGGAGGTAGCGTAAGTTTTTCCAGCACAAAATTGAGGTCCCATGTTGGTGTAGGTGCTCTCCTGGGGGGCCTAATATTTTTTGCCCCTCTGAGGAACTGCCTTAGAAGTTGATGTGAAAATAAGGGTGGATCAGTGTTGTAGTGGGCTGAAATAGCTGATGCATGGATTTTAATGGAAGAAAAAGAAAGTCCTTTGTGCAACATCTCAGTGAAATACTGTAGAATCTTAGGCATGTGAGGCTGAAGTGTGTTTTGGCCTTTAGCTTGGTTCCAGGTGCAAAACCTTTTCCATTTGTCCGAGTAGGCCTTCCTGGTGCTGGGCCTCCTAGCTTCCAGAATAACATCCATAACTGCTTGGGAAAGAGGAGCTGGCTGGATGCTTAGGTGATTTGCCATGCAGCCAGATTTAAGGTTTTGAGCTGGCTGTGAAGAATCTGATTGTTTTGCTGTGTGAGCAAATGGGCAATTTGTGGTAAAATACAAGGTGGACCCTGGGCCATATTCCTCAATAGTGGGTACCAGTGCTGGCGTGGCCAGTCTGGGGCTATGAGTATCAGTCGTGGTCTCTCCTTTCTAACTTTCAGAAGCACCTTTGTGTGGAGAGGTAATGGAGGGAAGGCATATACTGTCAGGTTTTTCTAACTGAATGAGAGTGCGTCCACTTTCCAAGCTTGATGGTGAAGTGTCCTTGTACAAAATTTTGTTAGCTGATAGTTTTGAGGACTGGCAAACAGGTCTATGTCTGGAAGGCCCCATTTTTGAGTTATCATTGCAAATACTTGTGGATCCAGTTTCCACTCGTGGGGATCCATGATGTTTCTGCTGAGGTCGTCTGCCAATGTGTTCTTTTTTCCTGGCAGGAATTGAGCTTGTAACTGAACTTGGTAAGCCAGAGCTGTGTTCCACAAGGTCATTGCTTGCCTGCATAGAGGGTAGGAATGTGTACCCCCTTGTTTGTTTATGTATCACATTACTGTGGTGTTGTCCGTCCTTATTGTAAGTTGTCCTGGATGTAATAGATTCTTGAAGGCTGTCAGAGCATTCTGTACAGCTAGCATCTCTTTTTGATTGATGTGCAGATTCCTTTGATCTGCAGTCCATACACCTTGAACGCACTGTCCTGCCATGTGCGCCCCCCAGGCGTAGTCCGATGCATCTGTTGTCATAGTTTGCCTTGCTGGGGGCAAGGTGAAAGGCTGACCCTTGTTGAGGTGACATGCCTGTGACCACCATAGAAACTCCAGTTGTAGGCAGGGAATGAGAGATATCATTGTGTCCAAGCTGTGGCTGTGTTGAGACCATACACTTTTTAGGTACCACTGTAATTTCTTCATATGTAGCTTTGCAAATGGTATTAGTAGTATGCAAGATGCCATGAAGCCCAAGGCCTGCAGAATTTTATTTGCAGATAGTTGGGTCTTTGTTGCCATTGTTTTGAAATATTGAGTCAGTTGTAGTTGTTTGTCTGGCGTCAGATAAGCCTTCTGGGCCGTTGTATTCAAGCTGGCACCCAGGAATGTCATGTTTTGTGAGGGTACTAGTTTTGATTTCTTTTCGTTTACTGTGTACCCCAGGCAACTTAGAAGATCTTTTACAAAAGCCAGATGTTGTAAGAGAATGCCCTTGCTTTCTGCTTGGATGAGGCAGTCGTCCAGGTATAGGTATATTTGAATTCCTCTTTGTTTGCAGTATGCAATTACTGGTGCCAGGCATTTTGTGAAGACCCTGGGCGCAGTAGATAAGCCAAAGGGCAGTGCAGAGAATTGGTAATGGGTTGAACCTGCAATGAAACGGAGGTATCTTCTGCAACTTTGTCTGATAGGGACATGCAGGTATGCCTCCTTGAGGTCCAACGTTACTAGCCATGCTTTCTTGCCCAACATGGGAAGAAGCTGCTGTAGTGTTAGCATCTTGAATTTTGGTACTTATAAGAAGGTGTTTAGAACTGAAAGGTCCAGAATTGGTCTCCAGGCATTGTCCTTTCTAGGAACTAGAAAGAGTCTTGAGTAAAATCCTTGGCCTTGCTCTCGTGTAGGTACCAGCTGAATGGCTCTCATGTCCATGAGAGCTGTAATTTGTTTTTGTGCCTCTGCCCATTGATTTTGTGGCAGGTTTGGCATTCCTCTTTTCATTGGCAAGGTGTGAAAATGGAATCTGTAGCCTCGTGAAATTATGTCTAGGACCCATTTGTCCTTTGTGACAATGTGCCAGTTGTCTGGAAAAAGTGCAAATTTTCCTCCCAAGGGGGCTGCCAAGAGAGTGTTGCTTAGCCAGATGAGGTAAAAGTCACTGAGTTCGCCTTCTGGTAGTTTGGGACCTGTCTTCTCCTCCCTTCTGTGTTGCAGTGCCCCATTGTCGAGGTTTGTATTGGGCTTGCAGTTGCCCTCTGCCTCTTGGACATCTGTATTTACCCCTCTGTGGTCTGTCAGTAGCTGGAAAGGACCAATTTTTTGTTGGCCAATTTCTGCTGAAGCGAGGGGGCTGTACCTGTAGAAAATCTTTGACTGTCTGCATATATTTTGCCTTATCCTCCATTTTCTTTAAGACTTCTTCTGCTTTAACTCCAAAAAGAACATCCTGCTATAAGGGAGCATTTAGAAGCTTTGCTTTAACATGATCAGGCAGAGTTTGTTCCTTTAACCAAGCATGCCTACATATAACAGACCCAGTGACAGCTGCTCTGCAGGAAGCCTCCAAGGAATGAAACCCACATTGTAAAGTATGTTTGCCCACCTGTTTAGTTGCATGCAACAGATCCTGCATTTCTTTCAATTCAGACTGTTGAGGGAGTGTGCTCATTTTTTGTTTTAACTGAGACATTAGAAATTGCTGGTATTTTAGCATGTGAAATTGGCAATTTAGTGCTCTCATAGCTAGAGTGGCTGAGGTGTAAACCTTTTTCCCCCACCTGTCTAGTGCTCTGGAGTCCCTTTCAGAGGGTACAGGATTTTTTGCCATAGAAGCCTTAGCCCCTTTGGGACACAGGGAGATGGTCTCTGGATCAGCAACAGGGCTTTTATAAAGGAATTTGTGGGAATCAGGCACTCTATAGTATCTGTCAGGTTTGGCTGGAGCAGGAGGCAGAGAATCTGGATTCTAAGTAAACATCATCCACAATGTCTAATACTGGGGGGATGGCAAGTGGTCTGTGCTGGGGGAGTAAAAGAAACTCTCTGGGCCTTTTCTTTGAGTCAGAGTAGTCCCGACCTTCCCAGTGAAAATGTTCCCTCATAATGTGTAAAGTTTCTCCAAAGGAGTAGTCTTCAGGAGGAGAAGCTGAGGGAATAGAATCCTCAGCATCATAATATTCATAAGGGGAGAAGGAGTAATCTTGGTCCTCAGAGGAGCCTGAGGAAATATACACTTGATCAGAGGAGGCATAATCTTCCTCTTGTGTAGGCCTTTTGTTGGGTGGGGGTTGGGAACCCCTGATTAAAGAGATCAAATCTTCAGCCATTTTGAGCATCTGTTTCTTGGGCATGGGGCCTTGAACTGGAGACTGAAGTGCAGTCTTTTTAGGTTTAATAGGAGTCTTAAGCTTAGGATACATTTTTATGGTGAGCGTCATCGGTCTAAAGATGCCTTCAGAAACCGAAGGTGTTTCTGCAGCACCAACATCTCTTTCTACAGTGTCGTCGGTAGGGGCTAAACAAAATGGCTGCGTCGGCCTAGCACTCTTCGCTAAAGGCTCCGATGCGGTCTCGGGTTCCAGATCTGCGGTAGTCAGGGGCTGCGTCGGAGCCTCACTGAAGACCGGTGAACCGGAGACCGGTCCAGCCGAGGCCTCGGAGTCTGGCTTGGGTCAAGGCTGCCTGTCCTTGTCCTTGTGTTTTTTGTGCACGCCAGTAGTCGGTTGCTCCGATGGCATTGTGTAGTTAAATTTTCTACCGAAGTAGTGTCGTACGAAATCAAAGCGTCTTTTTATAGTACGCTTATTGAACCTAGCACAAAAACGACAACCAGTGAAGTCGTGGTCTGGGCCTAGGCAAGGTATGCAGTAAGAATGAAAATCCTTATGAGGTATTTGCTTCCCAGAAGAAATACAATTGTTAACTTTTTCTGACATCGGTCTGAGGCAAGAAAAGTTTCCCCAACAAGGTACTTAGCTTTATTGAAGACTTCGGATCTGAAATTCGACTTCGAAAATCTCAGGAGTCGGCCAACCGGCACTTGCCAACTGCTTCTGCTTTGGGCAGCGCGCGGCAAGAAAGACTGGAGAAAATGGTGTCAGATGCATTATATATACCCCTGGCGCACTGACGTCAGGGAAGAAGCAACAGCAACCGATGCCGGACCAAGACTTTGGAATTCCGGCCGACTGCGGGACCGCCTGACGACAGGATAACCCCAAGTGTGATGACTGCAGCAGGGTAACACAATGAACATCAGGCTGTCACTGTTGGACTTATCCTGAATATGGTTAAGTGATATTGCTATATAACATAAGTATTCAAAGAAGATAAGGGAGAATCAGTCAGTGTGGATACCCCTAACACTGGTGGACATTTGGTCATATTCAAATGAGGTGTGTAATATCTAAACCAATTAAAACACTCCCACATTCTGACTTATTCAAATTAGGTATACTGTACCTTCACCAATTAAAACCCTTGGCTATTCTGATCTGTCCTCTCACAAAGCCTTATAAGCCAGGGCAAAGCTCATAGTAAAACCATTAAGATTTAACTGCAAGTATGCTCATTCATCTGTGAAGACTACAACAAGCAACTAAGAATTAGTATAACACGCTCTAAATGCCACCACAGATCCAACGACACTTTCCAAGTAGCTGGTATAATTAGCAAGAATTTTAATAAAATAAAAACTTAAAAACTAGTATAGCAAAGGCTAAAAAAGGAAAAACATACCACAAAATGTGGAAGATGCAAGCAGTGTCATGCGATTTTAGAAGCTGACTGTTTGTCCTTGAGAAGTTTAACAGGACGAAAGTAACATTCAAAAGTGGGAATTGCAATACCAAACATGCCATATATTTAGCTAAATGTTTAGAATGCCCAGGCTTCTACGTCGGAAAGACTGACAGACGTCTAAAAAATAGAATATATGACCATTTGTATAACATCGGTCGGAAAGAAAAGAACAATGCTTTATATAGACATCTAGACAGCAGTAGGGATTGAAAATTTTTAAGTTTGGTATATTGGAACAGGTGAGATCTAATCCAAGAGGGGGAGACATTAAGATGGTACTTGCTGAAAAAGAAGTGAAGTGGCAACTACTGCTTAATGCTACTACCCCTCCAGGGCTTAATGACCACATACCTATAAGACCTGTATTACTTGCAAGAATATGAACTTGTTGTGAATAAAAAGTATATAATTGAATACAAGAATATGTATAAAGTAACCAATTTACACAAGTATTAAAATAATTTAGTAATGTATGAAATGACATATCCCACAACATGTATAGAGAAAGGTTATTGTGACTACAGTTTTTTTACAAATGTGGGCTCTGAACTGTGTTAAATGTTACAGGTATCTTTAAATAATGTGAATTGATGGTAACTCCCTACTGGTTTATTTCCAAAGGCGCCTTTTCTGAAAAGTTATTTTAAGGAAGCAACGTAACAGTATGGCATTCTGATGAAGTCCACGTTTGTGGTGGATGAAAGTGCTAAATCTTATTGCTATACTAGTTTTTGAGTTTTTATTTTATTAAAATTCTTGTTTATTACACCAGCTGCTTGGAAAGTGTCATTGGATCTTTGGTGGCATTTAGAGCGTGTTATACTAATTCTTAGTTGCTTGTTGTATCAGTGTGTATAGCCGCTCTTATTTAGTTTATTTTACACTGTTGAACATCATGGATTCCTTGGACGAGATGCCTTCTATGATGTCACCAGTGAGAAGGGATGAAATGCAGCGGTTGCAGTTGGAGGTTACAATCCTCAAAGGAGAGGTATCCAGGCTTATTGATCTACTTATTCACCAAGAACGTCATGAAGAGGGAGGAACGAACCCTCTGACTTCAGCACGTTCACCAGCAGGAAGTGACATTCAGATGGAGATACCGAACGGGCAAGGAGAGGCTCTCAAACCAATTGAACTAAATGAAACTCAGGCCTCTTACAGAATAGTAAATTCTACCGAGAATAATAAGAGCAACGATAAGGAAACTACGTTTAATTTTTCTTTATTCAACAAATCGGAGGACAAGTATCAGCGTGATGGTGTCAAACCTAAACGGGTTATGCCTACCAGGACATATTCTATGGCCGCTTCCAGTAAAGGTACTGTTCACAATAACAACAATGTTGGCAGCAGGTGTGAGTTAATTGAGAATAAAACAATGGGGTCGGGCGACCCTAATCTGGACAAGTTTTTCAACAGGAACTATGATTTTAAATTAAACTGTGTTAACATGCGTCCTGACAGGGTTAATGCGGATACTAACAACAATGGGACTTTGAAAGACATGATTTATTCCTTGGGCAAATAATTAAAGGTTTAAAAATGGATAATGTGTATCTAAACAAATGCTTGGAGCTTAACATTGTTCCTGTAGGGTTGAGGTTTCTTTAGGCGCCAATGGGAATTACAATAACAGATACTGTTACTGTAAAAAAATGAGTTTAATGCATTATTTGACAATTTCAGTTTTGCATATATGAAGTTAGTTATCAAATACAATGATGAAAGGTTGTGTTATTTAACTGAGGAAGTGGAAAAGTTGAATTCTTTAATCACAACTGATTTATTATTTGCACAGTGGGACAAATTATATAATAAACAGTTTGATATTGTAGAGGATAAATCTGAAACGATTTATAAAAGGAAATGTAAGAAAATGGAGAGAGATCCTGAACAATATAAGAAGGGAGATGTATATCCTTGGAAGACAAGTGAGGAAGGAAGGCCTGCTACATCCTCAGAGAACCATCAAGGAAGGGTAGCGCAACAAGGCTACCAACGACCCAATTTTTAGAACAAGCAGGTCCAAAATTTTCCGAGGGTACAGGGGAACTACCCACCAGGGACGTGGAGATATGGCAGAGAGGAGGAACAAGAGTGGGACAGGAAGAATTGGTATGGAGGTCAACAGAGGTGGAAAAAGAGTCAATACCAACGGTAAATAATGGAACTGAAGAGTTTAATGGAAGTCACACAGTGGCCTCGAATGAAGTAGTTCACAGTTTGAACAACTTTTATATATTCAACTGCAAGAAACTTCAATTAGAGGGAGAACACTTCAGTATTTTATCCAAAGGGATGAAATTTATGCCTAGAACAAGGTTTAATATAGTTGACAACTTGATTGAATTTAAATTATACCTAAGGAAATTAAATTTAGCTATTCATTTTCATGACCAAACTAGTAGTACTGTTACTGGTACACTTAAGAAAAAAAGTGCATTTATCCCTCCTATGCACCATACTACAGGATTAAAATCTCGAATCCATAGGAAGGAGATGTTTAGTAATTCCTATTTGGAATATTCAAGTAATCATCCCAGAAATCAGATGAGGAGTATACTGAAAGGGCAATGTGTTAGGTATGTTTTATTTTATTTTTTATTTTATTTTACCTTTGTTAACCGGGCTGGTCCAGCTGGATACATGTCCATTTTCAGTGGAGGCCCGAGGAGAAAAGCTCCGCTATCTACTACATGACAAGAAAAATAATACAATATACAATAATACAAAAAAAAAAAAAAACCAAGAACTTTAAACCTCAATTACAGGACAATTAGGCAATAGAGAACAGTCTGAGACTTAGAAGGTAAGCTCGGTCAGTAACTAACAAGGTTAAAGAAATTAATTACAATATTTATAAGTTGAGAAAAGGGTCGAATCTATTTTTGGGAGGGGGGGACAGATACACCACAGAAATGGAAAGAGTATAATGATAAAGGTAAGAAAGAGGAGGAGAGGGGGGTAAAGAAGGGAGGGAGTCAAAAAGGTCAGCCAGGGTTATTGCAAGAGAAAAGCCAGAGGTTGGTTAGGAAGTGTTTGCTTAGTTTTAAATAGGGAGGGAGTCAAAAAGGTCAGCCAGCGTTATTGCAAGAGCAGAGCCAGTGGTTGGTTAGGAAGTGTTTGAGTTTGGTTTTAAATAGTGGAATTGAGGTCAGGGATGTAAGGTCTTGAGGAAGTTGATTCCACACTTTGCCAACTGAGTTGGAAAATGTAGAGTCGCCTGCTGCGTTATTTGATAGAGAAGTTTGAATCAAAATTTTGTTGCAAGAGCGTAGGTTTTTCAGATTGCTGTAGGGTTTTATGAGGGTGAAGAGCATAGGTGTGTTATCTGGGTGATGGAGGGCTTTGTGGGCGATTGTAAGTTGATAATATTGAATTAGTTGTGGTAACTCTAGCCATCCTAGTTTTAGGAGATTCAAGCAATGATGAGTTCTATATGGAGAGGCAGTAGCAAATCTGGCAATGTGGTTGACTAACATTTGCTTCGTTTGTTTAAGTGTGTGAGCATGCCCAATATGACCTTTCAGTATGTTGCTGACTGAAATGTGCTAAATTTGTTTAAGTGTGTGAGCATGCCCACTATGCATATATACTATAAGTGTGTGAAAAATCAAGTTGGTTTTTACTTCAGGGCTCACGTTTGTGTTGTACATTGACAGGAAGCACGCTGTGCCTGCAGGGCTTCCATGAGTCAATTTGCATAGACTTATCAACATTTCTACATACAGGGGGGACAGCTATCATTTGTACATCTCTACCCAGGGGCCACACCTGATTGTTACTGTGGATGTACATAGGATGAGGGGTACACCTGACACTTATACACATTTGCTAGGCCTGCACTGCTGTGTCAGGTACTCCATTTCAGTCTGTACTGTTGCCTATCGTACTGGCTTGAGGCATACCACTGTACTACAACAGACCTTAGCTTCCAGTTAAACGCATATTAGTTTGTGACTTCATAGCCTACCCGACCCACATCACACTGCCTGGCCTGCTGTTATCTGTCTGCATAGGCCTGGGGGGAGGTTTCTCATATGCCTCTTCAGAGGGCATGATACAGCATTTGTTTGTGTTTGTCTACAATTGTCCTGCTGGCTGTGACTGTTAGGTATGTGACCCCCACAACTGGTATGTGTGTGAGTGACTTTAGTTGTGTCTGTGCCAGTGAAATGCTGTCATGGCTTAGTGGTTCAGTACTGTGACTATAGTGCACAGTATCCTGAATTCGAGCCCCATCACTGCTTTTTATTTACCTGCTAGGCAGACCTGACTGGTTAAGGTACAGTAAAGCAGGTGTGAGCGTGTTTACCCGACTTTGCTCGAGTTTGCCCAACGTTGCGCTTGTTAGCGTAGTGCACAGCTATGCCCAATTGTATTTAAATATGCTCAATACTGGTAGAATTTGCTTAGCAGTGCTTTATATTGCTTAAAATAGGGACTCATGCCTCAGGTGGTGCTGCAGGGCTGCCTATGTTGGATGCACATATTACATTCCCTATACATGTTTGAAAACGGGTAGTGTCAAGTTCGGCATCCCTTTTACTGTATCTGCGAGTCAGAGAGAGGTGTAATTTCCAAGGTTCCTACCGAGTCAGTGTATGTGCTATGCATTGCCTCTTTGCCAAGGCCAGGGCATACTGGGCATGCCTCCTTCTGCCTACTTTGGCAGGCTCAGGTTGTTCCTCCTCCGAGTCATGCTTTGCCTGTGCAGGCCTTGACAATGGTGGGGGGCTGTTTGCCCCTGCCCCATGTTGTTCCTGCTGCAGCTGTTTCCGCAGGATCATATTGTGTAGCATGGCACATGCCATGACAATTTGGGTACATGTAGTTGGTGAGTACTGCAAGGCTTCACCAGATGTGTCCAGGCACCGGAACCGTGACTTGAGCATCCCAAACACACGCTCAGTTATGTTTCTTGTTTGTGCATGTGCCTCATTATGGAATTCTTGTTCAGGTGTGTGTGCATTTCTGATGGGCGTCATCAGCCACGGCTCCAGTGTGTATCCAGCATCCCCCACTACGTGACCATCAGGGATGTCCCCATTGGCAAATCCCTGGTACAGCTGCATCAGACGCCAGATGTGGGAAGTGTGATAACTTCCAGGGCAGACAGCACACACATTCATTATTATGCCCTGGGCATCGCACATGACCTGGCAGTTGATGGAGGAGAAGACCTTGCGGTTGATGTAGACCCTACCCCGCTCACCGGGTGGTGCTTTGATGTGTATGTGCGTGCAGTCTATTGCACCCACTACCTCAGGGCATTCTGATATTTGGTGGAAAAGACGCATATTGCTGGCAAGTGCCTCACGGGAATTTGGGAAATATACATGCTCACCGACATGTGCTGACATGGCATCCAGGAACTGGTGCAGTACCCTGGATGCTGATGCCTGTGAAATCCCCAACATATCACTAGTTGGTCTCTGGAAGGTACCTGTAGCTTGTATTCTTAGGCCAACAAATGCCTTGGTATCCACTGGGATGGGTTCCCCTCTGTTGGTTCTGTGTGTGAGGTGTGGCCGGCACAGCTCAACAATTTGCTGCAGGAGGTCTCTGTCCACCCTATAGCGCTCCACTATCTCCAGCTCATGTAGCCCTTGGTAGGTTACCCTGGGACTCTACACTCTTCTCCGTCTCCTCACTGTGGGTTGCTCAGCAGCATTCACATCACCACCACCCTCAGCACCTTGCACATGTTGGCAAGAGCAGCCCCTAACGTTTTGTCTGACTTTAAAGTTTTTAAGCTTTCCCTCTTTGTATACGGCAGTGTTGCAGAGTTCTTGGGAAAAAACAGGGAAGAATGCTGTTTACAGAGTTTAAAGGGCTGGGCTGGGCTAGTCTGCTACCTGTGTAATTGGCTGATTCTGATATATTTCACCTGGCAACTCTGCTAGTTTTCCTTGGTTAACTTCCTACTACTTCTTTTCCTTCCTTTTCCCTTTCTGTTTCCTCCCAGAGCAGTGCCGCGCACACGCTGTGTGCACGTTTGAAAGAAATTTCAGATATATTCACGGCGTACATCTTTGGTTTCTGGTTTTCAAAAAGGACAACTGTAGACATGCCTCTTGCAATCCTGAGCAACTCAGGGCAAACACAAGACACTGCTCCAATAAGCTTACAGCCTTTCTGACACACACCCTCATGATGTTACCTATATTCTACTCTACTACTCACCTACTCCTACACTTACACTCTTGGGACATGGCTCACATGCTGGGGAAAATTGGGATTCACTATCCTTATCCTCATTTGCATAGGATTGCCTAGTAATGCATGGTTACATCTTTCACACTGAGCTCCCCCCTCTTAGCAACCACTACTCAGTGGCCATGTTGTCGTCAGACTGCCATTCACCTGCATGGCAGGATAAGCTTTTTAGTGAAAATGCCTATGTTTGGCTATTTTTAAATTATTTTCTGTTTTTTTAAAGCGCCGCACGTTTGTGTGGTGCTGCGCAACACTTAAACATCAAAGATCGGGGGGGAAAAAGTTAGATTTTAATAATTTTACACATTTTTAAATGCCAATGGCCTTATATTTGGCCATTGGCATGCATCCTCAACTGTATGCATCCTTTATTTGGAGCTATTTGCAGAATGGTACTCCGTTACCAACGGAGTACATTTCTGCAGACAACACTACTCTTCCACGGACAGGTTAGTGTTTCCTGGATTGCAAATGTACCTCATTTGCATTGCTTTCAGCAGCAAATTAGGTCATTTGCATACCATGACGCTGTCCGTGCAAGAGTAACTTTAGAAGCTCTCATGCACGCCCCTGACGGCTTTTGCTGGATCGCTCGTCAGACATATTGCCTGTTTGACATCTTACTCTACTCTACAACTCTATGCAAGCTTTCGTAAATCCGGCCCTATATTACTGCATTTGTGATGCACACACTGTCACAACTTACATTATGTCTTAATTCTGTCTTTGCAGGACTAAAAATGAAACAGGGGCAGTCATTTCATTGCCCACCACTACAGTTTCTGCTTTGATCCTTCCAGCATTAAAATAGATCTGCTGCACAGAGACAGTAGTCACAGCCTGTATGCATATTGCTTACTCCCTCAGACATATTAGTTTTGCAAAGCCAGAATTACGTCAGTAAATGGCCAGTTATTTCATTCTCACACTGATATGAAAGTCTACCAACCCAATAGGCTACTGAAAGTACCTGTCTCGAACCTCTGAAATCAGAAAGCAAAACAGTAATGTAACTGCATCTTTCACTTAAAGATTATCCAGAGGTCAGCACTTGTACTCAGTCCATCTCACTCCATCCAAATGCACAGCAGTGTTATAATAGTAAGTAGTAGGTCCACTCATTTCATTTAATTTCTAAACAGCACCCCAAACATTTCATCCGCAAACAGCCATCATATCAATTACCAACATGAAATATCTAATAACCCTGCCTGGATTAAAATGAAAATATTAATGGCTACATTAATTTCATCTGTTGCACAAAAATGGTAGTTGCAGGCTTACACAACAGCTGACTTTACCCAAAAAAACAGTTATCTTGCAAAGCCATAATTATGACAGTAAACAAGTTCAGTCACCTCAATGAATTCACAAACACCCCCCCCCCCCATTACCTAAGTAAAGTAGCTGCTTTTTACCTGTCAGGATTAAAGTACAAATAACAGTAACAGCTGCGTTGTATACTTTCATTTTGTTGACAGAAGCACTAGCAGAGCTTGTGTGTGCCAGCCAAGTACACATTTCATTTTATGCATTTTACTTTAAACATTCAGTATAGATAATGAACAGATATGAAACCTACATGAACAACTACTCGTAAGCTTGCTAATTATTGTACATTCATCTTAAAGTACAGTCTTTAAAAGTATTATAGTTTTGCAAAGCTAGACTTAACAGTAAGCATCAGGGCCATTTGCTCCAGTCACACACAGCCCCAATCTCCACTGACAACCCCAATCACAGTATACGACTTGATCTTGTCAAGTTAAAGGCAAAAAAAAGACACTGTCATGAAGGTAAGTATACTTCCCCCAACATAAACCATACTCAGATTTCAGAGATTCTGGTCGATCTTACTTCAGTGAAATATACATTACTCTTGCAAAGCAAGGCAGAACTACAGCTATTCACATATAGGCATTGTCCCCAGTCCAGCTGCCTACCTAGAGAAACTGCTTTCAGTCTACAGTGTTTAAGTAAAATAAATCCCATGGTTACATTATTGCATTTCTTTCACAACACAATAGACAAGAACTTGCACATGATCGTAGTTCATTTGGTAGTGGCAGTGTGTGTGCATGACAGTGTTTGTGGGGACGGGGGAGTGCAGACATGTAGTGTTTAATGCCATTGATTTCTGTGGATGTAAACTACAGGCTATTATTTCAGAGACCTATTTCTGACACACAAATGATACAAAATGCCCCAACAGATATCCTAACCTACAGAAAGACTCTAAATGGCCAAAATACCATCATACTGTAACCATCGTCATAGCCAAATATTCTCAAATGCAGTAATTTCCTTATTTCTATGCACAATATATTTTAAGCAATTATGTAATTTTCCAGAAAAGGAGGACACATATGGAGCAGAACCAAAAAGCTTAAGCAAATCTAACTGTACCAGTCCCGGACCAATAAACATAACAGAAAAAATATTTCAGGCATTCCATTTTACATGTACTGAATTCTGAAGTACCACAGATACTGATTTAACAACACAATGTATGTGTATGCTGCCTGCTTATTTATTTTTAGATTATTTTAATGTAAACCCAAGCATTCTACCCTAACTAAAAATGTTAATCTTATGTTTTTCATTTTCTTATAATTATAGGTGCTCACAGACAATACTGCCAAAAAAATGGAACTGCAGTAGTCGTGCTAATGACATCCGGCAAAATACTGTTATTATAATCAATCAGACCTCTTGTTCTGAGAAAAATGTGAGAGTACAACAAATGAGAAAATATAAACACTGTTTTATTACTAACAATATAACATACGTATTCACACACACACACACACACACACACACACACACACACACACACACACACACACACCATTAATTCTGCTCTTATGGTCTTAAACACATTCAGGCCCTTTGTTAAGAGGGAAGCACATCAACAGCTGTTTTAGATAAATGTGTGTCACTACTTACGCCTTGCTGCTGCTATCCAGGAAGGTGCACTAATATGATCACAACAAAGTACACTAAAAGAAACATATGAAACATAAATCCTAAGTGCAAGTGCACACTCTGCCCTGTCGTAAAACTATAAAAATCAGTCATGTTAAGACCATAAGAGCAGAATTAATGGTGTGTGTGTGTGTGTGTGTGTGTGTGTGTGTGTGTGTGTGTGTGTGTGTGTGTGTGTGTGTGTGTTAAGAGAAAAAGTTTTAAAAACATACTGTTATTTGTCTTTTTCCTGTTCTTGCAAAGTGAACATGTTATTTGTTGGGATATGCCTATCAAAGATGGGCCTCATCTGTGAACAAAATGTAGCATTGCTTATGAACCTGAATGATATCCGTTTTCTGCATTTCAGAAAAAGAGATTTGGTTATAGCTCAGTGAAGCCTGGGATAAGGACGCACGGCTGAGTAAGAGTTAATTTACTAGGGCAGGCTGTGTGTCCTGGAAAATTTGAGCTACTGTTGTTGAATTGAACATTTTGTACTTCTTGAACATTCTGTACTAGCTGTGGGTTTGAGGTAATTTGTGATAAACATGTTTTTCCTATATGTTTTTCATAGCCAACTGTCAACGGTCAGAAATGTAACAAAAAGTTGTTTTGCTTACAGTATAAAAGTTGATGTCAGTAAACAAGTTGATCAGATCAGTCCAGACCGGACATCTTGGCCAACATACTGTGTAATCTGGTTAGCTGCTAATAAAGGAAAATTCATCGCCTGAGGCAGATGCGACTCGTTTGAATTTTTTCTTCTGACATTTTGGTCCTTCGGACCGGAAACCTTTACAAAGATACGGATCAGACTGACAGAGAGACCGAAAAACCTGTGCAGGTGAGGGTTTCTTATCTTAAGATTCCTCGACTGAAAGCCCTTCGACTGATTTGTCATTGAAAAGAGGCCGGCCACTCTCTGAGGGACGGTTTCTGAACGAAAAGGGGAAACGGAGTCTCATCTGGTTCAGGTAGGATGAAAAATAAATTTCTTTTAATTTAATTTAATCTTGTCGACAAGGTTTTATTTTTAGTTAAGGATGGGTAGGATTACTTGTTAAGATTATTTTGTTAGGGTCACCCGTTAAGATAGTCCCATTTTACAATAAGCCCTGTAAAATAATTTTGATACAGTCCTAAATACCGGAGAAAAAAGAAAAAAAAAAAGGGGGGGGGTAAAATAAGAAATCTAGGGGAAACATGGGTTCAAGTTGCTGCAAGTGTGAGAGTGATGCCTGTTTAAATGTTGATGCTAAGTATATGAAAGGTTTAAACAAAAATAATGTTACATTTTTGAAAAAGTGGAAGTCGAGATATGATTTTGATGGTACACTGAATAAGAATGTCTGTGCAAAATTGGTTAGAGATTTGAAAAGAGATGCGGGAACTAGAACTAAAAAACAAAGACAATTGGGATTTCCCCAAGCACAAAAATGGTTAGAAGAGGCAAATAAACGAGCTATAAAAGAAAAACAGTGCCAGGAAAAAGAAAAAATTAATCAAAAGGGATCACTGGTGCCAAGTGGAAAAGTAGCTTTATTTTTAGAAAAGGAGGATGAGCACACAGTTTGTGCAGTACAAAGGCAGGCAACCGCCCCACCGTATGGGGAAATTGCTGCTGCTGTACCGGCGGAACCTCCTCAATATCAGTCTGAAGATGTGGGATCTGTACAGCAGGGTGGGTTAAAAGCAGTTAATTCGGCTGTGATCCCAAGAGCACCGGTGGTCCCTGACCCCTATACATTACTTAATGATTTATTAACACAGCACAGATATTTTTCTGTCATAGATATAAGCAATGCCTTTTTCTCCATACCACTACATAAGGAGAGTAGATTTTGGTTTGCATTCACTTATCAAGGTAAAAGATACACCTACACCAGATTGCCACAGGGCTATTGTGAGAGCCCGACAATATTCGCACAAGAAATGGCTGCGAATTTAGCTCAGTTTGTTCCCCAGAGGGAAGCCAGGTTCTGTTGTATGTAGATGATATTTTGTTGGCCTCACCCACGCAAGAAAGTTGTAGAAAGGATACCCTTGCCCTTCTTAGTTTTTTAGCTGAGCAAGGACATAAGGTAAATAAAGAATAGTTACAATTGTGGAAAGCACAAGTAAAGTACTTGGGTTATTTAATTTCGCAGGCAGGTAGACAATTAGAGAACAAAAGAAAACAAGCAATTCTTGAGGCACCTATGCCTACGACTAAGCGGGAGATGATGTCCTTTTTAGGTGTGACTAATTTTTGTAGAAGTTGGATCCCTAACTATGCTGAGGAAGTAGGGCCATTGACCGCACTGATCTATGATACTCCCATGGCGGCTAAGAATAATATACAGTGGACAAGTAAGGCAATACAGGCATTTATTAGAATTAAGCAATTGATAGCAGGATCCTCTGTTTTGGGTTTTCCGAACTATTCTAAACCGTTTGTACAAATGGTTGATTGTAAGGGAGGATATATGATTTCGGTTCTGATACAAGTACATGGGGATAAACAGAGGCCGATAGCTTTCTACTCCTCCAGATTAGATCCTGTTGCAAGGGCATTGCCACATTGTGTTCAAGCTGTGGTGGTGGCCGCCATGGCAGTACAAGCCTCAGCATCATTAGTTTTGTTTCACCCGTTACAAATGCGGGTTCCACATTCAGTAGCTACTATACTTTTGCAAGATAAGATAACCTTTTTATCTCCTAGTCGACATTTGTCCTGTATGACAGTGCTGCTGACACAGCCTCATATGACCATAGAAAGATGTACTACTCTTAATCCGGCGACACTTTTGCCGACTCCAGAAGAAGGTACTCCACATGTTTGTTTATGGTTTTTTTTTTTTTTTTTTGTTTTTTGTTTTCATGACAAAGTACTTCCTCGACCAGATTTAACAGATATTCCGTTGATAGATTCTGATCTCGTTTTGTTTGTAGATGGATCAGCAAAGAAAGACACTGTAGGAAAAACACTAGTAGGGTATGCTGTCACCACAGAAACTGAAGTTTTGGAGGCTAAAGGATTGTCAAACATTTATTCTGCACAGGCAGCTGAGTTGGTGGCTTTGACTCGAGCTTGTACCTTAGGGGAGGGTAAAAAAAGTGACAATTTATACAGGTAGTCAATATGCTTTCTCCACTGTACATGTTTTCGCTCAACTATGGAAGAATAGGGGAATGGTT
Organism: Protopterus annectens; assembly: GCF_019279795.1. Taxonomy (NCBI): domain Eukaryota; kingdom Metazoa; phylum Chordata; order Ceratodontiformes; family Protopteridae; genus Protopterus; species Protopterus annectens. The sequence continues at coordinate 1,160,440,138 of NC_056748.1, read as the reverse complement.
ACTGCGACAGGCAAACCAATAAATCACAGAGATTTAATTTTACAGTTGTTAGATGCAGTGCAACTACCACTTCAGATAGCGATATGTAAATGTTCCGCACATACCAACAGAAAAGATCCTGTCTCCAGGAAATGCCCTTGCTGATATGGCTGCAAAAAGGCAGCTCAAGAAAATGATTTGCTATTACATGATAATGATTTGGTGTCCGGACACCTCTTAGACTTAGAGACACTAAAAGTAATGCAAACATTGACGACACAGAAGGAAAAATGTCGTTGGGTAAAATATGGTATCACTCAACAGAGTGGGTTGTATAGGGCATCAGATGGCAAAATGGTATTACCCTCAAACCTTTTTAGGTATGCGGCATTGGTTAGCCATGGACCTGCCCATGTAGGAGTACAGACGATGATTCAAATAGTGTCCAAGTTGTTTTGGTGTAAAGGGTTTTCAACTTATGCAAAGCAATTCTGTTTATCTTGTTTATTATGTGCAAAGTATCATGCTCAGGGGGGAGTTAAAAAGTCTCAGCAGGCATTCCCTACTCCTCCGTATCCATTCCACACACTCTGTATGGACTTTATTGAATTGACACCCTCAGAGGGAAAAAGGTTCTGTTTGGTCATTATTGATGCTTTTTCTAAATGGGTAGAAGCTTTTCCAGTGAAGCATCCGAATGCACAAACAGTAGCAAAGCTTTTGACTACAGAAATAATTCCCCGATTTTGCCTACCAACATGCATTTACAGTGATAATGGGTCTCATTTTGTTAACCAGATTGTTCAGAAATTGGGTCAAGTGTTTCAAATTGATCTCAAAAATCATTGTGCTTACCATCCCCAATCAGCTGGACTGGTGGAAAGACACAACGGTGTCTTGAAGAGTAAGCTCCGCAAACTAATGGGAGAAACACATAGGTCATGGACTGCGTGCCTTCCGCTGGCACTCCTGTACATGCGAATCTCACCTTCCTACAAAAGACTTACACCATTTGAACTTTTGTTTGGGAGAAAATATTACGTCCCCCAGTGGCAAGGATTGTTGCCAGCGGAACGTAAGGGGGGTGAGGATCTAGCGGATTATATGAAGAAGCTGCTAAATGTCAAATCTCTTGTAACCAATGACTCCTTTGCAGATTCCAGAAATGAAACCTTGTTAAGCGTGGCACCCGGGGACTGGGTGTGGATCCGAATTGTGAGGAGAAAGAATTGGTCATCCCCCAGGTGGGAAGGCCCACACCAAGTACTTATCTCGACACCTACGGCTGTAAAGATCGCTGAGAGGACTTTGTGGATTCATATCACCCACTGTAAAAAACTCAAGGCTCTTCCTTCTGCCACTTGATATTGGTCAAACTCCACCAGACCTCTGAGCGCAAAGTCTGGCTACAAAGGGGGATTAGCCCAATAGGGGTTAGTTCGTCTCAAACGCAGTGAAGAAACCAATGGCGTGAGGTAGTCCTTAGGGAGGATGGCCATGTTCAACTGGTACTTGAACTGTCACATGATGATGATTTTGGTGGTGAAAGTAAATATGTCCATATGAGAAGGAACAGTTGCAAGAGAAAAAGGAATGGTGGTGCTGCAAGCGCAAACAGGTGTTACTACTGTGTTTAAGGTGAAACTTTGTGAAGGAATTTTGGACTGTTCTAAATGGAACAATAATAATTTCTTGACTCATGCAAATAAATTGTGCAATACAGACTGTACGTCCTGGTCAAGTGTTTGGTGGTCAACAGATGTGAATGGATGGGAAACAAGTGGTGCAGTGATACAAGAGAAAGATAAACGCAGGCAACAAAGAATAAAAATTGCGCATTTCCAAGGTACCGGAGTAGTTACTATAACCATTGTGTCACCACAAGAAAGTGATTCAGGAGTTTATGGAATCGGAGTGTCTCTTCCAACTAGAACTGATCCTTTGGGGACCCTCCAACTTAAAGTACAAAGCCTTAAGAATGCTACAAATAAAGCAGATTTTGCCTTCACAAAAGAAGAACAATAGTTACTCGAGACGGGATTCGTACACCATAACGAATGGTTATCTTGGGTTAGATATAGTACCCGAGAAGTACATCGTGAGAACTGTATTTCTTGTGGTGAAGGTAAACAGCAATTAGCGACAGTCCCACTGATGCAAGATGAAGGTAAACTAACGTGTCTGTTGAAATTATTCTTCAACAAAACTGAAGATAAATGCAAAGATGAAACTCAGCGTTTTCCGGTCATAAGCAAAGTTGAGATACCGCCTGCAGAGATTTCCTATCCAGGTTCGTATATGTGCATTTCCAGAGATGGCACAGGGAAAAATTATGGCAATATGGGACAGAACTATTGCAATGTTACTGTGAATGGCAATGGGAATCCATTTCTGGAGAACCAAACTCATAGTTTAGCAGACGTATGGTGGTTATGTGGAGACAACAAACTCAGATCAAGGCTTACGATTCCCTGGAAGGGAAAGTACAGTTTTGTACCTACCATAAATGTAGATGTCCGATAGATATGCAACTGCAGTCCTGACATATGGGTTGTCCTGCCTCAGGCAGCCCTTCGGTCGGCCAGATTCCAAAGTCTGGGTCCGGCGTCGGCCGATGTCGCCTCCTCCCCGACGTCAGAGCGGCTGGGGTATAAAGGCATCAGCCGACGCCATCTTCTTCGGTGTTTCTTGCCCCAGATGCCAGGTGCCCTCCAAGGAAGGCTAAATTTTGTGAATGTATAACAGATAAACCAGACATGCACAACAGTAATAAACAGATACACCATAACATATAACCCCAGCTGATAGGTAAGGGGAGAAAGGACCCAAGGGAAAAAAACAGAGGGGTAGGAGGGAGGGAAAACCTGATTGCAGTTGCATATCTATCGGACATCTACATTTATGGTAGGTACAAAACTGTACTATGTCCTTCAAGAATGCAACTGCAGTCCTGACATATGGGTTGAATACCATAGCCAAGCTGGGGGTGGTAGGACTAAGTAAGAGATGGTGTAGCTAGAAGGCCCTGCAGGACTGCCGAAGCAAAGCCTGCTCGGGATCTGGAGTATAATGGCAGGTTGTAGTGTTTGGTAAATGTATGCACGGAGCTCCATGTAGCAGCCTCTAGAATGTCTTTTGTAGCCACTCCTCTTAGAAAGGCTGTGGATGTGGCCATAGCTCTGGTGGAGTGTGGTCTAATATTAGCTGGCACACTTTTTCCATGGAAAGAGTAGCAGAATCTGATGCAGTGTCCAATCCATTTTGAAATAGTTTGCTTGGTGACTGCTTTTCCTTGCGCTCCAGCAGCATAGGCTACAAACAGTTGGTCAGACTTCCTGGTGGTCTTTGTCCTGTCCAAGTAGTAGCGTAGTTGTCTGTGTATGTCTAAAGTATGCAGCAGCTTTTCCCCTTTATTTTGAGGGTTAGGAAAGAAAGTAGGCAGGTGAATTGCTTGGTTTAGAGACACTATGGATATCACCTTAGGCATGAATGAAGGATTGGTCCTAAGGGACACTCTGTCCTGATGAAAAATGAGAAAAGGAGGAACTGCCATGAGGGCCTGTATCTCCGAGACTCTTCTTGCAGAGGTGACTGCCAACAGGAAAACTGTTTTCCAAGAGAGAAATTGAATTTCTGAAGATGCTGCTGGTTCAAAAGGAGGAAGAGTTAATTTTTCCAAGACGTAATTGAGGTCCCATGCAGGAATTTGGTTGTTTCCGTGGAGGTTTGATATTCTTTATCCCTCTTAGAAACTGTCTTAGCAAGGGATGTGAAAACACAGGTGGATCACAGTTGTAGTGTGCTGAGATAGCTGAAGCGTGGATTTTGATGGAAGAGTATGAGAGGCCACTGTGAAACATTTCTGCCAAGTATTCTAATATCTGAGGTATGTTCATCAGTGATGCATCCTGGCCTTTGTTGACATTCCAGATGATGAATCTCTTCTATTTGGCCGAATAGGTTTTTCTGGTGAAAGGCCTGCGTGCCTCCAGCAAAATTTCCTGAACTTTTTCGGAGAGGGAGTCATGGGTCACAGTCATGGAACCCTCCAAGCTGTCAGCTTCAAAGTTTGCAGGTTCTGATGAACAGTCCTGTAATTGTGTTGAGTCAGGAGCAGAGGCCATTGAGGCAAGGGCCACGGTTTGGTGTGAGTTATGCTCAGTAGCAGTGGATACCAGTGTTGCCTTGGCCAGTCTGGAGCTATCAAGATTCCTCTTGGTTGTTCTGCCTTGATCTTCAGTAACACCTTGGTGAGTAAAGGTAGAGGAGGGAATGCATAAATTGTTAGGGCATTCCAGCTGAAGGAAAGAGCATCCGTTCTCCAGGCTAGAGGATGGTGGATCCATGTGCAGAACCTTTCCAGGTGATGAATGAGATGAGATGCAAAGAGGTCTATGTCTGGTGTTCCCCATGCAGTTGTTATTTGTGAGAAAATGCTTGGGTGTAACATCCATTTGTGTGGTTCCAAGAAATTTCTGCTCAACCTATCTGCCAGAACATTGTCCTTGCCCAGAACAAACTGGGATTGCAAGTGGATGTTCAGTTTCAGGGACTTTTCCCAAAGATTCATTGTTAGCCTGCAGAGGGGGTAGGAGTGAGTGCCCCCTTGTTTGTTTATGTACCACATGACAGTGGTGTTGTCTGTCCTTATTAGCAGATGACCTTGCTGAAGAGATTTTCCAAAGGCTTCTATTGCATGTATCACTGCCAACATCTCTTTTTGATTTATGTGCTGATGCATTTCCATGGGAGTCCATTGTCCTTGAATGCATCTGCCGTCCATGTGCGCCCCCCATCCATGGTCTGAGGCGTCTGTTGTAATAGTTTGACTTGTTGGAGCTTTGTTGAAAGGCATGCCTTCGTTTAAATGACTTGCTTGAGCCCACCACAAGAATTCCTTTTGCAGGCATGGTATGAGTGGTATTATGTCTTCTAGGTTGTGGCTGTGTTGAGACCACAAGCTTTTTAGGTACCATTGCAGCTTTCTCATGTGTAATCTTGCCAGAGGGATTAGAAGAATGCAAGATGCCATGAACCCCAGGGCCTGCAGGGTCTTCCTTGCGGTCAGGTGGGTTAGTTTTGCTAGGCTTTTGAAGTAATCTGTTAAATGTTCTTGTTTCTCCTCTGTGAGGAAAGCCATTTGTAGCTGTGTGTCCAGCTTTGCTCCTAGAAAAATAATTTCTTGGGATGGCAGTAGTCTTGATTTTTGAATATTGACTGTGTATCCCAAAACCTGCAGCAACTGAATGACATAATCCAAGTGTTTTATCAAGGTTTGTTTGCTGTCTGCTTGTATGAGGCAGTCGTCCAGGTAAGGGTATATTTGAATCCCCTGGAGTCTGCAATGTGCCACTACTGATGCCAGGCATTTCGTGAATACTCTGGGCGCAGTAGATAAGCCAAACGGCAATGCTGAGAATTGATAATGCTCTGTTCCTGCAAGAAATCTGAGGTATCTTCTGCAACTGTGTCTGATAGGGACATGCAGGTATGCCTCCTTGAGGTCCAGAGTAACCAGCCAAGACCCCTTGCCCAGCATGGGAAGAAGTTTCTGTAACGTCAACATCTTGAATTTTGGCACAATGAGAAAAGTATTTAGAACGGACAAGTCCAATATAGGCCTCCATTGTTTTTCTTTTCTTGGAACAAGGAACAGTCTTGAATAAAATCCCTGGCCTTGTTCCTGAGGAGGAACCTTCTCTATTGCTTTTATTTGTAACAGCTTTGAAACTTCTATGAGTGCCTCTGCCCTTTGATTTTGTGGCAGGTTTGGCATGCCTTGTCCCGTTGGTAAGGTATGGAAGTGGAACCCGTAACCTCTGTCTATTATGTCCAGAATCCATTTGTCCTTTGTTATAATGTGTCAGTTTTTTGAGAATAAAGATAATTTTCAGCCTAGAGGTGCTTCTCTTTGAGCCTTGGTAGGCGGGGTGCAAGGTAAGTCATTGTGATTGTCCCTGTGGTGCAGGTGAACTACCTGTGCCACTTCTCTGATTTTGTGGTTGCCATTGGCGGCCCCTGTAGGAGCCTCGGTATTGCCCTCTACCTCGTGCACGCCTGTTCTTTCCCCTTTGAAACTTGTCAGAGTCTGGAAAGGACCAATTCTTTGAAGGCCAATTCCTGCTGAATCTGGGTGGCTGAACCTGGAGGAAATCCTTTACTGTCTGTACTGATTTTGCCTTCTCCTCAATAGACTTCAATACATCCTGAGCATTAGCACCAAAAAGCTTCTGTTTATCCAGAGATGCGTCCAGGAGCTTTACTTTAACATGATCCGGCAGTGGCTGTTCTTTCAACCAAGCATGTCTACGGATAACAGCCCCTGTCATAGCTGCCCTACATGAAGCCTCCAATGCATCATAACCACACTGAAGAAAATGATTGCTAACCTGCTGAGTATTATGAACCAAATCCTGCAATGCCTTTCTATCTATAGGCTCAGGAGAGGCTAGCTGTTTCTGCAAATCATCCAGTAAGTGATCCTGGTATTGAAACATATGAAAAAGGCAGTTAAGTGACCTCATGGCAAGGGTGGAAGAGGTATAAACTTTTTTACCCCATCTCTCCATGGACCTGGCTTCCCTGTCTGCTGGCAGTGGGTTTTTGGCTGAGGAGGTAGCCACTCCTTTGGGGCCCTGTGAAATAGTTTCTAAATCCACAGAGTGGGCCTTAAAGAGATGCTTTTGAGTGTCAGAAACCCTGTAATATCTGTCTGGCTTGAAAGGAGCAGGAGGGAGAGAATCAGGGGAAGCACTAGAGTCTGAGAATACATCATCCAAGACATCCAAAACTGGAGGGATAGCTAAAGGTCTGTGCTGAGGCAACTTAAGGAAGGTGCGTAGCCTTTTCCTAGAATCAGAAAATTCCTGACCCTGCCACTTAAAATGTTCCCTCATGGAATGGAGGACTTCACCGAAAGAAAAATCCTCTGGAGGAGAGGCAGAGGGAATTGATTCCTCAGCATCAGAGTCCTCATAGGCCTGGAAGGATTCTTCTTGGGTATCTGAATGCCCTGAATCCCCAGAGGCTTCATCTGAAGAAAGGTTATCTGCCTGCTCAGTTCTAGGCCTTTTTTCTGCAGACGGCTGAGAACCTCTGTCTGGGTGAGGCTGGGAACCCCGGATAAGAGAAATTAAATCTGCAGCAAGAGACATGATCCGTCTATCAGCAGAAGGGACCTGAGAAGTAGGTTTAGGCTGGGCCTTGGCTTGGCTGGTGGCCTTAGCACGTGCAAAGGCCTTGATGGACATGGATACTGGAGGCCTAGCTGCCCCACGTGCAGGGGTAACCTTGTCCACCGGAATGGTGTCAGGTAGATCCACAGCCTCGGTTTCCGGAGGAAAATCAACAACCGGCACCGGTGTAGTCTCCGAGACCGAAGAACGTGTTAACACGGTGTCGTCGGCCTGGAGCGGTTGAATTACCACTTCCGAAGGGACCGAAGTACTCGCGGAGGGCTTAGGACTGGTATCGGTGGAAGACGCGGGCCGAGGATGTCGGTCCCGGTCCTTTCGTTTTTTGGTAGTTTGTGCTGTCGGTTGTTCCGACGGCATGATGTAAGCATAGGATATGCCAAAAAAGTCTTTGGCAAATTCTGCCCGGCGCCTGAGAGTGCGCTTATTAAAGCAAGCACAGGCAGCACAGGCCGAGACGTCGTGGTCTGGGCCCAGGCAAGGGAGGCAGTAAGAATGGAAGTCCTTATGAGGTATTTGTTTACCACAAGACAAACAATTATTAACTTTTTCAATTTGTTCTGACATCGGCTGAGGCAAGAAAAAATGTTCCCCAACGGGGTACTTAGCTTTTAGATGACTTCGGTAACTGAAAACACAGGAGTTGACCGACCGGCACTTGCGAACTGCTTCGGCTTCGGGGGCCGCGTGGCAAGAAAGACTGAAGAAGATGGCGTCGGCTGATGCCTTTATACCCCAGCCACTCTGACGTCGGGGAGGAGGCGACATCGGCCGACGCCGGACCCAGACTTTGGAATCTGGCCGACCGAAGGGCTGCCTGAGGCAGGACAACCCATATGTCAGGACTGCAGTTGTATTCTTGAAGGACATCTTGTGCACTTGTAAAGTTAATTCTGCCATTCTACATTTTCCCAGTTTCAGCAAGCAATTCCGTAAGAGAACTTGAAATAAAGCTGAAGTGGTTGAGTAGGAGAAAAAGAGAGGCACCGAAGCAATCTTTCGATAACGGTGTCTACATCGATAGCATTGGCGTACCAAGAGACGTACTTGATGAATACAAAGCAATAAACCAAATAGCAGCTGGTTTTACATCCATCTTTGTCTGCATTCAACCTAATAAGAATGTGGACTGGATCAACTACATTTACTATAACCAGCAGCGTTTTGTGAACTATACCAAAGATGCACTGAAAGGAATTGCTGAACAACTGGAGGCCACTTCACAGGTGGCATGGCAGAATCGAATTGCGTTGGATATGCTCCTGGCCAAATAAGGAGGAGTTTGCAAGATGTTTGGGACTTTCTGTTGTACATATATTCCAAACAACACTGCGCCTGATGGAAGTATCACTCGAGCTTTGAAAGGTTTGGAGATGTTATCCGAAGAATTGGCAGAGAACTCTGGGGTAAATAATCCCGTTACAGATTTTCTACAAGTGTGGTTTGGAAAATGGAGTCATCTCATCAGCAGTTTCCTGGTGTCCATTGGAGTCGCTGTGGCTATCGTGGTGGTATGTGGTAGTTGTTGTATACCCTGTATCAGAGGTCTTCTACAAAGACTGGTTGATATTGCTGTTACGAAGACGATGTACCAGCAATTGCAACAGACTGGTGAAAGTGAATACATTGAAATGTGACTCTCTGCAAATGTTTCTGAAGTTTAAAAATTTGTCTTGCCAATGAAGTAATGTATGTAAAGAAAAACTTAGTTTTTACCATATATTGCTGAAATAAAAGACAAATAAAAGTATTTTCAGGGGGGAAATGTTAAGAGAAAAAGTTTTAAAAACATACGGTTATTTGTCTTTTTCCTGTTCTTGCAAAGTGAACATGTTATTTGTTGGGATATGCCTATCAAAGACAGGCCTCATCTGTGAACAAAATGCAGCATTGCTTATGAACCTGGATGATATCTGTTTTCTGCATTTCAGAAAAAGAGATTTGGTTATAGCTCAGTGAAGCCTGGGATAAGGACGCACGGCCGAGTAAGAGTTAATTTACTAGGGCAGGCTGTGTGTCCTGGAAAATTTGAGCTACCGTTGTTGAATTGAACATTTTGTACTTCTTGAACATTCTGTACTAGCTGTGGGTTTGAGGTAATTTGTGATAAACATGTTTTTCCTATATGTTTTTCATAGCCAACTGTCAGAAATGTAACAAAAAGTTGTTTTGCTTACAGTATAAACGTTGATCAGTTCGGAGGAGATCAGATCAGTCCAGACCGGACATCTTGGCCAACAGTGTGTGTGTGTGTGTGTGTGTGTGTGTGTGTGTGTGTGTGTGTGTGTGTGTGTGTGTGTGTGTGTGTGTGTCTGTGTGTGTGTCTGTGTGTGTGTGTCTGTGTCTGTGTGTGTGTGTGTGTCTGTGTGTGTGTGTGTGTCTGTGTCTGTGTGTGTGTCTGTGTCTGTGTGTGTGTCTGTGTGTGTGTGTGTGTGTGTGTGTGTGTGTGTGTGTGTGTGTGTGTGTGTGTGTCTGTGTGCGTCTGTGTGTCTGTGTGTCTGTGTGTGTGTGTGTCTGTGTGTCTGTGTGTCTGTGTGTGTGTGTGTGTGTGTGTCTGTCTGTGTGTGTGTGTGTGTGTGTGTGTGTGTGTGTGTGTGTGTGTGTGTGTGTGTGTGTGTGTGTGTGTGTGTGTGTGTGTGTGTGTGTGTGTGTGTGTGTGTGTGTGTCCTAATGGTTAAGGTGTTTGCCTTACAAACATAAGGTGCAGGGTTCGAGTCTCACAAGGGATAATTGGCTAGGCTTAAAATGGCTCGCATGGGCAATTAGCTTAGTACTAATCTATGAACCTATGTCTTCCTGCTGGGACTAGCAAGCTATTCATCTGACAAACACTCTTGTCTCCAACTTCATTCAAGAGTGTGAAATTATTTTATGACTTAAAAAGCCATTTACTTTGGGCTGCTATTTTGGTGTGGGCATAGAATCTACAGCCTTCTGATCTTCCAGCATCAAACAAGGATAGTTACCTATTCTGCTCTTAATACTGTGCATAATGTCTTATCTCTTGTATACTCTGCATCCTTTCTGTAAATGTTCGTGCCATCTGAAGTGGGTCTTGTCTAAAAAAGCCCCAAATGAATGTTTAACTACCTCAGTATTGTTGTGGCAGATGTACCTGAAGCCAGCATGATTCACTGGAGTGTATTACACCATTGCAGTATATAGTTATTAATTTGTTCGTCTCCTCAAGGAATTAGCTTAAAATACTATAAAAACTTCTGTATATGAAATTTGCTACTCACTGTCATGAGGCTGAAACTGAAAATTGAGCACTGTGAGCAGCTGGTCTCAGTGCATAATGTCCCTCAACAAGTTACCTTACATTTTTCTACTATAGGTGCAGAAACCAAGATTGCAAAATATGTAAACATTTATTTTTACAGGATAGAGGGGGAAAAAAAGAAAATACATTTGCTAGCATACTTTCACTGGAATTACAAAACAGGTTCAAAGTGGTAGTTTTATCTATGCTCAAAATCACGACAGCTGGGACTTATTAAAGACGCTGCCCTGGGTGCCAAACCATCATTATGAGAATCCAATCAAGACAAAATGAAGTGGAGAAGAAAATAAATATTTCAGTGCATTGGCTATGACAGCTTGCTTAATATCTAGATGGAAACAAAAAGGTTGTGGGGCATCAAAAAATAAATTACCTTTTAAATACATTACTGGAATCCCAGTCAAAAATCAAGTATAAAAAAAAAAACAAGCAGCACTCATGTCAAAACCACTCCACTTCTCTCTCCTTTAATTATAATTAATGTTGCTTAAACAACATCTTAACCAATCCTGGTTCTGTACATGCTCATCACAGGGTTAAAACTTTTTCACTGTACAGTACTATCCAAATACTCTCCTTAAACATAACATTCTCAACCTCTTACTGAAATGACAAAATTTTTATATATAACTGCTGCCTGTACAGTCCACTAAGTTGTACATATGTTTTCTCCTTAGTAACTTCCATCAATGTAAAATCTTAGAATATATATCTATAAATGTAACAACAGTTTGTATATAAATGTAAACAAAAGTGTATCTACTGCTTGTGTATAACTGTAAATAGAAATGTAACTACTGTTTGTGTATAAATGTTAACTACTATGTGTTTATCTGGAACTTGGTATAATGCAATGTATACAAATGGAGCTTTTCTCCCCAGACCTCTGCTGAAAAGTCTGACTTTTCTGGTAAAGACAAATAAACAGAATAATAAATAAATATGTCCTCAGTGTAAATCAGGATACCCGAGATTAATGTAAAAACATTCCAGTTGCCAACCTTAGCATGGTTAGACTCGGGTGTAAGAGGGACCCTTTGTTTTGAATCAGTAGGTCTTTCTATTTCCCTCTTATTAAAATACACCTAAAACCCTTCCCATGAGAACCCCTGCCTATGTCCCTCTTACCATAAAGAAACAACCAACTATAACACAGTAACTCCCATATTTTCTCAAAACCAGTGCCCACCTCTTTAGTTTTTAAATTGCTAACTAAACTAAGGCCATGCTCTCTATCCGCAGATAACCTCCCCTCCGAATACTTGAAAATTGGTCCCAACACAATAGCCTCCCCATCAGTATTCTAATTACCGTCTCTGTCTCAGAATCTACCATCCCTCAAATTTGGAAGCAATCCATCATAACCCCATTACATAAAGGTGAGAATACAAATGACTTAACTAACTATCAACCCATTTCCATTCTCTCACCATTATCTAAAATATTGGAAAAGTGTATATATACTCAACTACTTCAACAACTTTCTGGAAATAATCTCCTCGCCCCATCCCAGCATGGCTTTCACCCTGCCACAGTACTACTACAGCCTTACTTTCTTTCACTGATACTGTGAACAAAACTCTGGCCCATTGACTACAGTAGTCTTATTAGACCTATCCCAAGCTTTCGATGCAGTATCACGTATTAAACTACTAGGAACTCTAGGATGCTCCGAACAGACCCTTACCTGGTTCACCAACTACCTGCACAACAGACAACAATCTGTCAGATGGCAATACAAGCAATCTAGCTATCTGATTAATAATCTCGAGCAAACACTTCAAGGAATCCAAACACTTCCCCAACGACTGTAACCACAAAATGATTCCAAAAAGAAAAAACTGTGACAGGATCCAAACTTAATATAAAACCACTTATTTATTATAACTAATAAAACAAGTTGTTGAGCACTTTCTTCTACAAATCATAGATTTCATCAGAACAAACAGTATTCATTGTAACACACTTATATACTTTGATTTCCCGCCTTTTTAATTATTCACTTAAACAATCCTGTAAATATTTAAGCAACTTTAGCTTAAGATTCTTTTTAGTGCCAAAGAAAACAGGGGACCTGAGACCAATTTTGGATCTCAGTATTCTGAACAAATTTGTCCAACAGTCAGAATTCTAATGGTCACGGCTAAGTCAATTCTTCCCTTCTTAAAGGAAGATGATTGGGATGTGCTCCATCGACTTTCAGGATGTGTATTACCACATAAAGGTGGACAAATGCTCAAGAAAGGTTCTCCGCTTCTGGCTAGGAGCCAGTCATTTCCAGTTCAGAGTGCTGCCCTTTGGTCTCACCACAGCCCCCAGGGTGTTCACCAAATGCATGGCAGTGGTTACAGCACATTTGAAGCTGGACAGATTCCAAGTATTTCCTTATCTAGACGATTGGCTCTTCAACACTCCCACCAGGCATCTACTACTACAAACTACGGACTTAATTCTGGAGCTATCCCAAGAATTGGGCATCATGGTCAATCCTGCGAAATCTCAACTAACCCTTTCTCAGGACATGGAATTCATTTACGCTCACCTCAGTACTCTATCCTGTGTGGCATCACTTCCCCTACACAGGTTGCAGAAAATGCAGTCGCAGGTTCATCCTCTCCATTGCTCAAAGTACCAGCTCAGCAGATTTTGCAAGCATTGGGCTCCATGGCAGCAGTGATCACATTAGTTCCAATGGCAAGATTTCACATGAGACTTATCCAGTGGTTACTTACAAATCGGTGGTCTTTTCTAATCCACCTTATGAATCATTTCATTTTTCATGTTTAGCCGATGCAAAAATTTACCTAACCTGGTAGATGTAATCCGAGGAGATTCTTCTAGGCTTCCCCTTTGTTCCCTCACAGCCCAAGGCCATAGTGACCATGGATGCTTCCCAGATGGGGTGGGGGGACATTTTCTCAGGAAGACAGTCCAAGGCACTTGGTCTCCCTCCGAGGCCAATCTGCATATCAGTGTTCTAGAGCTAAGGGCAGTGCTTTTGGTGTTGCAAGCATTTCACTCAGCCTTACCTCAAGGGATGATAGCTATTCAGTTAGATAACATGTCCGTAGTCTGGTACATCAACAAACAGAGGGGATCCAAGTTATACCCACTATGTTGAGAGGCCTTCTGAGTGTGGCAGTGGGCCATAACTTCTAACCGCTTTCTGATAGCAATACACATCCCAGGAAGTTCAAACATGATTGCGGACAAACTGAGCAGATACATCCTCATGCCTCACAAGTGGTCTCTGAACTCCAGAGTAGTGAAGATCTTTCATTAATGCAACCTGTTTGCTTCACTCCTGAACAACAAGTGCAAGAGCTACTTTACCCTAATTCCCCCTCAGGATGAGTCCCCCAGAGATGCTGTTCTCCAAGATTGGCCCCCCAGGTCTCCTTTATGTATTTCCCCCTCCCTCTGATCCCTCTTTTTCTCAAGAAAGCATCTCCTTTGAGAAGCAAAGTGATCCTCATTGCTCCTTATTAGCCTCGACAGATATGGTTTTCCCTCCTCTGGCCTCATCTACTTCACCCCCATGGATTCTGGACCCAGTTATGGACCTTCTGTCCCACCCCCAGGGACTAGTGCACCCCAATCTACAGACTCTCAAGCTAACTGCTTGGTTTCTCCAATTCCGTTAGTCACCATGCATAATGATATTCCTTCTCCCATATGATACATTTTATTGGCATTCCATAAATCATCCACCAAGAGTCTCTACCTCAGTAAATGGAAGAGATTTTCTATTTGGGCTTCTGATAATGGTCTGGACCCCTTTTCAGCACCAGTAGAAAAAGTTCTAAAGTTTATAGCTACCATCCTTGGTAAAGGAGCGTATGCCTCTACAATCAAGGTTATCTTAACAGCTATTTCAAATTTCCGTAATGGTGTCGGGAAACAGCCTTTAATTTCTCACAGGCTGTGTAAAGTTTTTCTTAAAGGCACCATCCATTTGAAGCCCCCTTTCAAAGATCCACTACTGCCATAGGACTTGACTGTTGTATTACAATCACTTACTTCCCCTTCATTTGAACCTGCAGGTACCTGTGACTTAAAATTCCTTTGTTGGAAGACATTGCTTCTCATAGCTGTCACTTCGGTGAGACGATTCTCCAAATTACAGGCTGTATGTTCTAAAGCACCTTATTTAGTTTTCCATAAAGACAGAGTGGCACTCAGACCAAACCTGACCTTCCTTCCTAAAGTGCACAGGGACTTACGTTTCTGTTTGGATAGAACTAAGCAATTTAGACAATCAGAACAGTTATTTATATCCTTTGCAAGTGCAATTTTGGGCAAATCTGTGTCTACGGTTACTCTGTCCCGATGGTTAAGGGACTGCATATCTTTCATTTATTTAAAACAAAAGCTAAGACTCCCTATACCATTGAAGGCACATTCTACTAGATGTATGGCAACTTCAGCTGTTTTTCATTCTAAAGCTTCTATGTCAGAAATTTGAACAACTGCAACATGGACTAAATCACATACTTTTATTACTCATTACAAATTAGATATGATCTCCAGGGGGAAAGCCTCCTTTGCTTCTACGGTTCTCAGGAATGTTCTTCCATAAGGCCATTCAGGATCTAAGGTAGCTGGGGACTCTGACCCACAAGTAAAGAATAGATGAAGATTGACTACATCAGATAAAGCAGTTATGTCTTACCATAATGTTTCATCTATGTTGTCGATATTCATCTATTCTTCCGTCCCTCCTGTCTGCCCCCTCCTTTAGACTTCTGCTGGGGCGACATGCTGTCCTGGGTTATTATTGTTAGGGATGCCTTGGACAGGGTTTATGACTTGTATTAGTGTGTCTTCTGTCTGATTGCAAACTCTATCTGAGGTAATGTGGAGAGGGGCATTGTGGATAGACTTGCAAGTCAAGAGATTTTTTTTGGCTGACGCGAGCTATATATCAGCCAGATCGGTTCTGAGGATCGGATCCGTAACCTACAAGTGAAGAACAGATGAAGATCGACAACACAGATGGAACATTATAGTAAGACATAACTTCTTTTTTTTGTAAGCTGTTAACCTGTGCTAGACCTCCTGAACTCTAGATCTTAAATGTGCAAAGTGCCTTTCTTAGTGTTTCTCCAAGACAAGATATTCCATTGTACTTGCCCCTTCCTTCATGCCTAAGGTAGTTTCTGAGCTGTCCCATAAACAAGCCATTCATTTGCCAGTCTTCTTGCCTAACCCTCAGAACAGGAATACCAAAGATCCACTCATTGAAGGCAGCTTGTGATATCCTATTTGTAATCCAGGAACAGGTACAAACAGACCAAGACTTTGATTGGGATGCAAGCAAATCTGACCCACAGCTGACCATAGTTGGCTTATCTACCCCTCCTCTCCAGAGGAATAATGCAGTGGGTGTAGTTTTTAAAAAAGCTGTTGTATTTAGTCTTCACAGATGTAAAATAAACTAAATAAGAGTGGCTATACACACCGATACAACAAACAACTAAGAATTAGTATACCATGCTCTAAATGCCACCACAGATCCAACGACACTTTCCAAGCAGCAGGTATAATAAACAAGAATTTTAATAAAATAAAAACTTAAAAAAACTAGTATAGCAATAAGATTTAGCGTTTTCATCCACAACAAACGTGGACTTCATCAGAATGCCATACTGTTACTTTGCTTCCTTAAAATAACCTTTCAGAAAAGGCGTCTTTGGGAATAAACCAATAGGGAGTTACCATCAATTCACGTTATTTAAAGATACCTGTAACATTTAACACAGTTCAGAGCCCACATTTGTAAAAAAAAAACTATAGCCGCAATAACCTTTCTCTATACATATCATGGGCATATGTCATTTCATACATTACTAAATTATTTTAATACTTGTGTAAAGTGGTTACTTTTACATAGTCTTGTATTCAATTATATACTTTTTATTCACAAGCTCATATTCTTGCAAGTAATACAGGTCTTAGAGGTATGTGGTCATTAAGCCCTAGGGGGGAGTAGTAGCATTAAGAAGTAGTTGACACTTGGGGGGGGGGGGTAGTAGCATTAAGAAGTAGTTGCCACTTCACTTCTTTTTCAGCAAGTACTATCTTAATGTCTCCCCCTCTTTATTAGATCTCACCTGTTCCAATATACCAAACTTAAAAATTTTACAATCCCTACTACTATCTAGATGTCTGTATAAAGCATTGTTCTTTTCTTTCCAACCAATGTTATACAAATGGTCATATGTTCTATTTTTTAGATATCTGCCGGTCTTTCAGACATAGAAGCCTGGGCATTCTAAACATTTAGCTAAATATATGACATGTTTGGTATTGCAATTCCCATTTTTGAATGTTACTTTCATCCTATTAAAATTCTCAAGGACCAAACTGTCAATTTCTAAAATCGCATGACACTGCTTGCATCTTCCATATTTTGTGGTGTGTTTTTCCTTTTTTTCCCACTCTTCAGTTGTCAAGGGGTGCTCAAGCTTATTTTTAATATTTGGTCCTGCTTTATATACAAATATAGGTGTCTCCTAACATGTCAACCAACCCACCCACTGATTTTAAAATGCTCCAGTTAGATGTCATTATATTTTTTACATACTGAGTGTATTGATTATATTCTAAAATACATGCCCTATTGTACTTGTTCCCTTCATTGTTTCACATAGTCCTAAAATAGGTTTGTATCTTTTGCCCCATTCACTCATTACATAACCTGTGATGTGAGATATAAGACCATAAGAGTATCCTCTTTCCCTAAATAAACTTCCAATGAATTCCATTTCTTGAACCATTTCTTCATACGGGGGGGGGGTCAGCAAGCCATGTTCTGGCAAAAATATTGCCAAAGAGTCCATAGAGAACCATGAAGCTGTCTTTCGCTATGTCAAATATCAATGCAAACACATATACGTTCTAAGTCAGTGCAAAGTGTAAATGAATACATGTACATGACTGACATTGCCAACATCTTGTCAGACAGGTTCATACATATTTACCCCCCTCTCAATGACAAAAGGGCCCATTACCATACCTGGAGATTGTGAAAACCCAGAAATCACATATACAATGGTTAAACAGCTCTATCCAAACCTAAAAACACGGCTATGGGATGACACTGTTTCTCTGGCTGTGTCATATGTGAACTCTAAAACAAACAGACCCTGCACCTGAACAGTCTGTTGAGACCCACCCCTGTACAGGATATGAAACTGTTGAATGGGTTACAGCAACATTTGGCACACTCCACAAGTGTTGGTGCACAACAGACCATGGGAACTATAGTCTTATAAGCCTAATAAGCCTGATCTGCAAGGGCATGGAGTCCATCATTATGGAACTCATAAACAGAGCTATTGTGAGCCTACAAACACCCACCCCTACCCATTTTGGTTTGGTCAGGGGCAGATCATGGTTCCTAAACCTGCTAAACAGTTTTCAAGGCAGTCACCCAGGACATACATCAATGAAATTAGCTCCACACGGCCTACATAGACCTTGAAAAGCCCTTTTCCTACATCCCACACACATGTCGTATCCACAAAATCAACAACCTGTGCATAAACACGTATGTCATCAGATGGATTGCCAACTGGGGCACAGATAGATCCCACAATTCTTGCCAATTGGGGCACAGAATAGATCCCACAAGGTAAGAATTGTGGTCTCCTGTTCAAGCTGGTAACAACTGCTAACCCCCATGGCTCAGTCCTGGGACCCCTCCTGTCTGGTGTATACTTTTCAGAAATACAGTCAAACACACGAGGGCTATGTTTAGCAAAGTCTGTGGATGACTGCAAAAAGGTTGTCATAATCGATATTTGGGACAACAGAGACATCCTTAAAAAAGGTCTCAGTCAGGCAGATGTGGTGTCAAAATTATAGCCTCGAGCTACAGTCATACAAATACCACATAGGTGCCAACACCCTAAATATGGAGGTGATAATAAGGGATCTATGGACACATGTGGATAGTCATCTCTACTTCCAGAAACACATTCACAAAGTGGTTAGAAAATCATGCTACATGTTCCCACAAATTGCCAAGGTCTTTGCATGTAGGTCAAAGGAGGTTCCCTCTACTCATCAGTCATCAGACCCACCAGAGAGTATCACGGCACACTTGCGATGAATCTGACGAGACACCTTCAGCAGCTGGAAAGACCACTGAAGTACCTCAACAAGAGGATTACTGGCCTCAAAACAGTTGCCCCATGCAACAAGACTGAATTTAACTCAATCTGTACTCTGTTGCATACTGTCTACTCAGGCGATCTCTGTCCAACAGATAGGTCCACATCCAATGCAGAACTGATATACATGCGCTATCTGAAGTAAACCCAAGCTCACTGTGCCACATGCTCTAGGGATATCATCATCACAACAATAAATAGAACATGTTGGAGGGATATATTACTAACTCCAGACTTCCCTTGCTTTGGAACAGGCTCCCAACCTACATTAAGCTGAGTCCCTAACTGACACTCTTCCAGAGGAGCCTTGATGAGTGTATGTGAAACTGAACGGTCACACCATGGATCACTTCATCAGGTCTACTACACAGAGGCCTAGGGAACTAACCCCATGTGTGGCAATAGCTGCACACTCTGGCCATACTAATATATGCCTTCAGGCAGATAGCCTATTACCTACCGATGTACCTATATATATATATATATATATATATATATATATATATATATATATATGTGTGTGTGTAGGGGGAACACAGTATAATAAGCCAAAGATGGATGGGCAGAGATGTGTGAAAGAGGGTGACCATGACAGTGAGCCATCCAGGACTGTCCCACTCAGTACACATCCCAATGGCACAAAAGACATGAGGTGCACATCTCACCCACTGTACATAACAGCCACCAGTATCTGTAAGCACTACAGTGTATGTGGTCCATGAGCCTGCTGTACAACATGACTGTACAATGAAGTACACATCTACTATCTGCAGACATGTACCTGTCACATAGGTTCATAGGTATGTAGTAGACTATCTTCACGAAGGCATATATTAGCCTAGGCAAGTTGTACAGCTTTCACCACCCCATTGGGTAGTCTCCCAAGCCCTAGTTCTAATAGTTAGTACCCTAAGCCCCTTTCTAGTGGGGCTGCTGATGTGATGGCTGGAGTGAATTGTCTGTTTCCCATCCACTCATCAAGGTTCCTATTGCAGAGTGTCAGCAAGGGGCTCTGTCTGATGTACACTGGGACTCTGTTCCACAGTAAGGCAAGTGTCTGGGATGGTACTGTATCCCACCAGCATGTTGTATTCATTGTTGTGATGAGGTTCATATCCCTGGAGTGTGCAGTGCGACTCAATTTTGTTATCAGTAGATGGAGCATGTTCAACAGTTATGTGTTGGACATGGCTCTGTATGTTTAGGCAGAGTGTGCCTCTGAGTAGGTGGTACGCAACGGAGAACAGATTTAGTTTTACCAGTTGTGTTGCATTACACAACTGTTTGAGGCCATTAATCCTCTTGGTGAGGTACCTCTGTGGTCTCTACATCTGCTGGATATGCTTAGTTGAGAACACCCAAAATGGTGCATTGTACTCAATGATGGGCCTGATGACTTAAGAGTAGAGGGCCACCACTACC
This sequence comes from Protopterus annectens, assembly GCF_019279795.1. Lineage (NCBI taxonomy): Eukaryota > Metazoa > Chordata > Ceratodontiformes > Protopteridae > Protopterus > Protopterus annectens. The sequence continues at coordinate 1,160,420,084 of NC_056748.1, read as the reverse complement.
TCTTTTGATCGTGATTCAAACCCTTTGTTGATTAGGTGGGCCACATAGGATTTCCCAATCACTTTGGCAACATGGCTGTCAAAGGAAAGATGACTATCTACTTGTGTCCCCAGATCCCTTATTACCTTGTCAGTTTTAAGGGGTAACACCTATGAGGTAGTTTGTGGGTACTTTGTTTTCACCAAAGGGAATTACTTTGCATTCTTCCACATTGAGCTTGAGGCCATGATTCTGACACCACACATCTGTCTCATAGAGTCCCTTCTGGAAAATATTTGTGTCATCCGGGGAATCTATTATGGCAAACACTTTACAGTTCCCAGCAAACTTAAGTCAACCACAACCCTCCTGTGTTGGCATGTACTTTTGAGAAGTCTATACCAAACAGGAGGGACCCCAGGACTGAACCCTGTGGGGACACCAGTTTTTACCGGTGCAGAGTCTGATATGTAGCCAGCAACTCTTAATTTGTGGGATCTATCTGTGAGCCAGTTTGCAATCCATCTTGTGATGTCTGAACTCATGCCCAGGTTGGTGAGTTCATCTATTATACCTGACTGGGGAATGGTGTCAAAGGCCTTAGCGAGGTATAAGTAGGCTGTGTAGAGCTCATTTCAATCATCTGTAGCCTGGGTAACTGTCTCAAAGAAATCCACCCGTTCAGGAGGTGTGATCTGCATTTGATGAAGCCAAACTGGGTGTGTTCAACTGTGTGAAGGTCCACAATGTCTTTATTGTTGACTTCCATTATGATTGGCTCCATTGCACTGCAGATCAGACTCATCAGGTTCATAGAGCATGAATGCCAAGGGTCTTTTGTGGCCCCACCCCTGTGGAGTGGGAAGAACATTGCTGTGCAACATTCTATGGGTACATATCCTGTAGAGAGAGGTGTAGGTATCATTGATGAATATGGATACATCCCCACCCTATGTGCTATGATCCAGGTTCTGATGCTGGAAGGTATGGAATGAGTAGTATCCTGGTAGTGCTGGTGTGCTCTCTGGAGCCTTGAACTAGGTTTCTGTTACTGCACAGATATCAATATTCTCCATACTGAGAAGTGCCTTGAGTGTATGCATCTGGAGGCTGAGACTTCTGGCAATGAGTAGCATTTATCTCACTGTGTGGTTATTTGTGTTGGTTACGGGATTTGGTTTGTCCTGAGTGACCACACAGGTTCCACACCTGAAGTCAACGCCTCATTGGTCCGATCTGACCATAAGCTAATTACCCTACATATCCACATTCTGCCCCCACCCCCCATTAAGGAAACCATGTTAAAAAATATCACCAAAGACAACTTCATGATTCTTAAGACAGAAGTGGTGAACTTCAGGACACCAATGCAGATGGACAATACAGTTACGACTACTGAATTCTACACAATTGCCCTTTATAAGCATTTAAATGAGTGCATGGATCGTGTTATCCCAAACAGAACACTATCCTCCAAGAAAAGGAAGCCAATCTGGTGGTCCCCTGCCATAAACAAACTGCACAACAGAAGGAAGAAACTGCTGCAAAAGAGGGTAAAACCCATGAGTGGAGGAGCTCCCTGGTCAGCCTCAGTAAGAAGCTGTGATCCCTGATAAAATCCTCCAAAGCTAGTTACGAAAACAAAATCACCACTGATTCTAAAGATAACCACAAAGCATTCTATAGCTATGTCAAGAATCACAATGGCAACACTCAGATCTGTTCTGAGTTACAGCACAATGGCACTAAATATACAGACCCAACTGATATTGGCAACATCCTGGCAGATAGGATCAGTGCTAACTTTACCCCCCTCTCACCCATGAAAGAGCCCATCTCTATACCGGAAGAATGCAAATTTGCTGTAATCAAGGCTGCACAGGTAAAAACCACTCTCCAAAGCCAGGGACACAGCATCCATGGGACCAGATAACATCCCAGGCTGCGTTCTACATGAACTACAGAACGAACTGGCACCAAACCTAAGTACCATGTTCAATCATAGCCTCACCTCAGGCTTTGTGCCTGCTGAATGGCGCACAGCGATGGTTATCCCACTACACAAGGGGGGAGCCACCATGGACGCCGGGAACTAGCGCCCCATCAGCCTGATGAGCCTGGTCTGCAAGGCCATGGAACGTATCATCATGGAACTTATAAACAAAGACATTGGTAATCTCCAAACTCTGGACCACAACCATTTTGAGTTTGTAAAATGCAGATCATGTCTCCTAAACCTAACAGACGTCTTCGAAGCAGTCACCAAAGCCGTAGACAAGGGCAAGTTGGTTCACACAGCCTATCTAGAACTTGCCAAGGCTTTTGACATGTCACAAGATGGGTTGCCAAGTGGCTCATTGACAGAACCCACACTGTGAAAGTAGCAGACTCCAAGTCCGACTTCAGACCAGTGACAAGTGGAGTACCACAGGGTTCAGTCCTGTGTCCTGTCCTGTTTAGTATCTACTTCCCTGAATTACAGGCTAACACAGAAGGTCTTTGGCTAATGAAGTTCCCAGATGACTGCAAACTAGAAGCCATAACTGAAACTACTAACAATGTGAACATCCTACAAAAGGGCCTCACTGAGACAGATGCCTGGTGTCAAAGCCATGGCCTCAAGCTCAATGCCAAAAAATGCATTGTCATCCCCTTTGGTAAAAACTCTGTACCCATGAACTACAACATAGACGGTAGTATACTTAACACTGAAAGTGTGATAAGAGACCTTGGGACACAGGTGGTCAGTTGACTCTCCTTTGATAATCACATCACCACAGTAGTCAGAAAATCCTTCTACGTGGCACATCTCTTCACAAAAGGTTTCTCATGCAGAAAAAAAGAGGTCATTGTTCCCCTCTACTCATCACTCATTAGATCCATTATAGAGTAAAACGCCCCTTTTGGTATGTACCTCACAAGACATCTACAACAACTGGAAAGCCTGCAGAAATACCTCACAAAGAGGATTAGCAGCCTCAAATACATGCCCTACACAGACCATCTCAAAACACTCCAGCTCTGTCGCATATCGCCTACTCAGAAGTGATCTCTGCCTAACATACAAAGCTATGTCAAACACAGAGCTGTTGGACATGCTCCACTTAAAGAAATCCCAATCTCTCCAAGCTTCGGACCGAAATACAAAAGGAGGGGGTGTATTCATTTTCATAAGGATACCCACACTTCCAGGTTAGTGGCACAGCACGAGGCCTCAGAGACCATCCAAGTGCAACTAACAGTGGGCAAAGCTGCTTATCAGATCGTAGCCTGCTACAGATCACCTACCTTGTCTCAGGACCCTCACTCAGCATTCCTGAGAACAGTGGAAAATATAACGGTCCTACTAAACACCATGATATTAGGAGATTTCAACTACCCAAACAGTGACTGGGAGAATTACTCAATTACAAACTCCTTTGCCCAATGCTTCCTAGAGTTTATAAACTCAAACGCCCTGGAACAGCTGGTCACCATGCCCACTAGAAGTGACAACATACTGGACTTGATCATCACCAACATGAGGGATCAGTGTTCCATACCAGAGGTAAACCCCTCGCTGGTAAGATCAGATCATAAAGTAATCACACAGGACATCCACATCCCGACCCCACCCCCAGTCAAAGAAACCACTGTGAAAAACTTTTCAAAAGCAAACTTCACACTTCTCAAGACTGAAGTGGAAAGTTTCAAAGCCCCCTTGCTACAGGATAATACTATCCAATCCACAGAATCCTTTACAAGTGCATTACATGAGCATCTACAGGGATGCATGGCTCGAGCCATCCCGAGTAAAACCAAGACTCACTCCTCCAAAAAGAGGAAACCAGTCTGGTGGTCCTTGGCCATAAATAAGCTATGCAACAGAAGGAGGAAACTACTACATGATAGAGCAAAATTCCAAAAAGGAAAGGCATCACTGATCATTATTAGCAAGAAACTACGATCGCTCATAAAATCATCCAAGGCCAGTTTCTAAAGAAAAATTGCCAAGGAATCTAAAGATAATCACAAAGTCTTCTTTAGCTATATCAAACATTTAGGTGGCAACTCTCAGATATGCTTTGAGCTACTGCAAAATGGCAAAAAATACACTAAACCAACTGACATTGTCAACATCCTGGCGGACAAGTTTAGTGCAAACTCTTCACCCCCCCACCCCCAAAAGGGCCTGTGTCCATCCCAGAAGAATGCAGAGCCCCAGACATCACGGACATGCAGGTAAAAACAGCCCTCTCCAAAGCTAAAAACACAGCATCAATGGGACCGGATGGTGTCCCAGGCTGCGTCTTACACGAGCTCCAAAAGGAACTAAACCCTCACCTAAATTCACTGTTCAGACTCAGCCTTACCTCAGGCTATGTACCCAAAGAATGGCGTACAGTAACAGTCATCCCGCTCCACAAAGGTGGTGCCACAACAGAACCTGGGAACTATCGCCCTATAAGCCTGACCAGCCTGGTCTGCAAAGCTATGTATGGAGCGAATTATCATGGAACTCATAAACAGAGATATTGGGAACCTCCAGACACTGGACCCTACCCAATTCGGCTTTGTTAAAGGCAGATCCTGCCTCCTAAACCTAGTTGACTTCTTTGAAACAGTTACCAAGGCCATAGATGAAGGGAAGGTAGTCCAAACAGCCTACCTGGACCTCACTAAGGCCTTTGACACCATTCCCCACTCTAGCATCATAGACAAGCTTACCAGCTTGAACATTAACCCCATGTCACGAGATGGTTGGCCAACTGGATCACGGATAGAACACACAAGGTCAGAGTTGCGGGTGCCATATCCGACTCTAAACCAGTCACAAGTGGCATCCCACAGGTCTCGGTCCTGGGACCCCTCTTGTTCAGTATATACTTCTCTGAGGTACAGGCAAGCACGGGAGGACTATGGCTGACCAAGTTAGAATATGACTGTAAACTGGGGGCCGTAATCGACTCTATGGCTGACACAGACATCCTCCAGAAGGGTCTTACAGAGACAGATACCTGGTGTCAAAACCATGGCCTCAAGCTGAATGCCAAAAAAATGCATAGTCATCCCCTTTGGAAAAAACAAAGTGCCCATGAATTACCACATAGGTGGTAATCCACTAGGTATGGAAAATGTAATTAGGACCTGGGGACCCAGGTAGAAAGTAACCTCTCCTTTGATAATCACATTGGCAAAGTGATTAGATATTCCTTCTATGTAGCCTACCTAATCACGAAAGGGTTCACACCTCTAGATCAAGAGAGGTCATTGTGCTCCTCTACTCATCACTCATTAGGCCCATAATGCAGTACAATGCATCATTTGGTATGTACCTTAATTGGCACATGCAACAGCTGGTAAGCCCACATAAGTACCTCACCAAGAGGATCATGGGCCTCAAAGAGGTGCCCTATGCAGCTCGACTAAAGAAACTCCAGTTCTACTCGGTTGCTTACTGCCTGCTCAAAGGTGATCTATGCCTGCCGTATAAGGTCATGTCCAACCCGGAATTAATGGACATGCTCCACCTCAATAAAAACAAATCTCTTTAGAGCCACAAGCTCCAGTGAATTAAACCTCAGCAAAGCAATAAACAGGACGTGCTGGAGGGATAGATCCCTGTCCCAGAGACTTCCCTCGCTCTGGAAAAGAATCCCAGTTGATGTTAGGCAGAGCCCCTTGCAGACACTCTTCAAGAGGAATCTTGACGAGTGGATGGGAAATTGTAAATTTACCCCTGGGATCACTTCAGTGGCCCTGCTAGACAGAGACCCTGGAAACTAATTTAAAAGGGAGGCGAAAGCCAACACATTCTGGCTAGGCTTATAAATGCCATTGGGCAGATAGCCTAGTACCTACCTATGAACCTACACGCTCTAGGGACCTAAACCTTGTCACCACAATAAACAGAAAGTACAGTTTTGTACCTACCATAAATGTAGATGTTCGAGTGCTAATACAGCTGCAGTAATCACAGATGGGTTTTCTGCCGTCAGGCGGGTCCAAGGTCGGCCGAATTCCAAAGTCTAGGTCCGGCGTCGGTTGCTGTCGCTTTCTTTCCTGACGTCAATGAGGCAGGGGTATATAAGACACAGCCGATGCCATTTTCTTCAGTCTTTCTTGCCCCAGATGTCAGGTGCCCCCAGTAGGAAGGCAATACATAAATTATATTTATATACATGCAATGCAATATAATCAAAAATCAATAGTTGCAAGCAAATATACCATAGAAGGATAACCCAATCAGGTTGTATGAAGAGGGGTTAGGCCCTAGGGCTTTACCAAGAGGGGAAGGAGGGAGGGAAAACTGTACTGCAGCTGTATTAGCACTCGAACATCTACACTTATGGTAGGTACAAAACTGTACTATGTTCATCGTGCATACAGCTGCAGTAATCACAGATGGGTAGAGTCCCAAAGCTACGCACAGGGTGGTAGGCACTAGGTGGAACTGGGATAAGCCAGAATGCCCTGCAACACAGCAGTGGCAAAGCCTGCTCTAGTTTTGGAATATAAAGGCAGGTGGTAGTGTTTTGTGAAGGTATGCACAGAACTCCAAGTGGCTGCCTCCAAAATATCTTTGGTAGGAACTCCTCTGAGGAAGGCTGTAGAGGTAGCTGTGGCCCTGGTGGAGTGGGATCTGATGCCTGTAGGGACAGATTTTCCATGATAGGAGTAACAAAACCGTATGCAGTGGCCTATCCATTTTGAAATTGTCTGTTTGGTAACTGGCTTCCCTTGAGCTCCTACAGCATAGGACACAAAAAGTTGTTCTGATTTCCTGAAAGGCTTTGTTCTGTCCGAATAATAATGTAGCTGTCTATGGATGTCTAAGGAGTGTAACAGCCTTTCCCCTTTGTTTTGAGGATTGGGGTAAAAGGTAGGTAAGTGTACGGCTTGATTTAAAGCTACCCTGGATACCACTTTAGGCATAAATGACGGGATGGTTCGAAGGGAAACCCTGTCCTGATGGAAGATGAGAAAAGGCTGCACAGCCATGAGGGCTTGTAGTTCCGAAACCCTACAAGCTGACGTAATGGCCAGAAGGAAAGCTGTTTTCCAGGACAAGTATTGCAAATCTGTTGAGGCAGCTGGTTCAAAGGGAGGCAATGTTAATTTTTCTAGAATGTAATTAAGATCCCAGGCTGGCACTGGTTGTTTCCTTGGTGGTCTTGTATTCTTAGCCCCTCTGAGGAACTGTCCTAAGAGTGGGTGAGAGAATACGGGTGGATCCGTGTTGAATTCTGCAGAAATGGCTGAGGCATGGATTTTTATGGAGGAAAATGAAAGTCCACTGTTCAGCAGCTCAGTTAGATACTGTAATACCTGAGGCAAATTCAGTTTTCTAGGGTCCTGGCCTTTTTTTTCATTCCGAGAGCAAAACCGTTTCCATTTTGCGGAGTAAGCCTTTCTAGTAGATGGCCTTCTGGCTTCCAAAATGACATCCTGCACCTCTTTGGGGAGTAGGGTCTGTTGTGGTGTTAAGGAATTTTCCATGCAGCGAGATTGAGTGTTTTCAGCTGACTGTGAAGAGTTTTGTAGCTGTGCTGAGTCAGCAGAAGAGGCATTAGAGGTAGGGGCCAGGGAGGAGTATGTGTTAGGCTCCTCAGTAGTGGGTACCAGTGTTGTCTTGGCCAGTCTGGAGCAATCAGTATCATCTTCGGTCTGTCTGCTCTTGCTTTCAAGAGCACCTTGGGCAGAAGAGGCAGAGGTGGAAAGCGTAAACTGTCCATGCTGTCCAACTGAATGAAAGGTCCACTCTCCAGGCCTTTGGATGAAAGGTCCTTGAACAAAACTTTTCCAATTGATGATTCCTGTGGGAGGCGAAGAGATCTATGTCTGGCCTCCCCCACGCTTGGATTATCTTTGTAAACACTTGAGGATGGAACTTCCATTCGTGTGGATCTGTCATATTTCTGCTTAGATTGTCTGCCAGCGTGTTTTCCAAGCCTGGCAAGCACTGTGCTTGAAGTTCGATTTGCCATTCCAGAGCCAAGTTCCAAAGTGTCATGGCTAGTCTGCACAGGGGGTATGAATGTGTTCCTCCTTGTTTGTTTATGTACCACATTACTGTGGTGTTGTCTGTTCTTATCAATAATTGGCCTGGATGCAGGAGGTCCTTGAAAGCTGTAATTGCATTTATCACTGCTAGCATTTCTTTTTGATTGATGTGAAGGTGCTTTTCCTTTTGGGACCATTTGCCCTGAATGCACCTGTCTGTCATGTGCGCCGCCCAGGTGTAATCTGAGGCATCTGTTGTGATGACTTGATTTGCTTGAGGCTTGCAGAATGGGAGACCTGTGTTTGTTTGACATGCTTGGGCCCACCATAGAAATTCCTTTTGCAAACATGGAATTATTGGTATTATTGTTTTCAAACTGTGGCTGTGTTGAGACCATAGGTTTTTTAGGTACCATTGAAGTTTCCTCATATGCAACTTTGCACATGGGATTAAAAGAATGCAAGATGCCATGAAGCCCAGAGCCTGCAGGATTTTCCTTGCAGTAAGCCTGGTACAATTTGCTAGTGTTTTGAAGTACTGAGTTAGTTGCCCCTGTTTTTCTGGAGTAAGATAGGCCATCTGGGTGTTTGTGTCCAAGTTGGCACCCAGGAAAGTTATTTTCTGAGATGGTGTTAGCCTGGATTTCTCTTTGTTGATTGTGTATCCCAGAGAATTTAGTAACCGTGTTGCATAAGCCAGATGTTCCAGAAGTATGTGCTTGCTGTCCGCTTGGATCAGGCAGTCGTCCAAATAAGGGTAAATTTGTATCCCTTGAAGTCTGCAGTAGGCAATTACTGATGCCAGGCATTTCGTGAATACTCTGGGCAGTAGATAAGCCAAAGGGCAATGCAGAGAATTGATAGTGGATTGAACCTGCAAGAAATCTGAGGTATCTTCTGCAGCTTTGTCTGATTGGGACATGCAGGTATGCCTCCTTGAGGTCCAATGTTACCAGCCAAAACTCCTAGCCCAGCATGGGAAGAAGCTGCTGTAATGTGAGCATCTTGAATTTTGGTACGAGTAAGAATGTGTTTAGGATGGATAAGTCCAAAATGGGTCTCCAGTCGGTTCCTTTCCTTGGTACCAGAAATAGCCTGGAATAAAAACCTTGACCTTGTTCGTGAGTAGGTACCTCTTGAATAGCTTTCATGTCTATGAGCTTTGAAATTTGTAGTTGTGCCTCTGCCCTTTGATTGTGTGGCAGGTTTGGCATGCCTCTCATTTTTGGGAGAGTGTAAAAATGAAATCTGTAGCCTCTGTTTATAACGTCCAGGATCCATTTGTCTGTTGCAACAATATGCCAATTTCTTGTAAATAATGCCAGCTTTCCTCCCAAGGGTGCTGCCAGCTGATACTTGCTTGGCATGGAAAGGAGGAAGTCATTGGGTTTGTTTCCTGTATTGTTGTGCACTGTCTTCGCCACCTCTTGGTGCTGGAGTTTGCCATTGCCTGCCTCTATATGATCCTTGTGATCGCCCTCTGCCCCTTGTGCGCCTGTATCTACCTCTTTGGGGCTTGTCCGTGGCTGGAAAGGACCAGTTTTTAGAAGGCCAATTTCTGCTAAAACGTGGTGGTTGAACCTGTAGAAAAGCTTTGACAGTTTGCATAGATTTGGCTTTTTCTTCCATTTTCCGTAGTATCTCCTCAGCATTAGTAAGAAATAGCACATCCTTTTGTAAAGAGCATCTAGTAGTTTAGCTTTCACATGATCAGGCAAGATTTTGTTCCCTAAGCCATGCATGTCTACGAATGACTGATCCTGTAACAGCAGCTCTACCTGAGGCCTCTAGGGCCTCATAGCCACATTGTAAGGTGTGTTTACCCACTTGTTCTGCACTATGCATCATATCCTGCAACTCCTTCAAATCTAGTTGTTCAGGATGAGACATTTTATTTCTTAATTGTGATAACAGAAACTGCTGATATTTAAGCATATGAAACTGATAATTTAAGGCCCTGATGGCTAGGTTGGCCGAGGTATATACCTTTTTTCCCCACCTTTCTAAGGATCTTGACTCTCTTTCGGAAGGTAGTGGATTCTTAGCAGTAGAGGCCTTCATTCCCTTGGGGCCTTGAGAAATGGTTTCAGGGTCAGCATTATGGCTTTTGTAAAGAAATTGGTGAGAGTTAGGAACTCTGTAGTACCTATCAGACTTGACTGGGGCAGGAGGCAGGGAATCCGGATTAAGGCAAGCCTCCGAATAAACATCATCAAGTAGGTCCAAGACAGTAGGAATCGCCAGAGGTCTGTGCTGAGGTAACAAAAGAAATTCCCTAAGTCTTTTCTTGGAATCAGAAAAGTCTTGGCCTTCCCAATGGAAGTGTTCCCTCAAGGTGTGCAATGTTTCTCCAAAAGAAAAATCCTCAGGAGGAGATACAGAAGGAATGGACTGCTCTGCATCAGAATCTTCAAATGGGGAGTAAGAGTGTTCCTCTACATCAGAATGTTCTGAAAAAATGGAGCCCTGATCAGAAGAGGGAGAATCTTCCTCCACTCTGGGTCTCTTGTCTGGAGGGGGTTGGGAACCCTGATAAGAGTAATTAAATCCTCAGCCATTTTAAGCATCTGCTTTTTAGGCATGGGGCCTGGGGATGGGCCCTGTGCAACAGGCCTCTTGGGATACCTGGCTGATTTGGACTTAGTAAAGGCCTTAATGGAAAAGGAAGATGAGGGTCTAAAGACACCATGGGTGGAAGTGGACCTGTCCACATTAGGAGGCTCAACTCACAGTGGCTTCGTGGTTGTAGTCTGGGTATGGGCCGAGGTACCTGCGGTCTCGGTTACAGAAGACACCGCCAAAGAAGTGTCGGTAGTCAGGGACTGCATAGGCGTCTCGCTGAGAACCGGACCACGTGTAGCCGGTTTTGGCGTGGTGTCGGTGGGGACCGCGGACCTCGCGTGTCGGTCCTTGTCCTTATGCTTTTGGACAAACGGTAGTCGGAGACTCGCGACATTTTATAATCAAAGGCTTTACCAAAAAAGTGTTGGGCGAACTCCGCCCGACGCTTAATAGTGCGTTTATTGAAAGTAGCGCAAACGCGACACCCCGAGACGTCGTGGTCTGGGCCTAAATAAGGCCATGTCAAACCCAGAGCTGTTGGACATGCTACACTTAAAGAAATCCCAATCCCTCAGAGCTACACGCTCCAGGGATCTAAACCTTGTCATCACAATAAACAAAACATGCTGGAGGGATAGGTTCCTGACCCAGAGACTCCCCAGACTCTGGAATAGATTGCCCATACATGTCAAGCAGAGTGCCTCTATGGACCTCTTCAAGAGGAACCTTGACGATTGGATGGGAGAAAGGAAATTCACCCCAGGGATCACGTCAGTCGCCCTGCTAGACAGGGGTCCAGGAAAGTAAATAATGTGGGAAGAAATAGCCAGGGAATTGTTATGGCTAGGCTTGTATAGGCCCTAGGGCTGATAGCCTAGTACCAACCTATGAACCTATGGAATGGAAATCCTTATGCGGTATTTGCTTCCCACAAGAAATACAACTGTTAACTTTTTCTGACATCGGTCTGAGGCAAGAAAAGTTTCCCCAACGGGGTACTTAGCTTTAATGAAGACTTCGGTTTCCAATTTTCAGAATTCAGGAGCTGGCCGACCGCACTTGAACTGCTTCTGCCGGGCACCGCTGCAAAAGACTGAAGAAAATGGCGTCGGCTGTGTCTTATATACCCCTGCCTCATTGACGTCAGGAAAGAAAGCGACAGCAACCGACGCCGGACCTAGACTTTGGAATTCAGCCGACCGAGGACCCGCCTGACGGCAGAAAACCCATCTGTGATTACTGCAGCTGTATGCACGATGGACATCATGCCGGAGGGATAGATTCCTGTCCCACAGACTTCACATACTCCAGAATAAACTACCTATCTATACCAAACAAAGCTCCTCATTAGTAATCTTCAAGAAAAATCTTGATGATTGGATGGGAAATAAGAAATTCACCCTGGGGATCACTTCTGTGTCTCTGCTCGACAGTGGCACAGGAAAATAAATTTCTTGGGTGGCAAAAGCCAGGGTACCTTTTTGGCTGGGCTTGTATAGGCCCCAGTGCCGATAGCCTAGCACCTACCTATGAACCTTTCAGCCTTGCCTAAAAAAGGTAATATGGGGACAGCAAGAGCCTTGGCTAGTATTCAGAAGCATAGGGGCAACAGGTGCAAACCATCTATAGCAAAGCAACAAGGCTTGTCTATCATGTCATCACAGGCAGACAGAGACTGGATCCCCTTTGAATGACACCAGACGCTCAGCCAGTTGTTGAAGTTTATCATCTTTCTGTTATATTGCAGTATCATGTAGGTGAAGGTAAGATGCTACTCAAGGTTTGACCCTGTGTGTGCCAGCATGTGGTGCATCAACCCATATATGACATGGTCATGGCCTATGCATACAATACACTCACAATACACCTAGTATCATAAGCCTGCTGAGGTTAGCAAATGTGAAAAAAACCTTTGTGCAAACTATCAGCAAGTAATGTCTATATTGCACCCTGTAACTCCATATTGCTTGCTGAAGTGTAAAAACGTACTTAGTTTAGATTAAGAACACCGCACTTGCCAACTGTGTGTGTGTGTGTGTGTGTGTGTGTGTGTGTGTGTGTGTGTGTGTGTGTGTGTGTGTGTGTGTGTGTGTGTCTCCCTGGGGAGGAGCAACCTTTTTGGAGACTACTTAAAAACCTTAAAAGCGGTATACCCATCTTTGTCAAATCCGATGATGTCACCATCCTACAAATATACCCGTGGAAAGGTGAAATCCCAGTAATGTGTATAGCACATCATGTAAATGTGTACTGCTGTAGTATCCTAATGTAATTAGGTAGGGGTTTGAATCCTGCACTTGCCAACTTTGTGTGTGTGTGTGTGTGTGTGTGTGTGTGTGTGTGTGTCTCTCTCTCCCTGGGGAGGAGCAACTTTTTAGAGACTACTCAAACACCTTACACGTGGTATACTCATCTTTGTCAAGTCCGATGATGTCACCATCCTATAAATATACCTGTGGAAAAGTGAAATCCCAATAATGTGTATAGCGTGTCGTGTAAATGCATACTGCTGTAGTATCATAGGTAGGTACTAGGCTATCGGCCCTAGGGCCCATACAAGCCTAGCCAAAAAATGTACCCTGGCTTTTGCCACCCATGAAAATTACTTTTCTATGCCCCTGTCGAGCAGAGCCACAGAAGTGATCCCCGGGGTGAATTTCCCATTCCCCATCCAATCATCAAGATTTTTCTTGAAGAGTGCTAATGAGGAGCTCTGTTTGACATAGATAGGTAGTCTGTTCCAGAGTATGGGAAGTCTCTGGGTCAGGAATCTATCCCTCCAGCATGTTCTGTTTATTGTGGTGACAAGGTTTAGGTCCCTAGAGCGTGTAGCTCAGAGGGATTGGGATTTCTTTAAGTGGAGCATGTCCAACAGCTCTGGGTTTGACATAGCTTTCTATTAGGCAGAGATCGCCCTTGAGTAGGCGATATGCGATGGAGTAAAGCTGTAGTTTTTTGAGACGGTCTGCATAGGGCATCCGTTTGAAGCCAGTAATCCTTTTTGTGAGGTATTTCTGTGGTCTTTCCAGTTGTTGTAGATGTCTTGTGAGGTACATACCAAAAGGGGCATTGTACTCTATATAATGGGTCTAATGAGTGATGAGTAGAGGGGAACAATTACCTCTTTTTTTCTGGATGAGAATCCTTTTGTGATGAGATGAGCCAAGGATTTCCTGACCACTGTGGCGATGTGATTATCAAAGGAGAGACTACTGTCCACCTGTGTCCCAAGGTCTCATCACATTTTCGGAATTAAGTAGACTACCAGCTATGTGGTAGTTCATGGGTACAGAGTTTTTACCAAAGGGGATGACAATACACTTTTTCGCATTGAGCTTCAGGCCATGGCTTTGACACCAGGTATCTGTCTCAGTGAGGCCCTTTTGTAGTTTGTCCACATCGTTAGGAGTTTTGATTATGGCTCCTAGTTTGCAGTCATCTGCAAACTTTGTTAGCCAAAGACGTTCTGTGTTGGCCTGCACTTCAGAGAAGTAGATACCAAACAGGAGAGGACCCAGGACTGAACCCTGTGGTACTCCACTTGTCACAATGTGGTTAGCTACAGGTTTGAATCCTGCACTTGCCAACTGTGTGTGTGTGAGTGTGTGTATCTCCCTGGGGAGGAACAACCTTTTTGGAGACTACTCAAACAACTTACAAGTGGTATACTCATCTTTGTCATGTCCGATGATGTCACCATCCTACAAATATACCTGTGGAAATGTGAAATCCCACTTATGTGTAGAGCGCGTCGTGTAAATGCATACTGCTGTAGTATCATAATGTAGTTAGGAAAGAGTTTGAATCTTGCACTTGCTGATTGTGTGTGCGTGTGTGTGTGTGTTTGTGTGTGTGTGTGCTCCAGGTGTGTGACACCGTTGGCCAATGTGGAGTGGGTTTTGATTTTTTTACTGTATGACATATCACAATGACAACTGTATGTGGATACTTACACATGTAAGCTAGCTGTGGGGCAAATCCATATACATACATGTAGCCTCAAGTATTTCATCGGTGGGTACTCTGCTTTCTCCATGAACGCATCTGTTATCTTTGCCAGAGCATGCTGGCACTTTCCAGACCTTAGGTCACTTCTGTATGCTTGTGACAAGCTTAGCCACTGCAGTGATCCCTGGGCTACGTCTTCCATTTCACATCCACTCATCACGGTTTCTATTGAAGAGTGTGAGTGAGGGTTTACACTTGAGGTATATTTGAAACCTGTTCCAAAGCAAGCAAAGTCTAACAAAGATGACTAATCATTATAGGTGTGCAACAACCTCTGTGGATCTGCATGCAAACCCTTTATTGCTTTTGTGCTCCACAGAGGGATTTCCAAAACCCTTTGGTAATGTGATTATCAAAGGAGAGATGACTTAACACATGGCTCTATGTATACATTAGTACCTGTTCCATATTTTGGGGCCTACTACCTATGTGGTAACTCTGGGGATACTTTGTTCTCTAAAAGTGGATAACTATGCTTTCTTTGGCTTATAGCTTTACAGCATGAGTTTGACACCAGGTATCTGTCTGTATGATACCCTTTTGAAGGATGTGTGTGTCATCTGGTGAATAAAGTATAGCCCACAGTATGCATTGTCATCAAACGTGGGCAAACATATCCCAACTGTGTTTGCTTGTACCTAAGAAAGCTATATGCCAAACAGGAGTGGTCCCAGGACTGAGTGCAGGTGAATACCACTTGTTACTGGCATAGAATAGTACATGGAGTCTGCAAATGTTACTATGTGTCCTACATCTGTGCGTCAGTTGTCAAGTCATCATCTAACAATCATTTATGGTCAAGTCTGTTGAGGTTATGTATAATACCAGTATGTGGGTATGAATTGCTGGTGAGCTATAGATTGGCTGTGTTGACCTCCCACCCCTCACCTATAGCCTTGTTGACTGGCTTGTAGTCTACTAGGTGTAGGAGCCATGATCTGGCCTTTAGAGAACCTAAGTGGGTATGGTGCAATGTTTGCAGGTTCATAATGTCTCTGTGCTCCATAGCCTTCCAGATAACATTGGTCTGGCTTAAAGGGTGAGAGTTTTCAGGACCTGTTGTAGTTCTACCCTTAATCAATTTATGTTAACATTTGCACTGGGTGTGAGGAGGGTGGACAGGTTTAAGAATAAGTATATTAGAGGGTCAGGCCATGCCAGATAGGCAGGATTAAGTTGGTTTGTACATGTACTGAGGAGGGATGCAGAGTATATTGTGAAATAGATGCTAAGGATGAAGCCGCCAGGTAACAGGAAAAGAGGAATGCCTAAGATGAGGTTTATGGCTGTGGTGAGAGAGGACATGCAGGTGGATGGTGTGATAGTGCAAGATGCAGAGGGCAGGAAAAAATGATGTACTGTGGCGACCCCTAATGGGAGCATCCGAAAGGAGGAGAAGAAGAAGATGTTGTAGCTCAAACCTTGTGGACTGTGAACACCATTACCGTGTGTCATTCCACAAGTATGTAACCTGTATAGAGGCTGCATTTGGACAGAGCGTTTAGGTGAGTGGTGACTTCATATGTCAGCTTGTGTATGACACAGCCAGGGACACTGTCCAGTACCACTGCCACTGTGGTGTGTACTTTGTTAAAGAGATGCTTTAACTAGAGTGTCTGTGAATCATCAGGTTTTACATTCTTCAGGTCTGGAAATGTGGCCCTTGTGTAATGACAGGGTGGTGAAATCCGCATTCAAACTGTCTGACAAGGAATTGGTAATGTCAGTCAGATAAGTGTACTTTGTGACCATTTACATTAACTGCGACCCAATCTGAGATTCCCCCTGTAGATTATGAACAACACTGAAGAAAGCTTTAGTGCTGTCTTTGGAATCCTAGCCATTTTGTATTTTGAAGCTTGCTTTGTATGTTTATTGAGGGATTGCATTTTCCCAATGATACTGACCAGAGAGGTTATCCCTTCTTGGTATATAACTCTTTTTTGGTACAATTTCGCACCTTCTATTATATATTTAGTTTATGGCAGGGGTCCATGAGACTAATGCACTTTTACAGTATAAGTGAGAATTTCTTGTTTGTTATAGCACAGTCCATGCAACCCTGTAGGTGAACAGTGTGCATTAATAAAGGATTATGCAGCTGGGACAGTATTAACTTTAGTAATGTAAACCAATGACAGATAGCAACAACAGCATCACCCACAGCACAGTGTCAACCTGTGTCATACACACATGTGTACTCAAGTTCCAAAATGTGTGTAGTGCAATGCATACTGGCCACAAATAGAAAGTATGGAGTGTTAACACTGGCCAATACAGGGCTTGTCACCCTGCCCGTGTGTCCAATATGCACATACATGCAGACAGTGCACCTCCACCATGTTCACAAATGTACACCTGCAGACCTGTGCTGCACACACCCCACACTTACTGTCCACTGTATAACACATGCTGACACAACTACACTCATCAGCCAAGGGGCACATGGGCAAACAAAACACAACTGGAATAAACACTGGTGGAAACAATACAATATTGCTAATTACAGCTTTAATGCATCATGCCTGCTCAGCTATACCTTCAAGGATATCATTACACTTTACTGCTGACAACATGCTACACATTTAACCATTGCTATACTTTATTAAAGTCACCCTGTGCATCAGCACCATGTTAGCCTGTTCCTGAATCAATGTTACAGATTACAGGAGGTGGCACAGGTTTCATCATATGCACAGGATTTGTTGTTGGTTTGCCAGACGCCTACACCGTGCCATACAATCGACATGTGTGTGTGAGTGTGTGTGTGTGAGGGCCATGAGTACTGTTATGGGCCAATGTTGATGTAATGTGTGCAGGTATGTGTTTGCCCTAGGTTTCTGGTTTATGTGTGTGTGTGTCTGCATGCACACAGTTCCATCATGTGGCTGCCATATATGGGGATTTGTGAGGCAGCTACAGACTACCTGGCAGGCTTTACAGATCACCATCTCTGGCCATGGATATGGAACCTGGCAGGGGTGCTACAAACAGCATCCGGTACTAATACAGACTGGGTACTATCCGAAGAGGTTGACATATGTTCACTGGATCCAGGTCCCTGCTGCGACTGGCCAGAGCCATGTGGTCTTCTAGGACGGTCTATGGACAGGCCCCCCCACATTGCTGGGGCTGGTACTGGCACTACGGGAGCGGCTGTGACTTGCTGGAGGTCCGCGGCAACCTCCAGCTGCCGATGTTGCTGGCATATGTCCATGTCGACGTCTCAACCGTCCCGCACTGTCCTGACACATGGACATGACATTGTGGAGGACATCCAATGTCTCACCCCAACGTCTATCAATGACCTCAGTGTAATTACGTATGGCACCTGCTAGGTCACGGACACTGTAATTTACAGAGGTGTTATGAGCCCTCTGTGCCCTTAGTGCCTGTCTGGTGTACCGCTCCATTCGTGTCTGTGCCTCCATGACAGCCTGGAACATGCATGTGGTAGAATGAGGTGTGGCACGTCTGTCAGGGGCATGATGACCAGCAGTGCTCTCTCTAGAACCCTTGGGCATCTGCCTATGTGGTACTGTTCCAGACATCTGGCTATGGCTGCTGTGTTCTGATACATGTGCCATAGATACTACACTGTCTTGGCCAATGCCAACCATACACTGTCCCTCAGCTAAGGGCAATAGTGATGATGGATGTACAGGCAGTATGACTGTGTGCATGGATGGGGTGGAGACTTGTGTACTGTCAATTGGTGGCCCAACAACAGACCCTGACAAAACTGCCTGTGCCTCAACACACCTATCCTCATGACCACTGTCTGTCTCCGTGACATCAGGTTCTCTGCTGTACTGAACCAGCCCCACCTCGGCACCTGTGAGAGGAAAACAGGAATCACACTTTAAGACTTGAACATGATGTCAGACCACATGCGCACATGTACACATGCACACACAAAAATACACTCCTCCCTAAAGCAGACACACAACACCAGCAATCTCAGAACATACACAATAGCAGGTGATGGTGGGGTACAGTATCACAAGCAAAACAGTTATATCACACATGTCAGCATGCAGGACATGTGTTGTGTAGACAGTCCTCGTCACTAACAGTATACATGGCTTTGATTGCATGTGTTTTTTTATTAGGTGATGGGCCTCCCCCTGGAACACAATGCATACATGGACACAACATTGCTGTGCAGGTATTCAAAACTCTGTAATGTACTGTGCACCATAACAAACAGGTGTACATACCATGGCTGGATGTGTATCTGTGTGTCAGGTAGTTATCCAATGCTGATTACAGCCTCTGTGTCTTTAGCAAATAATTGTAGACACATTTTAGCATGCATGATGAGTATTCACACAACATCATCAGTGGTGCATGGATAATTGATGGAATACCATTCGGCCACATACCCAATGTACGGTACTTATGGTGAGTGTAGATCATATTGTGGACATGCCAGTGTCATCCATGACATGGCATGCTAAAACACAACTGCATATTTAAACACTATATATACCCAATGTGTGTCATATGACCTAGCCACGCAATAGCATCACAAGACATATATGTGTCAGTTGTGCAAATGGTGATTGGTATGCATATTGTTTAGAGGTGCATATGTGTGCACACACGCAACATTAAGGTGTATAGCAATGAAAGCTATGTGTAGTACTGTGGTTACAATAACTGGATGGGGTATAGTACCATATGCCATCATCATGAAGTATCATGTGGTCACTCAAGGCTACAAATGATTCCCAAACCAGCACTACTCATACTGTACCAGGACTGTACTACCGTGGCTACATTCACCATTTCACAACCAGTTGCTACATGTGTTTGTAAGGAGGCCAATAAGGAGCATTCCCTGACATGAATGTGTAGTGTGTTGCAGAGTGTTTAAATGCCCCATAATAGGCCTCTACCCCTCAGGTATATTATGTGTAATGTGTGGATGAGGTTTTGGATACTGGAGTGTGTCTTTACAGAGAGTTTGTGAATCCTTTATGTGTAGCATGTTAAAATGCTCTGTGTATGACATAGATGTGCATGTTATGTGCATGTTAAGTATCAACTGTGCCTATCCAATGGTTACTACAGTCTAGCCACATTTGTATGAGATGGTCTGGGTACTGCATGTGTTTGAGGCAGCTAATCACATCAGTGAGATGTGCGTGGTCTTACACCAAACATGCACAGCATGCATTATGGGTAGGTGTGTTACATGTGTACATGGCCTAGACCTTAACTATGACATGCTCTTTTTATTTACAATAATAAATGTAGAACACACTCACCAGCATCTGTCCGCTGCCTTGATGTCATCCCAGAGGGACCTACATAGAGATGAGACAGTTTGTCAGTGGCCACAACTGTGGCATTGCTACTGTGTGTTTGCAATCTTACAGTACAACAACAGTTTACATTCACAGGGCTACAGATTATGTTCCAAATGATCAGTATTGCACAACAACAGGCTCCACATCTTTTAATGACACACTCCACATCTCACATATGCATGAACAGTAGTCTACAGATATGCCATGTTACCTGCATGCTCCATGTGTGCTTGCTGGGTGGCTCCAACCTCCATCATGGTGTATGTCTGCTGCTGTTGTTGTTGGGCAGGTGTCACCAGGCTCAGGAGCAGCTCCTCCACTCTGGTGAGGGGGGGATGGATATTAACACCACCTCCTGTTGCAAGCTGTTGTCGCCGCACATCAGCAGCACGCTGACGGACATGTCTGAGATCATCACTGCAGTAGTGGCGTACTTGCTCATACGTCCGGTTATGCAGGCCTACTTCATTTACCCTGCGGACAACATCTTGCCACATTGCAGTATGCTTCTGCTGGTCCTGGCTGGTTCGTGAGAACATGAGACTGTAGTGCTGAATCATACTGGTAGTAATTATGTCATCTTCAGCACTACTGTAACTGGGGTTCCTGCGATGTGCTATGATCCCTGGAAGACATAAATATGAAAATATGTCTGAGCAAGTCATATGGCACAATTAACATTATACAGTACAGATATCAATGAACTGCCATATATAGCAACCTATTAGCTAACCGAGAGTGAAACACTAACTGCCACTTATCACTGCTCACCCCACAACTGCTTGGAAGTGCCTGGCTCACTCTCAGTCTAATGAACCATGTTCTGCACAGCAACAAAATAAAATCACTATATAAGACAATACAAGAGTACCTGGCACACTGCATGCAACACGATGCACCACCTAGCCACAGCAAATATACATGAAGCTGATGTGTAAAGAAATATATCATGCATCACAATGAGTGTAAGGGTCCAGTAAATTTATTACTATTATACCATACAACTTGTTAATGGCAAACCCGTGTCCAAAATATATGCACAATTGGGAATATAGGTTGCATACTGCTGTAGTACACTATGAATGTTGCTAGATACACAGTTATACATTTTACCACACATATGTCAAAGGACATATTACAGACATACCCACACACACATCAGAGATAATTACAGGACACAAAGGTATGACAACTCAGATAAGCTTTCAGTGTGTACCATACAGTACTGTGTGTCAGTACTTACACAACCTTAATCTTGAGAAATGTAATCTGTGATGAATACAGGTACCACACAAAACAGTGGATGCAAGCAATGTGGACATAGACCATACTTTGCTGTACAGGTCCAGAGCTTCAAGTAGTACTATAGTACACACAGGATTTGGATTCAACATCAGTACCAATCAGTAACCGTAGAAGTGCGAAAGCATCCACAGCGAAACCACCAAGAAATACCAATGTATGTGATGCTAAGTGCTCGAAAGTACCTCCAGCCAGCCAAATGGATAAAATCCACAGTTTATTGAGTAAACCACACGAAAAAATAAAAAAATAAACGCTCTTCTAACACAGATAACAATTGCGTTTTCGTCTCACTATGTGGGACTTCATCAGATACTAGGAAGTTGTGCTGATAACATTTAAATATCTTAATTCCTTTACAATTGAAGTAATTTACCAATGAAAGCTGATCTTTCATAATTTAAAATAACCAATCAGCTTCACTTACTCATGAATATACATGAGTATTTCATGCATTATTCAAGATCTTCTTAGTGTTGCGATTCTCCGTTCTAAAACATGACTAACGGAGAATCGCAACACTAAGAAGATCTTGAATAATGCATGAAATACTCATGTATATTCATGAGTAAGTGAAGCTGATTGGTTATTTTAAATTATGAAAGATCAGCTTTCATTGGTAAATTACTTCAATTGTAAAAGAATGAAGATATTTAAATGTTATCAGCACAACTTCCTAGTATCTGATGAAGTCCCACATAGTGAGACGAAAACGCAATTGTTATCTGTGTTAGAAGAGCGTTTTTTTTTTATTTTTTCGTGTGGTTTACTCAATAAACTGTGGCTTTTATCCATTTGGCTGGCTGGAGGTACTTTCGAGCACTTAGCATCACATACATTGGTATTTCTTTATCAGTACCAATCAATCATAGATGTATTGCTTTAGCCTCCAATGACACACCCTAGTTAAAACCAAGGGACTTAATCACACTGTATGCAATAGCAGTTTTTCTGCCTCGCAGCAGAATACACAGCTTTTGCTAGGATCAAAGCAAGGACCCATAATAACATGACAGTTTCCCACTAAGCTATCCCACAGATACATATCTTTGACGTATTCACAAACACATTGACCATCACAGTCAGTTAACAGTACAGAGAATCTATCGCAATAAGTAGATGTAGGTGTGTATGAGTATATATAACTATATACAGATATATATATATATATATATATATATACATATACACATCCACTGGTGTACATATACATATATATGTAGGCACATATACATTTCACCTTTCATAGTGAGAATATCAATTATACAAAGGATGTGAGGTGTACAGTAATGTAATAAAATCACACAGTCTTGGGATAAATGCATTGAAGGTGTTCACAGCCCAGGTAGCTTTAGCAGGCCTCACTGGCTTCAACATTGCAAACTGAACAAACCACCCACAGTGTTTAACCACCACATGTCATATACCAGCACTGTATGCTGTCTTGTTTGTCACACACTAAAACCTACATACAAATATGCACATACTAACCTTCACCAACATATATATCTCTACCCTTCACAAACAGTTGCAATATGTCCCCTGCTCTATGCACATATACAGATGTGAATATATACGACACACATATATTTCTCCGTATATGTGTGGCATACACACAAGGTCCACACTGTTGTAAGTCCCTGGACCTCACAGGTGAACTGTTGGGCCTTGCTGCAACACAAACAGGTATCACATATGAACACACACTAACATCGGGGAGTATATATGGCTACAAATTCTAGATAAGCATACTAGACTGCTACAGCAGTTGCCAATGCTAAGCTACACTTTAAAATGACTATCATGCATGTGTTGTTCTGTCACACCCATGTTTATATAATGTCAGCACTAATCCCCCCAATAGCCATTGGCCACACTACTGTACAGAACACAGATAACATGGATCAAATCTTTGACATTTAATGCTGAGCTACATATTTCACAGGTATGACCCACTGCCCACATGTACGCACTGTATTGTCCATAGCATTAGTTAAGCAGAACATCTATGCATAAATAAGTACTGCTGCCACACATGAATGGTTCACATTATGTAGACTATTCTTCAATAACATCTACTACATGCCAGTAAATACATATGTGTCACATACCTTTCCTTTGTATGATTTGGTAATATTTATTTTTCTTTTTCTCTGTCTCTGTCTCTCTCTCTCTCTCTCTCTCTCTCTCTGTCAGTCTCTGCAATAGAGTGATTGGGTTTGTTGGCAGAGATGGCAGCCTGCTTTTGTAGGTATTTTCACATAAGCATGTGATGGCCTCTGCACCAATTAGTGGCCACCACTTGCTAACTGCATGCAGCCTGCTGTGTAGTAATTGCAGTAATCACTGTCATAGCAACCCAGAACTATAAATTGCTAACTCAGGTAGGCGTGGCCCTTTCAGCTTTTCAAGATGGAGATCATCCTTGTTTGCTGTGGACATCATTGTTTAAGACAGAAGGTTGGTATAGTTCTTATATCAGAAGCCAGGGGTGTAGCCAGAGATTTACATTTTGTACTCAGCCCTAATGTTGCTGCTTCCAGTACCCACTTGGCAATGTAGAAATGTACTCAACCCTCAAAATGCTACCCCAAGATACATGGAAAGATGTACTTTCTTTTCAACTTTTACAATTAACTGCCATACAAAGACAGTTACTGAGATGTATTCATTTGGCACCCGAATTGTTTGTGAACTGTTATACTGTGAATATTCATTTACTCAGTTCTAAACAGTTTGTGCTTTTTTAGTGCTGACATTAGCATAAGCTGCTCAGAAAAAATGGACATGTCAGTACTGTGAGTATGCTTACCTACATCCTTGGTAGACCCTGCACATACAGGTATATTCTACATTTGGGTAGGAATGCAGAAGTACAGAGAGCGTAAGTATTATTGTGTGGATTTTATCTTGCTGTACTTACAGCGTTGCTGTGTATCAAGGCAAGTAGTCTGTCTGCGTAACTCCCAACTGTGGACCTATCCACATGGTAGCCAGAGAATAGCCTATTTTTTGTCTGTGCACCACACATGTCTTTTCAGCAATAGAGCAATGTCATTGTTACAGTTGGTTGCTACCAGTACATGGCTACATCCATTTGTATTTCAGTGTTGTATTCCTACATACGGGTATGCTTCCGAAACTCCTTCTAAAACTATTTGCACAGTGTGTAACAGCAGAAAGGCTGATATGCCTCTGTGTTTCTGCCTCTGCCAGACCTCTCAAACACTCAGGTACATATTTGAACAGACTCAGGGAAAAGTAAAGAAAAAGTCAGTGACACCTTTAAAATGTTAGTGCCATTAAGTTGAAACATTGAGAGAATCAGAGCATATGAATTAATACACCTTTTCTGAAGTAAAAGAAGTGTCTAACTCTTAATTATTGTCATTATTCATTGAGTGTAATTCACCACCTTTCTGGCCAAAGTCAGTAGTTTTAGGAGGGATTCAGAGGGACAGAGCTAAAATTTGTGTCAAAATCAGGGACATCCCTGAAAATTGGGGACAGTTGGGAGGTATGGCCTCTGCCCTAAACAGATATGCCAGTGTTTGCCCTGCTGTGATACTGTGTGGGGTTGTAAAGTGATGGTGTAACATTATTTCCTGCTAGAATGGCTGCTTCTCTTATCACAGTCATGTAATGTAATCCCACAACAACTGTTGGTAAAGATCCACAGAACAAATTGCGTGGTATGGCATTCCTATTTTTCCTTTACATTCACCCATTCTGATGCATGATATATTTATTTCAGCACCAACTTGTATATCTACAGTGGCTTAGTGGTACTTCATGTTGTATAATGTGTACAAGGTCTGGGGTTTGAGACTGACAGAGGTGTTTTATTTTGCTCCTGTGCAGAACAAGAGCCTTCACATATAGAGTGACTAAGGCACTTTTAAGCAGTTGTAAGCGGGCTTGTGCGGGTTTGTGCGATGCTTAGCTAAGCGCAAACAAGCGCACACTCACGCAAACCTGCTAACTACTGCTTAATAGTGCTTACTCCTGCTAACCCCACGCTCATTTCTTTGAAAGAAAAGAAAAATGGGGAGATAGGAAAGTGTTGAAAAAGAGGCACAAAGAGGGAAAGACAGTATGGAAAGTAGCTCGGGATGTGCAGGACGGGTATAGGGAAGGTCCATAGCTGCCCATTTCTTTAACAGCAATAGCTCTGCATATGGAATAAATTTGGAGGTGGATATGAAACCTTCAACCCCTGAGAGAGAGGTGAGGACAACAAAGTATGTTGTAATGCCAATTAAATTACATTTTGTGTGTCCAGTGGACATGTGTGCAAAATGGGCAGCTAAGTATGGGGCGTATTTTTTTTTGGGGAGAAGACTGCCCTTTTTTTTTTCAGGTGAGAGTGGAATGTGGGGTAGGGGGAGTAGGTAGGTTGGGGAGGTAAACAGACAAGACAAACAAGATGCATACAGGGGCGGTATATGACAGATGTAGTGGGTGAACACCTTTGACGGGGAGGGATGTTTGGAAATCGCAAGCCCATGAGCCCACAGATGGAAACAGTGGGACTAAGGTCCCCACCCATGGGCAGTCACTACTGCACCTTCACAGCCCAGAGGGTGGCTGTGCTGGGGGCTGTGTAGGAGGGGCAGGCTGACCCGGGAATTGTGCCACTCGTACCTCAAGCTGGTGCAGAGGTTCTGCAACAGAACATTCAATCTCTCTACGCAACACAGCCCGGACTGTTCGAAGGGTGATAGGTGGCCCTCCTCCGCACACGCTTGCATGGGGGGGCGAGCCCCATCCCCTCCAGCTCTTCCACCTGAAAGTGGCACAAGGACAACGGAGGAGGAGGTCCCAGGCTGGGCACCGGACCTGCTGGTGCCAGGCGCCATGGCCAGCTGAGGTGGGACAGGTGGGTCCACTGGGATCAGCCTTCCCATACGAACTATGTTTTGGAGGGCTTAATAAAGATATGGGTTAGTAACAGTCAACAGCATTCCCAATTAGTTATAACAGCATGCAGAAGTATTCCCATTAACCCAACACACCAGATTTTCAACAGCTGAAAAGCAAGCATAACACATGCATATAAAGAACAATAGTGGACATTACAACAGCATGCAGGTTGAATTGATGGCAACAGGCCACCAATATTATGGTATTTTAACAGGGCACATGCATAGAAATAAATGCAAATATTTATAAACCAATAGGACATATGTCCAAACAAATGTTTTGAGATTAGACATACCGATTGAGGTGTGGAATTGCATTTTTTATGCACATACAGTAGGGTGGAAAAGGATAGCTCAGTTAACAACTTATATATCCTTCTAATTTTCACTACATTCCTATTAACTGCAGTTATGTGTCCTTACATGTATTATTACACTACCCAATGTCCTTATATTGTGCAACTGGATTTTGCTAGATCATTATATACACGAGCTGTATCTCACATACAAACTGTCCAAGATGCAGATGTTACTTCTACATATTTTGAGAGTTGCTCACACACACTACTGCTAAGATGGTACACTGACAGCTCTACTTTCATATAATTATCTAGATATGTTCAGGTGAAAGTATCAGTTATATGTTAACAGCTCTCTACATTTCTGGCAGCACACTGACATTTCCAGGGAACACAATACCAAGCTACTCATGTGCCAGATTAACCTGTACATGCTGGGCATGAACCAACAGTTGAGGGCAGTAAATATGCATAAAAGCTACTGGCACTCCCTTCATCCATGTTATATGGGCCTACCCAAGTGTGGGTTAACACTGCTTAATACAACAGTACTATTTGTAAAATGCAACAGTACAACAACATATCAAAGAAAATGACACATACGCACTCAAGGATTTATACATTCATTAAAGGATTATTACACTTTTATTTATTGGCTTAAAAGACTTTTTGAAGGCTCTCTCATTTATTTAGTACATGCAGAATAATTACTAACCTGCCTGATGACGCAGCCTTTGCAACCTATCTTCATGGGCTTGCTGATTCAAGCCCGGACACCTGCAGCTGTGAAGTAAATGCAGTGATATTGAGACACACCTATCCATAGTATAGACAAGCATAGCAATCATAACTACTTAATACAATGGCTACTTACTCAGTAGTGGGGCATTAGGCATCGCACGGGACTCCTGGATCCACTGGTCCAGTTGATCCTCCTTACATCGCTTTAGGTCAGAATAATGGTGCCTGACCTGCTCACCAGTCTGTGGAATGCCAGTGACACTGGTAAGATCATGAGCAAGACTGTTCCAGGCCTCCGTTTTATATTGGCTGCCCTGGTACTGGCCCCACAGGAGTCTTTCCTCATGATTGTGGACAAGGAGCAAAACCATTACTTTGGACTCCTCAAATCCCCCAGCTTTGCACTCGAAATCGAGTGCCTTCTCCAACACCGGCAATGCTGACTGCAGAAGGGAGCTACAACCAGTTATGGCACATATTCCTGCCTGTGGTGCTTAAATATGCCTCATTTCCCGCAATTATTGGTGACTGGCCAGTTTTGAAAAATCTCAGCTGTAGGCACACCTGCTTAGCTGATGTTGGCAATGTTTAATATTCCTTTGACAGATATGTGTCTGTTGAAAGTGCATGGTTATGAAATGCTGTCATGGCTTAGTGGTTATGTACTGTGACTATTGTGCACAGTATCTTGAGTTCGAGCCCTGTCACTGCTTTTTATTTTCCTACTGGCCAGACCTGAATGGTTAAGGTACAATAAAGGAGGTGTGGCCGTGTTTAGCCGACTTTGCTCAACTTTGCCCGACTTTGCCCAACGTTGCTCAACATTGCGCTGGTTAGCGTGGTGCGCAGCTACGAGCAAATACATTGTAGGTGCGCTGGTTGGCACGTTGCGCAGGTACGTGCAAAGATATTGTGCTTGTTGACGCTGTGCTCAGCTACAAGCAATTGGTTTTAAATATGCTAAATACTGCTAAAATGTGCTTAGCAGTGCTTTATATTGCTTAAGATAAGTTACTCATGCCTCAGAATGCATAACCATTTCACCTTCATATATATATATATAATTTGTTCACTACCACATATAACATTTGAATGCTTTTTACAAAACGTATACATGATAAATGTTAGGAAATATTTTTGTATACAGATTTCCAACAGAAAATGGAACGTGCAGTAGTGGGACTCGAACTAGGAATGCCTCCTCTTTGTGTGAAGGCTCTAACCACTACGCTATCGCTATTTTGCTTAATTTGCATATATTTTTGTTATTATCCTCTTCGGTGACTATGCTGCTAACTGTAGCTAAGCAATGGGCAAACCCGCACATATACGGGCAGCTATATCGGAAATAAAACAAAAAAAAATTTCTTTTAATTTGTAAATTTGTAAGAGGTTCAACATATGGGGGAGTGTAGTGACAATGTACACATGTGAGCAGACTCGCTCATGTAACTCAACATTTCTTGGTTTTTGTCAGTGCAGGGGCGTGGATTTTTGGACTGCTTGGCAGTCCAACACACCGCCTACACTCGTCCATGCTCCGTGTAAGCTTTAGAGTTGAGGCAGTGCGCCCTCATTAATATGCATGGTGCACTGCCGTCATACTCTTAGACTGGCGTTTCCATGTAAGACTAATCTAGTCTTACACGGAAGATTAGTGAATCCTGGGGTTAGTCTTTTTTTTTAATCCTGGCAGGGCCATGCCAGATAGTTGGTAGGTCATGGCTATGGGAGACTGTCAATGAAATGAGTGTTGTTCCTGAAGCTGTACTTTAAAATGTACACAACAGTGGCACTTAATCATTTCTGTAATATCTTTATTTCAGAGTTACAAGTACGATAACCAGAGTGAGTGAGCAGAGTATTACAGTGGCCTATCTGAAATCTATTAATTTTAGAGACCTGACTTTGGATGAAAAGTTAAGAATCAAGAAGACTGGAAGACCCACACTGAATATGGAGTCTCAAGGCACAAGTAGGTCAAGAACATACACAGCTTCAGCAGCTCAGTGTATGATAAACACACCTGGATCTGTGGTTGTGAGGAAACAAACAGCTTGTACTGCTTCCCATGTTTATTGTTCGGTGGAGAGGATGCCTGGACATCAAAGGGTATGAATGACATGAAGAGAATGGAAGAAAAGTCCAGAAAGCATGAATAGTCTGCTAAACATTTTGACAACCAAATGAGTCTAGCAGTGTTGGGAACTGTGGATATCAGGTCTCAGTTAAGTAGTGGATACAGTTTATCAGTGGAAAGCCACAACAAGAAAGTAGAAGAAAACCGTCATGTTCTATCACTTACAATAGACTGCATCAAGCTGTGTGCTGAAGAAGAAGTTGCTTTAAGAGGCAATGATGAGTCTGAAGAGTCACTGAGTGCAGGAATGTTCCAGAGACTGGTAAACTTCACCTGCAAGATTGCTCAGAAGTTGGCTGGACACATGAGAACTTCAACTGTTTTTAAAGGAACATCAAAAAACGTTCAAAATGAACTCCTGGATTGCATGCTAACAATACGCAGAAAAGAAAAAAAAAGGAGATTTGTACTGCAAAATTTGTAGCAGTAATTGCAGATGAAACCACTGATGTTGCTGGGCTGTGGCAAACTGCCATTGTGTTCCATTACATTGTCAATGGATAGGTGCTGGAACGTTTTTGGGGATACTTTATACCACCTGGACAGACAGTAAAGCATATTGCTGGTGTGGTAAGACAACAGTTGAAGGAAGTAGTGGGAGACCAGCATGAAAAGGTGATTGCTCAGAGTTATGATGGTGCATCTGTTATGAGTGGTGTTCAGCATGGGGTCCAGGCCATCCTAAGAGAGGAGTTTAAACATGCCTATTATGTACACTGCTATGCCCACCAACTTAATCTGGTAATGCAAAGAGCCACACTACAGAATACTGAAGCAAGGACATTTCTTTTAACACTTGGTAGAATTCTAGTCTTTCTCTCTCGTTCAGTTCAAAGACAAGCTGCTTTGGATAGTATAGCATCACGACGCATGCCAAAAGTGTCAGAAACACGGTGGAATTTTAACATCTGTACTGTAAATGCAGTGTATGAAAACTTGGAGTCGCTATCTGAGTGTTTTCATTATTTGTACAAGTGTCCTACATCTGCTACAGCAGCTGTACAGAAGGCAAATGGGCTACTGCGACAGTTGAAGATGATGAATTTAAATTTTGGCTTGCCATTTTCCATCGTATAATGCCCCATGTTGACATTCTTTACAGGCAACGTCAGTGTCGTACCACAGAACCAACCACTGTTGAAAAGATGTGCATACATTTTTGAATGAAACTGACTGTGTCAGATCAGGTATCAACGCACTGCAGAACAATATCTACAGACAGAGAGCATCCTGTCAAGACGTAGATGACGACCATCAAGCTTCCCGACCACTCCATGAGACATTGTCGATTGCTGCAAAGGAAGTGTGTAGATATAAAGTTCTAAGCAACATCACGATTTCAACAAACTGGCCATCTTCAAGCTTCTCAAGTACTAATGCCTGAAAAGTTTTCAATATATATGAGAGACTTTACAGAAAATCTATTCACAGCAACAATAGACAACTATCCATTCCTATTGAGGGGACAACTTAGACCAGAACTTGGAGTTGTGTATCACCGTGAAGACTTTGCAGCAAGTGGCAGTGCAGTCCAGATGTTAAAATTCTTGGTGGACAACTCATTAACCAGTGCGTTTTCAGAAATTTACAATTTGATGTTGATTATAGCCATCACATCAATGTCAACTGCTGAGGCAGAAAGGTGTTTCTCAACACTGAAAAGAATTAAAACATTTCTTCGTAGTACAATGGGCCAAGAATGAATGAATGCATTGGCTATGATTTCCATAGGTAAGGAGTTAACACAGACTATAACTAACTTCAACCAAAGAGTTATTGCTTTGTTTGCACAAAATAAAGACAAACGACTAGACTATCTAAAAGTAGCAAACCTGAAAAATACCCAGAGGAACACAATACACGCTCTTATTTCGTACTATACTACAAGCACTTATTTGGAACCAGGTGGGGTCACATGAATAGTGTTTGCTTGGGAAACTTTAAACTGTCCCTTTTGAGTTTCCATGAAAAGGGGGGGGGGATCCAGTATGACCTGTTGTGTTCCAGATCACAGCTTCTCTTTGGGTGCAGAAACAACAGAGTAGGAAGTACTGTTTGCAGCATACTGCAAGGGTAAGTCTTCAAACCAACCTGTACATACATGTAATAATGTGCGCTGTATTGAGTACTCAGCATGCGCCATGGTGACTGAGCATTTATTTCATGTAAATTGGTAAGCATGGCCAGCACTGATCCCACTGTACTATAGCCCCACCCCTTTCTAGTTGACCACACCCCTTCACATTGGTCCCACCCATTCCAGCAGCCC